>NC_056727.1:1054096186-1054371186 GCF_019279795.1 Protopterus annectens
ATTACCACATAGGTGGTAATCCATTAAGTACAGAAGAAGTAATTAGGGACCTGGGGACCCAAGTTGATAGCAATCTCTCATTTGACAACCACATGGCCAAAGTGGTTAGAAAAACATTTTATATAGCCCACCTAATCATGAAGGGATTCACATCTAGATCAGGGGAGGTCATCGTGCCTCTTTACTCATCGCTCATCAGGCCCATAATTGAGTACAATGCCCCTTTTGGGATGTACCTTACCAGACACCTGCAGCAACTGGAAAGACCCCAAGAGTACCTCACCAAGAGGATCAAAGGGCTCAAACAGATGCCATATGCTGCCCGGTTAAAGAAACTCCAGCTCTACTCAGTGGCATACCGCCTGCTCAGAAGCGATCTGTGCCTGACGTATAAAGCCATGTCCAATCCGGAATTAATGGACATGCTGCACCTCAGAAAATCCAAATCCCATCGAGTTACACGCTGGAGAGACTTGAACCTCAGCACTGAAATAAATAGGACATGCTGGAGGGACAGATTCATAACCCAGAGGCTCCCTTCACTCTAGAATAAAATCCCAGTCCAGGTTAGGCAGAGTCCCTCACTGACTCTCTTCAAGAGGAATCTTGATGAGTGGATGGGGGATCGTAGGTTTACCCTGGGTATCACTTCTGTGTCACTGTTAGACAGAGGCACAGTATACTAACCTCGAAAAAGGGTATAGCAAAATTAATTTAAAATGGGTGGTGAAAGCCAAACACACTCTGGCTAGGCTTATAAATGCCCTAGGGCAGATAGGCTAGTATAAACCTATGAACCTATGAACCTATATAGATATAGATATAGATACAGATATAGATATAGATTTAGATATAGATATAGATATAGATATAGATACACATATAGATATAGATATAGATATAGATATAGATATAGATATAGATATAGATGCAGATACACATATAGATACAGATACAGATATAGATATAGATATAGATATAGATATAGATACAGATATAGATATAGATATAGATATAGATATGGTCTCTCTGCATTTCATACAACTTACGCTTGTTTGCTAAATGCAAGGAGTGGTAGAGATTAATGAATGTTCAGCTTTCTGAATGTTGTTATTCTCAAAAGTGTGCTTGTTGAGGCAGGTAAATTGGATTTGAGACAGGGTGGGATTATCTGTGCCACACTTTGTGCATATGTGTGTATGTATGTGTGAAAGTGTATACCATTAGGATTAGCAAAGCGGTGAGGTAAGGGGTAAGATCTAATGTTTGTAATATGTGTTGGTGTATATTTGTATAATCAGGCCTGTCTTATATAGTGGTGGTGTTAAAGTAATTTTTTTAAGATAACATGTAGGATTAGGATTGGGGCAGGATTATGGTTAGGGTTAGCACTCAATCCTATGGTGATGCAAAGAGGGTGAAATGTTGTTTTGTTGACACACTTTAGTCACCAAAATAGATGGTCAACAGGTGTGTGATATTGACAATCTTTGTGGATGGGGAAATGCCCTTTCCTAGGGACAGTGTGTTTCAGTCTGCCTGAAAGTCTCATCCTAGCACCTAGTACACCTTCCATGGAAGATTGCCCAGAGTTCTCCTGTGTCTAATACACCTGCCATGGGATATACTCATATAGCATCCTCATGATATGTCCTATTCATCCGACTGATTCCACTCAACATGAAGGATTGACAGTCTTCTCACTCTGTCACTGAGAGTGATCTCAGCTACTTAGGAAAAGATCCCTTGTACCATTGTCTGCTGCTGTCATCCACACACATCTACATACACTAGAAAGGTGAAGACATGTACAGAGACGGACTGGTAACCTGGAAGTTTTGGCCTACCATCACAGTGCAGAATCGTACTTGCTTGTCTGCCATACTGCTAATGCTGTTCCAGTGACCGGTCTCCTGATTCTGGCTACTTCACTTTTGAACAAAACACAGATATTCTAAAACACATTCACTTGACCTATCTGTCTTCTCCCTACCCACAGAGAGCAATCTATTCATTTCTAGGAGTTCCATAAGTTTTGACTTTGAGGTGTCGATTTTCATCACAAGCACTTCGCACTCAACAGCACATCGCCTAGTTTCATTGAGTTGTAAACCAAGAGGAAGAGCAATTTGTTTCTTTCTTTTTGGCGGGGGGGGGGGGGGTGAAGGAAACATTGGCACTAGTAGTAGAATGGATTTTAAAAAATTTGAAAATTGTGCTGTATAACCTTAAGAATTAACCTCTCTTGTTCATTAGTCTAAAGTTCATACTTTCCAAGATTTGTAAGCAATAACAGCCTTCTGTACATGGGTAAGAAAAGGGAAAGAGATTTAAGTAGGCAGTGAAATGAGCATACTTCTGGGAAAGACCTTGGTGCTACAAACATCAAACTATCTTTGAAGGAGTTTAGATTTGACTTTACTAGCCTGAAGACATGAAAATGAGTTTCCAAAACTGCTTCCATTGTTTAAAATGTTCACTCTGTAGGATGCAATGACTAAAAATATAAGAACACAGATTATTGCTAATTATTTCTTGACATATTAGGAAAAAAAAAGTAATAAACTCATAGCGTGTTTAAAGCATGCATTAAGCTTTTTCTTCCTCATCTTTATATTCATAAATATTTATTCTGTACAAGAACCAAAATAAAAAAAAAAAACTGGAATCGAACAGTTTGAACACAGTATTAGAAAAGTGCTGGAAATGTTGCCAAATGTACTTTTTTATGACTGCCCTTTTAAAGGAATAGTTGGTAATAACATACTGCATGTGTGTGTGATGACACAGCTATGGTAACTGTACCTCTTCCTTTAGTACCATTATATCTACTACAAGTCATAATAAGAACAAAACTCACACAAAGGAATTACCAGTCATCTGACTTAATCATCTAAATTAAAAGGTAAGAAAACATAGCAATCTTGTAGTTAGATGCTTTAATGGCTAACTACGAAAATGTTAACATTTATATGAAGGAAACAGTTCTTATGATTGTCATGGAAATATGAGATGTCATAATAAATATATTACTGAAAGAGGACACTGCAGGTGAAAACAAATATTACAGGCATTTGTGTTATAGCTAAACTGATCTTTGTATGATATATATATATATATATATATATATATATATATATATATATATATATATATATATATGCATGTTTATAGTGAGCATAAATCTGTAGACACTAAGGGTTTTCTTCAGGCTACTGTCTGAGCACATTCAGACTGCTAATCTATAAGAAATGGATTTTATGAAATTTCACTTCAATATTGAAATGCGAAAGATGAATTTCTAATAGTCCAATTCAAGAACACATAATGTGATGATATGATTTGAGTGTGATGTTTTAACATATATCTATATATGTATATATATATATATCTATATATGTATATATATATATATATATATATATATATATATGGGTCTACCTGATAACGCTGACATGCCAAAACACCGACAACTAAATAACTGACACCACAAAACCGAGAGTTCAAAAACATGAAACTTCACATGCCCAACAAACCACAATCCCGACAATCAACAAAACAAATACCTTTTCCAAAAAACACACACACAACACAAGCACACCAAACACCTTACAAACCTACACTAAACATTACATACACAACTATCTATGCACTAACCTTATCCCAAACCCTAACCCTAAGGTCCGTCACTATCGCACATTTACCTTACCCACACCCTAACGCTAACTCACTTAATCCGCCCCTAACCCTTAAGTCTGTCACTATCGCACACTTACCTTACCTGCACCCTAAGTCTAACTCACTTCTTAATCCTCCCCTAACCCTAAAGTCCGTTACTATCGCACACTTACCTTACTCGTACCCTAACCCAAACTCACTTAACTCGCCCCTAAACCTAAAGTCTGTCACTGTCGCACACTTACCTGACCCGCACCCTAACCCTAATGTCCGTCACTATCCCACACTTACCTTACCCACACCCTGACCCTTATGTCCGTCCCTACTGCACACTTACCTTAACATGTTGGTGTTCTCAGCATTGAGATTTTCAACTTTTGGTCTTCAACGTTGCCGATCTTCCATTGTCGGTGTTCTCGTTGTCTGCGTTTGAAGCTTTCGGTTAAATCGGGTAGACCTATATATATATATATATATAGATATAGGGATTCTAATAAAGCATGCATATATTAAATAGCTTTGTGGTGCTTATCTACTTGTATCTATGTTTGTTTTTTTTTGTTTACTTGAAGATGAACATAATAAAGCTGTAATCCATATAAGCCAGATCAAGGACCCAAATGTTCTGGGGTGTTTTTTTTCTTTTATGAGAAGTACTACATATTATATGACTATTTTGCCAACATCAATTTGCCTTCTCCCTGGTTCCCTTATCACTGCTTGCGACACTTCTTTTAAACCTCACCATCTGAATTGTTTTAACCTTTGAGTTTTGGCCATTTCTGCCTGTGCATGAATTTTAAATATTGTCTTTTAAGGTCCGTACATCACTGCTTTGTTACAACTTGGGTATTTTACTTGTTTTTAGAATGTAGTTGGAACACTCCAAATATTATAATATTATATCTCAAAAGTGGTGTGGCTTTGCATAACAGATGGGGAACCATGAGATCTATCTGATGATGCCTCATCAGTTTCACTTTTAGAATGCTCAGGGGAGTCAATATGATTTAATTAAGAAACATTCATATGTACAACTAGTATCAAAATAGGTAGCATAGAAACAGATAACAGTAACACTATGCTTTTCGGATTCTGAAGTTATTGTATTTCTTTAGTGTTTAAGATGAAACAATAGCTGAAATTAGGTAACTTATTAATTCTTTTCTGTGGCTTTTTGCAAGTCCTTACTTGCCACTATAATAAAATATATGTAAGCTTAACTTCAAATATATCTGATTCCATTTTGCAAGTGTCCATTTGGCTTGTCTGGACTACTATAATCTGATGGAGTGGATAATCTTAGGAATGCAAACCTAGGAGTAGCAGGGTGACTCTGCTGAGAATGAAAGATGCATTAGGAGCCTGGGATGCAACTCCCAGACTTGTTCTGAGTTGATTCTAAATGACAAAAAATACACTGAACCCACAGACATCGCCAATATCCTGGCAGACAGGTTCAGTGCAAACTTCTCCACCCCCTCCCCCCCAAAAGAACAAGTATCTATCCCGGCAGAGGGCTGCCTCCCAAACATCTCTGATGCTCAGGTGAAGGCTGCCCTCTCCAAAGCAAAAAACACTGCTTCCATGGGACCAGATGGTGTCCCAGGTTGCATCCTACATGAACTCCAAGAGGAACTAATCCCTCAAATAAAACAGCTATACAATCTCAGCCTCACTACAGGATATGTGCCCACAGAATGGCGTACAGCAACAGTGGTCCCATTCCACAAAGGTGGAGCCTCTACGGACCCTGGAAACTATCGCCCCATAAGCCTGACTAGCTTAGTCTGCAAGGCTATGGAGAGGATCATCATGGAGCTCATAAACAAAGACATTGGGGACCTACAGACACTAGATCCTACCCAGTTCGGCTTTGTCAAGGGCAGATCCTGCCTTTTGAACCTGGTTGACTTCTTTGAAACAGTCACCAAAGCCATAGATGAAGGGAAGGTAGTCCACACAGCCTATCTGGACCTTGCAAAGGCATTTGACACAATACCCCACTTGGGCATCATAGATAAGCTATCCAGCTTAAATATAAACCCCTATGTCACAAGATGGGTCATAAACTGGCTCAAAGACAGAACCCACAGAGTGAGAGTTGCTGGAGCCATGTCAGACTCGAAACCGGTCACAAGTGGCATCCCACAGGGTTCTGTCCTGGGACCACTCTTGTTCGGTATATACCTTTCTGAGGTACAGGCAAATGTGGAAGGACTATGGCTCACCAAGTTTGCAGACGACTGCAAACTGGGCACCATAATTGACTCTCCAGCTGACACAAACATCCTTCAAAAGGGTCTCACAGAGACAGATAACTGGTGCCAGCGCCATGGTTTAAAGCTAAATGCCAAAAAATGTATAGTCATACCCTTTGGCAAAAACAATGTGCCCACAAATTACCACATAGGCGGAAACCCATTAAGTACAGAGAAAGTTATTAGGGACCTGGGGACCCAAGTTGATAGCAATCTCTCCTTTGAAAACCACATTGCCAAAGTGGTTAGAAAGACCTTCTACATAGCCCACCTCATCACGAAGGGTTTCACATCTAGATCAAGAGAGGTAATCGTGCCTCTTTATTCAGCTCTCATCAGGCCCATCATAGAATACAATGCCCCTTTTGGGATGTACCTTACCTGACACCTGCAGCAATTAGAGAGACCCCAAAAGTATCTCAGCAAGAGGATCAATGGTCTCAAACAGATGCCATATGCTGCTCGGTTAAAAAAACTTCAGCTCTACTCAGTTGCATACCGCCTACTTCGAGGCAATCTATGCCTGACATACAAAGCTATGTCAAATCCAGAATTAATGGACATGCTCCACCTCAGTAAATCTAAATCCCTTAGAGCCACATGCTCAAGGGACTTGAACCTCAGCACAGAAATAAATAGAACTTGCTGGAGGGACAGGTTCATAACCCAGAGGCTCCCTTCGCTCTGGAATAGAATTCCAGTTCATGTGAGGCAGAGCACCTCACTGAATCTCTTCAAGAAGAATCTTGATAGGTGGATGGGGGATCGTAGGTTTGTCCCAGGGATTACTCCCGTGTCACTATTAAACAGAGGCACAGTAAACTAAACCTTAAAAAGGGCACAGTATACTCAAATCAAGGGGTGGCGTGAGCCATACAGAATCGGGCTAGGCTTATAATTGCCCCAGGGCAGATAGCCTAGTATGAACCTATGAATTTATGAACCTATTTAGGATTTAGAAATCAAAAAGTGTAAATATAGAAGGCTGAAGTTATATATGTGAAATTGAAGCCATTTTGGAAATAGATTTGTGTCCAGGACTTCATAAGATTTGTACCTTTGCTGTTTATTAGACTTGTTGTAACCTTGTTGATTAACTGCCTAACTATTCAGAAAGGATGATAGTACTTTTAATTGATTGCTGGATGTCATACCTCCTTGAAAGAACATGCTCCCCATGTGTTTGATGCTATTGCTCAGAAATAGTGTAATTAGTCATGTGTTTAATAAATTCTCTAAGCAGCTGAATTCCTGCCACTTGCTTTCATGAACTGAGTGCTGATGAGGTCTGGTCATGGCCCAGCTAATAGCATGCCAAATTAGATGAGCTCACACAGACATCTGTCTGCTTCAGAGAAGCAAAATAAACTGAAACAACATGCCTGAATTCAGACGCCAACCTTGTAGTATTAGAATGCACATTCGGTATGAAACACTGTGTGAGAGGGCAAAACAACTTTATTTTAAGAATAGACTGAGCTTCCTTGATAGGGCAATGCCCATAATGAGCAACAGAGTGTCAAGCATACTTCATGAAGAGCATTTAATATGTAAGATTTTGTAATGGGTAATTGGTTTTACATCTTCTAACTCACTGCTGATGTACTGATGCTGTTTGTTCAGTATTCACAAACTGGATGTATAAAATATCAGCTTACTGCATACTGTACACCAATGGTACCCATAGCAGATAATTTCTAATTCACAGTGAGTTACTTTTTAAACCTTTGATAAACTGGTTCTGTCTACTGCTATTGTGCAAAACACTGCACTGGGAAAGCGCAGGAGACTGCTAAATTCTTTCAGCTGTCATAGCAACATCTGCTTCCAGCTATTCAGCTGCCCCTGGTTTAGCTTTATCAGCCAGTCATGGATTTTCATCATTGTAGCTGAGGTTACAGCAACTATACTAAGAACTCCCAAGTGACTCGCCTTGAGTTTTAGCATTCTGATGTGAGTAGAACTACTTGCTACGTATCCCTCAAAACGACATCATTTTACAAAATATGCAGAATGATCTTTTTATAATTAAAATAATTCCTGTTCTCCACATTTTAGATTACATGTGTTTTTTTTTTTCTTTCATATTAGAGACTGGTGCTTTGGTGAAGTTTTTTATGACAGTTGCAGAGAAGATGCCTTTGGGTGTATGTCTTAGAACATTGTTAATGAAGGTTTAATTATAATGAGAGGTGAAAAACTTTTGCATCTAGGCTGTAGAATTCTGTAGAAATACTTTGCTTATACAGTCTAACTTTTTGTTATGTAAAACAGTTTCATTTGTATATCTGTGATGTTTTATGTCTGATACTCGGGTTAATGTGCTACAAATCAGCATAAATTAATCTATTTGCACAATAAGGTATTATTTACACTGTTCTGACAAGTGAGTTGTTAATGCATTGAATCATCTGTAGTTATTTAGTCTGTGCTTAGCCTGCAAACATGTAAATTGTAATTGTTTCTTACTGATAAATCATAAGTCACTGATAATAGCCAGCTTGAATGTTCAGGTGATTTCAGGGAAAAACAGCAGTAACATGACAGCAGATGGTGGTCGAATCAAAATGGCAAATCACTGAATACCTAAAAGCTGTCCTATTAGTGCAGTCTTGGTCGGAAATTCATTGCAGTGAGATAAAGGGATCAGAGGAAGACAAATGTAATCAAATTTACGGTAAGTATTTGACTGTCTTCCAGACTGATCCTTCCCCCCACCAACACATGCACCCGTATGCAGTTGAGGTGCCATTCAAAAGTAGAAGAAGAGAGTAGAGCTGATGGATCTGAATGCAAAGTGATATTTGTATTGTCATTTAACAAATATGAAGCTTCAGCTGTGAGATTGTATCTTCCATAATTCTACCACTCAGCCTTCCACACCTCATAGTGTGTGGGACAGCATGAAACCACATCAGCTGATACACAACTTCAAAAAGTAACTTATGCTATATAGGAAATTTACCTCTGACAATGTTAGGATGGTAAATATGCACCCATAAGTTATGAATATGTGACATAAGACTATGAAACATACTGTCATGCATTAACATTTATTAATTCTTTCCCAGAAAGTGCAACTAGAAGTTTCATTTATTTCATTTCATTGAGTGATTAAACCCCAAAATAAGTTAGTCTTGTGGTAACGTGAATTAACTGTCAAATAGTCGTTGCAGATTTTTCTGGAAATTGAACACTACTTACCGACTTGTGTGCTAGTGAATGTGTGTGTGTGTCTGTGTGTGCGTGTGTGTGTGTGTGTGTGTGTGTGTGTGTGTGTGTGTGTGTGTGTGTGTGTGCAGAGTGAGGATGTAGTGACAATGCACTTGCAAGGACACAAAACAGTATTCTTGGCAGAGAGAGAAAATAAAGTAATTGCATAATTAGGTTACAACATAAATTCCACTGAACTAAGATGGTATTAGTAAAGAAAATTGCATTATAAAAAGGAGATATTGTAATCATAATTTTAAATTCTGCACATTATTGTTTTATGAAACGCCTAATTTTAAAAATTATTAAACAGCTACATTTGTAGACAGAAGTGTGATATTACAAATTAAATGTTAAATTTGCATTTGGCATACAAAAGCCTGTTTATTGTGATATAATCTGAAGCAGAGGCTAATTTGTTTCCTTTTTTTACAAATGTAAAAAAGCTGTAACTGTATAATTCTGCTGAGATAATGCATTAATGAGGATGAAAGTCAACTGTAATGTGTTTGCACTCTGAATGTAATATGTAATGCTCTGGAAACACAGTGGGATGTTATTTTCTGTGATGAGGGGAAGAGCCTCTGTCTGATGAAATGAATCACACATTTCTAAAATCTCACAATAATTAGAGTCCAGCCTTACATGTATAACCTGCTGATCCACTGACTACAAAGAGACAAAGGAAAACAACCTAGCAAGTTTTATTAACAAAGTACTTGTGTGACTGCCAGCATAAATCCCATCTGTACTGAATGTGCTTAAACACAACTAAACTAAAACCCTGACATTAGGAAATGAAACACCTGTAGTAGCCTATTAGCTTCATTTATTTCCTTTTTAAAGGCAATACAAGCATGTTGCCTTAAGCGTCTTGAAATGAGATCACCACTGATTGACGAATCATTGGTAAAGCATATTCCTGCTTATTCTGGCTATTGAAAACTGTATGTTTATTCCTACCACTGTGCAGCATTTATTAAGTTAATCCCAGCTAATGCTTCTAGAAAGCAATCTCATTGCAAAGTGCATTGTCCTCCTCTAGAGCTTTGAGACAAAGTACGTTTTTCAAGGCCTTGCAATGAGCTAAACCTGCAGTGTAATCACCCTTAGAGACCTGCTAGAGTGTGTCCAAGATGTAAGAGTCTTCTAATTACCTCATTATCTGCAAGCTAAATGAGTGTCCCGTGCATCACACTCATGCTTACAAATGTTCTGACTCACAGCAGCATCTCTGGCTTCTATCATGTGTCTGTGTCTGGAACCTAACTGTCCTGTAAGATGTCCTTGTACAAATCCAAACATCAGCATCAGATTCTTCCTGTTTCCCATCTAGAATCATGTGATAGAGCATGGAATGAGGATCTTAGGAGAAGCTGGTCAAAAAAACTGTCAGGTTTACTACAATCAAATTTCAAGTTATTCTTCATAACATAGTGTTAATAAGCAAACCATACTCTTAAAGCTTACATAGTGTACAATAAATAGGTTTGTAAGTTCATAAGAACTTACTCGGCTATTGATTCTAGCAGCACCATTAGGCACCTGATTCAACCAAAGCCTGAGTACCGGCTTTGTCCCAGTCAAGTGGAGGACAGCTACTGTCATCCCTTTGCACAGAGGTGTACTGTACACCGATCCAGGAAATTATAGACCCATCAACCTAAGTAGCCTGATTTGGAAGGCCATGGAACAGAATATCATGGACCTCATTAACAAGGGCATTGGTGATCTCCAGACACTTGATCCCACACAGTTTGGTTTTGTCAATGGGAGGTCATATCTGTTAAATTTGGTTGAGTTCTTTGGGACAATCACCAAGGCCATAGATGAGGGGAAGATGGTGCACACCGCCTACCTTGACCTGGCCAAGAACTTTGATGCTATTCCCCACTCAGGTATAATAGATAAACTCTCTCAATTAGGCTTCAATCGATATGTTACCAGATGGTTAGCAATTTGTCTCACTGATAGACCCCACCTGGTCAAAATAGGGGAAGTCACCTCAAGTAGTAGACCCGTAACAAGCGATGTACCCCAGGGATCGGTTTTAGGGCTTCTGCTGTTTGTGATATACTTCTTAGAGGTGCAGGACAAATCTAGTGGGCTATGGATGACCAACTATGCAGATGCCTGAAAGCTAGGTGCTGTCATCAATTCCCCTAGTGATTTGGACATCCTCCAAGAGGGTCTCACCCAAACAAATGACTGGTGCCAGAAACATGGCATTAAACTGAATGCCAAAAAATGCATCATCATCCCTTTTGGGGAGAATGACACCCCCACAAATTATCACATTGATAATAAGGCACTAAGCATGCAATCAGTCATTAGGGGCTTGGGCACCCAGGTTGACAGCAAACTGACTTTTGACCATCATACTGCCTCCGTTCTACAGAAAGCTTTCTACATGGCCCACCTCATTAGTAAGGTTATCAAATCCGGGGACATGGCAGTCATAACATCTCTGTATTCTTGCCTTGTAAGACTCATTATTGAGTACAACACCCCTTTTGGCATGTACCTCATAAAGCACATGCAGCAGCTGGAGAGGCCACAGCATTTCCTCACCTGGAGAATCCAGGGCCTCAAACATCTACCCTGCACAGATTCACTAAAATCCCTGTCCTTCTATTCAGTCTCCTGCAGACTTCTCAGAGGTGACCTCTGTCTAGCACACAAAGCAGTCTCAAACCCTGCCCTGATGGGACTGCTGCATATCCCCAAGTCAAGCTTCACTCAAGTAACCTACACGCATGACATCAGCCTGGTCTGTGACATCAAAAGGACATTTTGGCAGGACAGATTTGTGTCCCAGAGACTCCCCCTTTTGTGGAATAGACTCCCTCTCCACATAAATCAGAGTATCTCATTAAAACTTTTTTAAGTGCAACCTGGATAATTAGATGGAAAACAGAAAATACACCCCTTGGATTCCACCTATGTCCCTGCTTGACAGTGGCATAGGGTGCTGACTTGTTAGAACATGGGCTAAATTCTTGACTAGGCTTGTAAGGACCTCAGGGCCAATAGCCTAGTAACGTCCCATGAGCCTATGATCCTATGATCTATGAGAATCTTAGCAAAATTAGACTTGCATTCCCATGGTGATTATTAGTCCATTTTGTAATATGAATATCCGAAGGTGGGACAAACAGGTATATGTTAGGATAATTACATTTACCTTATTCCTGAGGGCCAGTGGTGGTAAACCAGGCATGAATTCATGGTTACCCATCCACTCATCCTAATTTTGTTTGATAGTGTCAATAGCCTTTTTCAAATCTTTAGCCATAGTAAGACAGACAGATACTAGTAAGCCGTGAACAATTCAGTGCAAAATGCATACAGACAATTCTAAACAAATATGTATTACTGTCCTTTACATCCATCCTGGTGACAATACAGCTATACTGGAAGATATCCTCCATTGGGATATCCATAACATTTCCACAAGAAAATATACTACTAGGTGATGCTAATGTCAATTTCTAGCACACAAACTCTAACCCCCTGTATCTAGCATGAACTTATGTGATTTCACACAACTAATTAATAGTCCCACACATTATAGCAAGACATCAGATTCCTTATTAGACTGGATCCTAGTAACAGACCCTAGCAAATACTGCACCACAGGTACAATGTCAGACTCTGTCTGTGATCATCTCCCAATCTATACAGACAGACATTTCACACATCTAGATAAACAGCATATTTATAAAACAACATGCAACCTTTCTAAGTTTAACCTAGAAATGTTCTTTACTATACTATCATCTATTAAGTGGAACTTCTTAAAAATCCTCCCCTTAGAAGATGCTGTAAATAAATTCAATATACCTTTTCTAAATATTCTAAATAGCCTTGCACCTCTTAGAAGGAAGAGACTAAAAACAAATAATGCAATTTGGCTGTCCAAAAAGAGTAGAAAACGAATGCAGGATACAGAAAAAGCATGGAAAGAATAGCAAAAATATAAAGCACATCGATATCTTGCAAACTTTAAAATGCTTCACAATTGTACTAAAAAGCAAACAAAGACAAAAAATGTGCTATAATGACTTTCAAAATAATATTAAACATAACCCTAAAAAAATGACATCCATTATAGAAATCATACATCCTGGCCAAAAATATAACCTAAACCCCTCTCCAGATAACTCACCATTTAAGACTGCAATACAGTTCAACTCTTACTTTATAGATAGTATAGCCTCTCTAACCAAGGATTCCTCAACATCAAATTCCAACCCTACCCATCAGCAACATATCAAGAAATTCACTTTCACCTTCAAACCTGTGCCCACATCCTATACAAAACTACTCAAACAAACTTAAACATGTACTCTTCTTCAGCATAAGATCTTCCAAGCAAGTAGCTAAAAATAGCAACGAATAACATTTCCTAGCCTGTCTCATTCCTTCTAAATATGTCAGTCCAAAAATCTCATGTTACATCTCGCTGAAAAATGTCACACATTTTCCCTTTGGCACAATGGTGAAATTCAACAGACATTAATATCTTTAGACTTATAGCAATATTATCTCCTCTCACCAAAATACTTGAAAATGTGCCTCCCAATAAATAATTTAAATGTATTGAATGACAATTGCTAGACTACATTTGTAGGAAGAACTTTTATCCCCTACACAACATGGCTTCTGTCCTTCCCATAGTACTAGCAGCACTGCCCTTCTAACCTATATAGATACTATCAATAAAGCTAGAGATAATGGGAAACTAGTCTGTTCCTTATTTCTAGACTCATCTAAAGCCGTCGACAGAGTTTGTCACAGCAAACTTCTGCTTCAAATGTCCACACTAGGTCTCTCTCAGCCCACACTTCTTTGGTTCAAAGTCACCTCCTGCCCAATAGGTATCAGTCAGTAAAATGGCACTCTGTGCTCTCTCCTAACCTGCCAGTCACCACCAGTGTACCACAAGGCTCTATCCTTGGTCCCCTTCTATTTAATATGTTCACCAACACCCTGTATACATCCACACAACATGCCACCCTAATACAATATGCAGTTGATTCTACTCTCATTTGCACATCCAACAACATGGTACACCTCTAAAAAATACTCAAGAAGCTTTAACTGCCACTAAACATGGTTTCATAACTCACAACTCATGCTCACCTAAAAAAAAAGACCAAACTACTACTTTTTTCCTTAAATGTCTTTCTTATGAAAAAAAAAATACTATCCTCTCTCTTGATAATACAACCACTGAAGTCACTTCTCACAGCAAATTATTAGGGCTGATAGTGGATGATATGCTTACATTCTACCTGCATATACAAAATTGTATAAGAAAAAATCATCAAAAACTAGGGTTTTTACAAAGCCCAACACTTTCTCACCAGTTCAACTAAAACTACTACTTATCTCACCAATTCAACTAAAACTACTACTTATCTCACCAATTCAACTAAAACTACTACTTATCTCACCAATTCAACTAAAACTACTACTTATCTCACCAATTCAACTAAAACTACTACTTATCTCACCAATTCAACTAAAACTACTACTTATCTCACCAATTCAACTAAAACTACTACTTATCTCACCAATTCAACTAAAACTACTACTTATCTCACCAATTCAACTAAAACTACTACTTATCTCACCAATTCAACTAAAACTACTACTTATCTCACCAATTCAACTAAAACTACTACTTGTCTCACCAATTCAACTAAAACTACTACTTATCTCACCAATTCAACTAAAACTACTACTTATCTCACCAATTCAACTAAAACTACTACTTATCTCCTCCCCATACTTCTTTATGGTACTTTCATCCTTACCAACATCCAGGCTTTACAAAAATTAAAATTTGAACAATGCTATAACAAAGCTGCTAAATTTTCAGCTAATACCCCTTTCAGAACCCACCACTATATTGCACTAAAAAGCCTAAATTAGTTAGAACTGCCTCATCAACTAACATATACGTAGCTTCTTACCACCTATAAAATCATCCAGCATCCATCTGCCTGTCTAGCATAAAAAACATTCCACACAACTATGTTCCCAGTCAGTCAATGACCAAAATCTCCTATCTGTCTACAGTTCTATCAGATCTGCCAGGCATTGTCTGTAGTTGTACAAGGTAGCTGTCGCTCATCTGGTCAGGATAAAAGAGATGAATCATTGTGGGTTCAGTTCAAGCAGCTTTATTACACACAAACACATCAGGAATGAGGCTTTGTAACTTAAACTTAAATAAACTTATAAACAAACTAACTACCACACTCATACATGTTAACACTGTGGCTGTTCTCTCAAAATGGCACTGCTGCCTGCACATGCTCAGTATTTATATGAGCGTGCTACATCTGGAAATGCTTCTTAAAGGTACAACACATGCTCTGTTCTACAGTTGCTAAGACCTGGAACTCCATACCTGTAACCATCAGGTCAATAACCTCCCTCCCATCTTTCAAAACCACTCTGAAAGACTTCTTTACTAAAATCCAGCTATGTTCTTGCTGAAAACCAGGATAAACTGTAAGCCTAAATATTAACAAGTACCTTTTCATTCCGTATACCTCCTTACTCTCCCTTCTTCACTTACATCTTTACTTCTATCAAAATCTGTATCCTGACTTTCTGTCTAAATATACCATAAGCCTGTTTTCCCTCACTTCCTATTGCAATTTATGTTTATATTACATTTACTTATTAATTTCTCTACAAACTGTCTAAAATTTCTATTCATATTATTTATTTGTTTATTTATTTATTTACTGACATTTGTTCACCAGGAAAGTCCACTGGGTCAGTAACATATTTTCAGTGGAGGCCCAGTGAGAGAAGCTCCACAAGTAAAACAGAATATACAAACGTAACAAAAATTGATATTTGAGTAAATATATAAGTAGAGATATGTAAATACAGTACAGTACAAGGGTATAATATTAAGTCTTGGCATTGTAACATACAAGGGAAAAGTTATAAATATAAAAGGCAGAATAAATTATCATATAATTTAAATAAATTATTTACAAATGTTTTTATATTATCTCCAGTTTGTTATAATTATTTAGAATGCAGATGTTTTATTTTTGAAGATTGTAAAATTATTATTCTTAAATGTTTTCTAATAATTTAGTGCTTTTCTTCCTGGGCATCTGCTGAAAATGGGCTTCTACCCAGCTGTATTAATCAGGTAATCAAATGCCAATAAATACCTATGAATAAATAAATGTCATCAATACTCGATCTTTTCATATACTGTTTGAGTTTTATGAACCAGATAAGGAACTTTTGGATAAACTTATCTACCAGTACATTTGCATATACTTTTCTATTTTAAACCATAACAATAGGTCTGTAATTAGCCAGAATGTCAGAACTTTTGTTAAGTCTGTGTAAAACAGTGGTATGTCTAAAAAGGGAGAGTAGTTTACGTGAAATAAATGCTTCCTGAAAGTTATTCCTTATGTATGGGATATGTGTGCCTTCTAAATCAGCATAAATGTAACTACTAACACTATTGGGACCTGAAAGTTTTCCTTTTGATCTGTACTTAAGCAGCATATAAATATTATCCTCTAGTTTTTTTTTGCTAAGAGAAAAGAACTTGTCTCAGGTGATCATTAGCGGGTTAATTTTCTTCAAAATTTGATTTATCTTGCCTTCTAAATGAGGATCTTTGTATGAGAGTAGTCTATCATAAAACTCTGCCATGCAATGATTTACTACTTCTTGATGGGTTTTTAATATACCTGGTTATCTTTTAGTCCTGATAAGAACATTTTCAAAAGTTCTGCCTAAAGTGTAAAGCCAACAGTTAACAAAGGGGTTCACCTGGTATACTCGCAAAGGTTGAACCATTTTAAATGGTAATTAATTTATATATTTATAAAATAAATCACTAACTTTTTATTAGCTATCATAAATTTATTCTGTAGATCTTTATTTATAATACTTAGACCTACTGCAAGCTTTATTTAGATTTTTAGCTTCAATGTGGGTTGCTTGGTTTGGATACTGCATTGTTTCAGCTGATATAAACTGCTTATGTATAAAGGCCAGAAATAATCTTTAGACTGGTATTTCAAGGGAGAACAGTGGGATTTCTCCATCTTTTTACTGAGCTGACTGTGCAGCTAGTATATGGTATTGAACTGGCTAGTTTCTTGTCCTCTGACTTGATTGACTCAGATATGATGCCCCATCCTCCACCATATACACCTTGTACACCTTTAAAGCATATAATTAAATTAAAGCCTATGCTTCAGCCTCCAGATTTTGATTCCAAGTAGTCTAGCTTTGGCAGGCTATCAGACCATTCACTTTCTTTAACTTCCAGGTCCCTGGTGTGGTGTTACTACCACAACTGTGCATTACATGAGGGTTAGACATATCCTCCTGAGTTGTACCATTGGTTGGTTCAGGTACTGGAGAGCCAAACTCTTTAGGTGCAGTGGAATTCAGGGTTACAGAATCTGCTGCTAGTTTTGAAACATAACCTGTCCTGGGGATTCTTCCACTAGTGTAGTACATGCATAAAAGAGACAGATAACCCACCTTGCTTCAGGACAACAGTCTTCAACTGTGTTTCAACTAAGCTGGTGGCTGTGGTTAGATCCATTTATTCTGACCATTGATTATGGAGTGTAAAACCAGGTTTTGACCAATGCTTGTGCTCTTACATCTATTCAGCCTCCCTAGGATCCTGATTTTTGTAGGAGATCTGGAATCTGAGGTTTCCGAAGTGTCACAGTCTGATCAGTCTGTTTTCTTTGAAGATGAGCAGGTTCAGTAACTGAAACAGATGTCTTCTTTTACCTATATGCTGACTAGCTTTAGGAATGCATTCTTTTGGGAGTAATGCCCCAGGATTCCCACTCCTCTTTTTTTGATATGCTGGAAAATATTAAGGTACATCCCAACACTCTAATAATGGGTGATGTCAACTACCCTACCATTAACTGGGAAAACTACTCATGTACCAACTCTTTTGCTCGACGTTTTCTGGAAATCATCAATTCCAATGCCTTGGATCAACTTATCCACACCCCCACCAGGGGCAGCAATATCCTAGACCTGGTCATCACCAACATGGGTGACCGGTGTTCCACACCAGAGGTCAGCTCCTCATTGGTCAGATCCGACCACAAGCTAATTACCCAGGCAACCACATCCCGCTCCCACCCCCCATTAGGAAAACAACCATAAAAAATTTCTCCAAAGCCAACTTCACGCTTCTTAAGACAGAAGTGGAAAACTTCACGACACCCATGCCAGATGGACAATAGAGATACAACTGCTGAATCCTACTCAAATGCACTTTATAAACACTTACAAGAGTGCATGGATCGTGCTATCCCTAACAGAACCAATATGCTATCCTCCAAAAAAGGAAGCCAATCTGGTGGTCTTCTGCCATAAACAAACTCTACAACAGAAGAAAGAAACTGTTGCAAAAAAGAGTAAAATCCCACAATTGGAGGAACTCCCTGGTCAGCCTCAGTAAGAAGCTGAGATCCCTCCTAAAATATTCCAAAGCTAGTTATGAAAACAAAATTGCCACTGATTCTAAAGACAACCACAAAGCATTCTATAGCTATGTCAAAAATCTCAATGGCAACACTCAGATCTGCTCTGAGTTACAGCACAATGACACTAAATATACAAAACCAACTGATATTGCCAACATCCTGGCAGGTAGGTTCAGTGCTAGCTTTACCCCCCTTTCACCTACTAAAGGGCCCATCTTTATAGTGGAAGAATGCAAAGTTACTGTAATCACAGCTGCACAGGTAAAAACCTCACTTTCCAAAGCCAAGAACACAGCATCCATGGGACCTAACAACATCCCAGGCTGACTTCTATATGAACTACAGAATGAAGTGGCACCCCACCTAAGTACCATGTTCAATCATAGCCTCACCTCAGGCTTTGTGTCCATTGAATGGCGCACCATGACAGTTATCCCACTCCACAAGGGGGGGGGCCACAACAGACCCAGGTAACTACTGCCCCATTAGCCTGACAAGCCTCATCTGCAAGGCCATGGAACATATCATCATGGAACTCATAAACAAAGACATTGGAGATCTCCAAACTCTAGACCCCACACAGTTTGGGTTTGTAAAAGGCAGATCATGTCTCCTAAACCTGATAGACTTCTTTGAAGTAGTCACCAAAGCCATAGATGAGGGTAAGGTGGTTCACACAGCCTATCTAGAGCTCGCCAAGGCATTCGGCACCATCCCCCACTCTGGAATTATAAATAAACTCACTAAACTAGGTATAAATCCCTATGTCACAAGATGGGTTGCCAACTGGCTTACTGACAGAACCCACACCATGAAAGTAGCAGACTCCAAATCAGACTTCAGACCAGTGACAAGTGGAGTACCACAGGGTTCAGTCCTGGGTCCTCTCCTGTTTGGTATCTATTTCTCTGAAGTACAGGCTAATACAGAAAGTCTTTGGCTAACTAAATTCACAGATGACTGCAGACTAGGAGCCATAATCGAAACTCCTAACGATGTGGACATCCTACAAAAGGGCCTCACTGAGACAGATGCCTGGTGTCAAAGACATGGTCTCAAGCTCAATGCCAAAAAGTGAATTGTCATCCCCTTTTGTAAAAACTCTGTACCCATGAACTACCACATAGGCAGTAGTCTACTTAACACTGAAAGTGTGATAAGAGACCTTGGGACACAGGTGGACAGTTGCCTCTCCTTTGATAATCACATCACCACAGTGGTCAGGAAATCCTTCTACGTGGCACACCTCATCACAAAAGGTTTCTCATCCAGAAAAAAAGAGTTCATTGTTCCCCTCTACTCATCACTCATTAGACCCGATATAGTGTACAATGCCCCTTTTGGTATGTACATCTACAACAACTGGAAAGGCTGCAAAAATACCTCACAAAGAGGATTACTGGCCTCAAACAGATGCCTTACACAGACCGTCTCAAAAAACTCCAGCTTTACTCCGTCGCATATCGCTTACTCAGAGGTGAACTCTGCCTAACATACAAAGCTATGTCAAACCCAAAGCTGTTGGACATGCTCCACTTAAAGAAATTCTAATCCCTCCGAGCTACACGCTCTAGGGACATAAACCTTGTCACCACAATAAACAGAACATGATGGAGGGATAGATTTCTGTCCCAGAGACTTCCCATACTTTGGAACAGACTACCTATCTATGTCAAACAAAGCTCCTCATTAACACTCTTCAAGAAAAATCTTGATGATTGGATGGGTAATAGGAAATTGACCCTGGGAATCACTTCTGTGGTTCTGCTTGACAGGGGCACAGGAAAATAATTTTCTTCGGTGGCGAAAGCCAGGGCACCTTTTTGGCTTGGCTTGTATAGGCCCTAGGGCCAATAGCCTAGTACCTACCTATGAACCTATAATCATTATTTGCCCCCAGCATCAGCAGGGTATTTGATCTCTTCAAGGATGAGGTCCAGGACTTGGCCACATTTTCCCCATTGATCACTGTGTTGGAGAATATCATTAATTAAGCTTGTAATTCTCCTCTGATAAATGATTATCTGCTTAATAAAGACTATAAATTCTCCAGACCCAGTCCCTTCAGAAATTCTAGGCATCTGGCTAGAATCTTAGGGAAGGAGCTGGCACAGGCCAGCAGGGTAGTTTTTAAACTGTTTACTACCAGTGTATTTGTGGAAGTTATGTTGAGGTGTATGTATAGTTTAGAAGAGTTTACTGCATAGTTACCTGCAAAGCAAATGTTATTGGCAAATTATATTGTTTCCTACATTTTATAGGTGTCTATAGATGACTTAAGTGCCTTGGAGGATGTTGACACTGCTTCAAGAAATGCATGCGTTCTGACAGGAGGGATGCTTGGTTACTCTGCCAGAACCTTTCTGTGACATGAAATTTTGAATGCTTCACTTGATTTGATTGTGTGTTTGGTACAGTAGCTAGTCAGATCCCTAAACACTAGGAAGACAGAGGTAAACTGATGCAGGGGATGTCAATTTATTCCCAAGTTTCCATCCAGTTAGTGAACTAACTTCTATCAGAAACCCAGCAGTACAAAAAAACAATTTAACTTGAGAAAATGGCACAATGAGATTTCTATCAAACCTATCAGAGAGGCTCCTTTCCTAAAAGGATGCCCTCCCCCTTTCCAACTTTTGGCTTTGTTGAAGAATGGCTCCTATCATTCTCATGTTTCCTTCTGTGTATCCTGACTCAACAGTTAGCTTTCAATAAGACAGCATTACTGTCAGTGCTTCCCAATGAATGGGTGCTCTACTTCAATGGCAGAGTATACAAGTGAAAGGAATATCCTCTTCCATCCTAGGGAGTATCCCCTCACCTGTCAAGCCAGGCTTTGTTATTCTCTGCTATAGTCCAGCAAATTCTGGACTCAGGGGTCATAGAACTTGTCTCTCCTGTGGAGAGAATGAATGGTTTTCAATCCAGAATCGTACTGGTTCCTGTGTGAGAGGTGCTGTGGAAACTTTGTTTTGAATGCTTCTTCCTGATCCCCAATTTCAAGATGCTCAACATACAGGCAGTGCTTCCTCTCCTGCTGGGCTGCTGCTTCATGGTGACCCTGGACCTGAAGGATGTGTATAGGCTCATTGTTCATCACTTCAGGAAATATCTGAAATTTGTTGTGTTGGGTTTGCAGTTCTATACATTACCCTTTGTGCTATCCATGGCACCTTGAGTGTTTAACAAATATTTTGCTCCAGTAATGGCTCACTGTCAGACTCTTTGCATTCACCTTTTTTCTTATTTGGATGAATTGCTGATCTGTGCAGAGTCTGTATCCAGGTGTTTAGAACTGTGAGAGAAGGTCTCTACCTTATTCTTCCAACTAGGGTTTAAGTTGAACCTATGGATATCATGACTGACATCTTGTCAAATACGTATCTTCCTGGGGTGCTTTATTGATTCCAAGAATGTCTTTTCTTCCTGAAGGCAAGATCTGTCTTATCTGATGGTGTTTTAAAAATTCTCCAACAGAAACTTCACCTTGGAAAGAGAGTTCTGAAAAATTCCAAGATTTATGACATCCATGATTCCCATGATTCCACTGGCCCATATTAACATATGAAATATTCAATGGCTGTCAGCACCTACATTCTCAGGTATCGCAGATAAAGGTGCTGCCCTTCATTAAGCAACAGCTACAGTGGTGGAGAGCAGAGTTGAGTATCATTCTAGGGCTTTCCTTCTTCTCTCCTGTTCTGGTGCAATCTGTTCTGACAGACTTCACTTGGGGAGCTGAGTTAATGGGAGTATAAGGGCTGTCCATTTGGGGCCTGAAGAACACACAGAAGCACATCAATATCAAGTAAATTTTGGAAGGGTTCCATGCCATAAATGTTTTTTCCCACCTATGGAGCCTGTGTCCTCCCCTGGTGGTTATAGACAACACTACAGTAATGTGGTACCTCAACTAAGATGGGGATCTAAGGTCATAATCTCAGTGCTGTTTGGAAATGAAGGCCTGTGAGCTGGCTTCACAGCATTCTCTGACTTTTTAGGCATTATACATCCCATCTGAGCAAAACATTTTGGCAAACAAAAGGAACCGATACTGGGCAGACTTGCATGAGTTTAAATTTAAGTCAGCGGTTTTCCAGGATCTTGTCCAGATTTGGAGTGACATCTTAAGATATTTGTTTGTTTCCTTTCAAAACAGACAGCTGGAGAAATTCTGTTCCAGACATTCTTTCAGCCATGCTTGGAGGACAGACACATGCTTGTTCCTTTACATGATAATATCACTGTATGATTCACAAGGTACTTCTGAAGATTGAGTAAGACTCTCCAAATATCACTGAGCTGACCCTCCCTATTAATCCAGGCAATCTCGGTTGTCCCTTTTATTGGTATTGGCCAAGGACAATTACCAAGACAATCTCATACTCTAAATTTACTTACATAGTTTCAGGGGTGACTGGAGCACCCCATTTTGGAACAACTACAACTGACAGCTTGGATGATTCAGTCTTGACTCCATTTAGCCATTTGTTTCATGAGGATATGCAGCAGGTAGTGAAGGAGTCCAGAAAACCTGCTACTAGAAAATCTTATAGCTAGAAATGAATGAGGTTTTATAAATGGTGCCTAAATGGGAAGGGAGGTTCCCTTGAAGTTAACATCCCTCCAATTCTGAAATATTTGTGTGAGATGCTTCAGGATGGCTTATCGTATGCATCCATTAAGGTATGCTTAGCTGCCTTCTCCACTTGTTTGCAGTGGATCCCTCTCTTTCTTCTTTTCTTTTGGTAAGACAATTCATGAAAAAGAGTATTGCATGTGAGACCCCTTTGCAACAAATTTCCCCTTTGAGGGATCTCATCTACTGTATATGGCACAGGCTGATCTGAAGTTCATAACATGGAACACTGTTTTGCTTACTGCTCTAACATCTGCAAGCTGAGATTCTGAGATCAAGATCGCATGGTAGGACAACCTTAACAGATTTTCCACAGGGATAAGGCTGTGTTGCATACTAATCCCTCTTTCATGCCTAAAGTGGTCTCAGAATTCACCCTCAATCAGTCCACTAACCTCCCTGTGTTCTTCCTAAAACCTAAGAGTAAGCGAGTGAGGATACCTCATACCTTGTATGTGTCTTGGCAACTCAGGTCCTATGTTGACAGATAGAAACCCTACAGGAAGACTGAAAGGCTTTTTATTTCCAAAACAGGGCACGGAATAGCCAGCCTGTCTCTAAGCAAACCATTGCATGTTGGTTGTCCTTTGGTATTGTTATTGTTTTTGTTACACCCACCATAGCACATCAAATGCAGGCAAGGTAAACGTGAATTCCACAAGGGCCTTTTCCTCTTCAGCAGCTTATTGGAAAGGAGTGGATTCTAGAAGTATTTTAGAGGCAGCAACTTGGTCACCTCTCCATACCTTTTACAAAGTACTCCAAGTTCGATATCTTTTCCAGATCTAGAGCTGGCTTCACTAGGGTCATTCTCCAGGGGTTCCTGGACACTTATCCATCCTCTGCCCAGGTGGGTAAGCTTTAGGAATCTTCTCCTATGCCAAGAAGTCAACATATTTGCTGAACATAACATAACATAAGTTCTACTTACTTGTAACAGTAGATGTTCATAGAACATACTGCCTTACTGGGAGTATCTACTCACTATCCCCCTTTTTACATAGTTTGGTGTTGGAGTTTTCATTGAGTTTTGATCAGTCTCATTTATTTCTTGTGTGTTTGTGTGTGTGCATGTTGGTTTGGAACAGAAGGTATTCACAAGCTTGCATTTTCATCTTCTCTTCCTTCTGGAGCACAGAAAACTGAATGAGTCATGTCTGTGTGCCTGAAAGGTAGTCACTGTCCTCACAGGTGATGGGCCATCACACCCATAGGCAGGGGGAGTTATTCTAAGCTCTGATAGACTGGCAGAGGTAGGGTAGCAGAGTACTAGTACCCATATACCAGTAAAGCAGTGTGGTCTAGGAACATCTACCATTACAGGTAAGTAAGACTTACACAACCATACTTTTGTCATCTATGTTGAGGTACCCCAGTATAATTGTTTTGTGATGGATGTCACGAGATATCTGCTGAAGGATATCTTCAGCCATTGTGATGTTATTGCCATAACAATTAATGGAAGTCCTCAGTTTTTGCTATGTTATTGCTTGGTGGAATATAACTTGCTGTGATCGATATAGTTCACTGATTGCTGATTTTAGGGGAAGAGATACGAATATCTGTGTTTTGAATTTCATGTTGATATGGAGGGAAAAAGTGAATTCCAAAGTGTTTTTGAAAATTATTGCTATGATACCTGCCTTTTTAGATTTTCTATGGTTCTTCATATTTTGTAACTTGTTTAAACAAGGTTTCAATGGCAACAAGTATGTGTGGGCAGTGAAGGGCAATCCATGTAGCTATGTCTGGTAACTTGTTATAGATACTTCTGAGATTTATGTTAAATAGGAATAAGCTAGTTACTGTTTTGGAAAAAAAAGATGGGAGTATAGAAGCATGTAGAATTCAAGTAGTGTATATGTGTTAAGGCTATAGTGTAGTTCCATTATTATTATTATTATTGGCTTAGCAGAGGTGTGTGTTTTTTTTAAAGAATTTCTGTAAATTAATTCCTTAATTCATGAACTTGTGTTATTGGTTATTTTGTATTCAATTAATGTATAAAAGGTTCAATATTTTAGTCAGAGGTTATCTGAAGAAGTCAGTGTATTAGGACGAAAACGCAATTTTATTTAAAGGCGTTAATGTTGATGTGTTTGGTGTGACTTTTGTGGATTATTGAATAAATCACTTTTATCCAGTTTTCTCCAGCAGTTTTGGCGCTTTTTTTCAGTTTTTACATATTTGGTACAAACAGACGTGAATAGGTTAGAAAGCTAGATAATGGATATGTGATTATGGGTGAATTGAAATCTTTGACAAGGTTAAATGGGAATGTGTGGAAATTGGTCAAGAGAAGAGGAGGCAGTATTAAGTAATAGTGAAAGCATTATTGAAGAAAATGTGTTGCTTTAGTACTAGATAAGTAATGGATGTAATTAAAGTTATGGCTGAAACATTGATAGGGAGATTGTAAAAGCACTGTGGGATTTAAAAGGGTTAGAGAAGAAAGATTGCTGTGAGACAGCATGCAAGAAGATGTAGGTTGTTAAATGGAGTTATTATAGTTGCCTATAAAAATGAAAGGTGGTGGGATTTGCAGTGATATGTTGCTCTAAAATTTGGAAAGATGATTCTTTGGGGGCATGTACAGGTTATGTATAAATTTAGTGATTGTGGGAGGTAGCTATGTAATTGTGGGAGGTAGCTATGTAATTGGGGGTGGGAGTGGAGTGAAGTGGGAAAATACTTGGGCATCAGCAGAAGAAACTCCGCTCACAAATGTACAGACACGTGACAACCAGATGTTGCAAAAGGATAAGTCATGAATGATAAGATGAGCTTAAAAATAAAAACTGTTGGTTTAGGCAAGCCAAAGCTGTCCTAAGTAGATTTGTAGGCAGCAAGGCTCATATAGCGGTAGATCATGCATGTCAGATCAAGCATGATAAATAGAACCCACACTGCTCATTTAGTATGTAAAGAGCATTATATGCATGCAGTAAGGGGGTGCTCTTTTTGAGAAGAGAGGGGGAGTAAGTTATTAATGCAGGAGTGAAAATATGAAATCTGCATGAGATGAAAAGTAGAAATATGCAGTTGGTGTGAATATACAAGAGACCGGGCAACCCAGTTATTGGTTCTCTGCCTGTGTAAGTTGAAACATCCAGTCTCAGGGGTTAACTGTGACCATTAGCAAATAACTTCCATTAAAACAACCTTAAGCTACATATTCAACAGTAATACTTGGCTCTGAGTCATAAACTGACTCCAGGCTGGTTAAAACAAACAGGAATGTTTTTGTGTGTTCCTCTTGCCTTTCCTTTAAAATTCAAGTAGTGTGCACTAAATGTTGCCCTCAGAGTCATATATCAAGCTTAACAACCTGAAGAAAGGAGAGTGAGAAAAGCAAACTGTTGATAGAAAGGAGATGGAATCTAAGACTGATAGGGAAGGTAAGGTGCTAAGGAGAAAAAAAAAACATTGCAGAATACATATTACTGCTATTGCATCTAAGTAATGTAGCCTATTATTACACAAGTAAAACATTCCACTGAATGATGAATTACCATATTACACCATAAATAGTTGTAATACGTATTCACAGTATGGAGAGCTTACCATTAAAATCCATGACTGACCATTACAGTAACAGAATTGTTTTCTACTACTGCTCCTTATAATTCTGTATGACAGCCTGGAATATAAGCTATTTTATTAATGCTGGCACAAACATTAAATGCTGACTTTTAAATTATGCTTATTGTAACACCATAAATAACTGAGACATTACTATTAATATCCAGAAACTTGCTACAATGCATTAAATTAACAGGTCATTCCTAGTATATCAGTTTCTTTTCTGCACAACAGAATAACAAACATATAACTGAAAGTTTACACAGGACATCACTGAAATATGTCCCTACACTACTGTTCAGCATGATATATGTTTCATTGAGTAAAACAGGTACATAAGTGTATAGATGTGTTTACATGTTTAAAAGAGTTTCAGAAAATGGTGGACAGTATTACTGTACTTAAATGGCTAAAGGCAGAAGTATAAGTGGATGCAACAAGTGTGTGGTAAATTGTGGAGGGGTGCGGCAGAAAAGAGGTATTTATAATTAGAATGTATTGTAAGTGTCAAAGTGAGGGGAGGAGACAGGAAGGCAATGGAGGTTTAAAACTATAAAGACGATATGAAATAATTTTTGCTGCAGCAGTTGTTTTGTAGTATAATTTAATACACATTTTTAAGTACTAAAGGATCTACTCTTGACAGTACAGGCTTGGTAGTTTCACCTAGTCATGTAATTTTCTTACCCAGTATACGAAGATCTGATACTATTAAGAAAATCTGTTAAGAGATGAAATAGTCTGGATTTTAGAAGACAGCACAATATAATAATCAAGCTTATTACCTTGTCAGGAACTTGGAAACATATAAGTGTAATCTATACAGTTTGAATGCAAGATGAAAGATTTTATTTCTGATTTTCATAATGAACTTCTCTTATGCTAGATGTGATATTGATTTCATAAGTTCTGATGATGACATATATTTTCACCTAGAGATCAGATCTTTATTTCTTGTATTGTAGCTTTAGACATCATCCCCGAATGAATAAGCATTATAAAATTTGTGGATATAATAAAATTGTCTTAATTTATTTTCCTTTCAAAAGTTTTATTTCTGAACACAATGTTTTCTCTTACTGAAAAACATGTTTTAAGAAAATGATTTGAGATAAGGAGCTTCAACATATAGTCCCGCATTGAATTCCCTAAATATTCTTCTTTTGACTGTATATCTCTCAGTAAGTCACTTACCAGACAGTGCTCCTAGGATGCCCTCCAAAAAGGGATACTTGTATCCAATAAATATGCTTAGTTAACAAAAAAAAAAAAGGATATTCTGCCTCAATCTGTTTTTTTTTTTAATAAAACACCATCTATTTTTTTATAAAACATCTAATTTTTCACAAGGGGCACCAAGGACTAAAACATCATGTATCTATATGTTTTTGGCCCCTCTTGTATTTGTCATTTGTTTCTCAGTTCTTCAGGCCAGCACCTCTGGCCTAAGGTTAACGTAGTTTGCAGATGACTATAAAGTGGGTGTCGTTGCTTGATCTTCAACTGAGACATAATAGCTCCAGCATGGCTTAAAACATGTTGACAACTGGTGCAAGGACAACGGTCTCAAATTAAATGTAACATAGTTCATTTTAGTAAACAAAACAGTTTCACTTAGTGTATAGGAGATGCAGGCCTCCAATCAGACACTGTTGTAAGGAATATCAGTAATCTTGTTGATAATTCCTTGTCATTTGACCATCATGTCTGCACAGTAGTTCAGAAAGCCTTTTATCTGGCCTATTTAATCTCCAAAGGCATCTTCACTAGATCCAAAGAAGTCTTAGTTCTCCTTTACTCATATCTTATCAGACCCATTACTGAACATAACACACCTTTTGGCATGTCTTCATCTAAACCTACCACATAACTTGTGAGACCTTAGAAGGTCATAACTAAAAGATCTGTGGCTTCAAAAATCTTAGTTATCAGGATAGACTGGAAACCCTTTCTATGCACTCAGTTATTTAAAGACTCCTTGGTACAGATCAACATCTAGCCTTTTTTGTCATGAAAGATCCAGTTGTATTTGACCTTCTGTTTCTTCACAGAACTAATGGTACATCACTCATCTCATTACATCCGAATGATGTCTCCAGGTGTTTCTGCAGTTACATCCTACTGACATCTCTAGGCTTCATATATTGTTTGCTCATATTTGAATTAATAATTCCAAAACCATGTAACATGCAAAGTACTAAAATTTTTTATCTTAAAGCTTTCACAACAGCAAACACAACTGTTTTGATATTTGACTTTGCCTAGTGTGGGAAAGAGATATTAATTGATGTGTATATAATATTTATTCATATTGTCATAAATGTCATGATTTTCTAAATATCTTGACAACCAAGTAACACAGATAGAGCTGCTATGCCTCATATGAAGGCTCTCAGTTTCACAAACAGAATGCTGCTGACAATATGAGTGTAACTTGAATGGTTGCTGATATTACTTAGAACAAAATGAATACTACCACTACAAAATAGTTTATGCTAAAGAGTTTGCCATTCACACCTCTTTAGAAACTCCTGTGGTTCCAGTGATATGAACATTTATTTGAAATGTGAGGGCATAATTTGATTCTATCAAAAAACGTAAGTTATGCCCATTGGAAATTACATTACAAACTTCCAGAGCTCCATTAGACTGAATAAGTTAAAGAAACTAATCCCTCATCAGTAGATGAATAACATGTGTTGTGATAGACTCTTATTCCAACATATTCCTCACCTTTGGAACAAACTATCACTACATGTCAAATAGAGTAGCAACCTTGCCACCTTCAAGGAAAACCTAGATAATTTGAAGGGCAGCCTCAAATTCTTTCCTGGACTAGCTTGTCTTGCCCTCCTTGAGGCTAGAGGGAAATATGAACAGGAATTTTTGGCCTGGCTTGAAATGGTCTGCAGACCAATTGCCTAATATTTACTTATGAATCAATATATAGAACATCTCATGATAACTGATCTGGGTGTTTGGCCTGGAGGAGCTCACTTAAAATAATTGATAAGTGCAGACCCTCTACATTTCACCACAGTGGTTTTTGCAGATTTCATAACTACAACAATAGCATAACAAAAAGGAAGTAGGGACTGTGCCTCCTTAACCTGAGAGAAACCAAATAACCTAAGATTGTTTTGATTAGCTCTATTTTCTTTACCTTCAAGTCTATTAGCTCATTCAAAACACTTGTTTTGTTTATTTCCAATTCATACCCACAACTCCTTATGGCATCCAGGCCATATTTGGGTCTAGATAACTAATCAACTTACCAGTTAATAATAGGCAGTAAAGAAAACAAACAGATTTTTATTAACAGTCAATGCTTTGTATATGTTGATAAAATATTTGTTTTTCTAGTAACCACAGCCATCATTTTGTAAAAAGGAATTTGTGATACTGATTGATAGCTTGGAGGTCATACAGAACTATGAGTTTTATGGTATTGTAAAGAAAGCAGAAGAAATGATGGCAGACAAAAAGCCATGGTGGATCATGCTTGCACATATAGGGTATTGTGCGATTTGTTAATATGCAAAAGCTCTATTGATTACGGGACATTGGGGTATTATTAAATTGAAAATGGCACAGGTAAAATGTTAGTGCCTGGGTGCAATAAATAAATTGTAAAAGACTGATGTTTGCACTATGCAGCTTTTCCTTCTAACAATTTATTTTTATGGAACATGTCACATTAATATAGTATCCTGGTGTGTGTGTGTGTGTGTGTGTGTGTGTGTGTGTGTGTGTGTGTGTGTGTGTGTGTGTGTGTGTGTGTGTTTATGTGTTTGTTTGTGTGTGCCAGGTATGGTTTGGAAAGTGGGAAGAGATGGATAGACTGTCCGGGGAGGTGGTGGTGTTTTGAGTGTTACACAAATGTAATGGTGGGGGCTGCAGATGTCTGTGTGTATGCACTGGGGCACAGTTTTAGCAGATGATGCAGCACTGTGCTGGAATCTGGTAGAAAGATTAAAGGCAACTGGAGGAGACATATGTGCTACTAGCTCACCTACCTGCCCATAGACACAATCACAGGCATAATCCACACCATTCTGAAAGGCAAGAATGCTTCATGAGTATGAATGTTGGCTTATGTTTCAGGTGTTCTCCACATAAACACACTTTCTCTGTGTATATGCAAGTCATACCATAGTGGCCTTAGCACCAGATTAAGGAATGGAGGTGGTAGCAGTATGGGTTTGACAAAACCATGCCCTCCCCCTCTCACAGCAGCCCTCTCTACCAGACATGGAAAAAGACCGGCTATGAGAAGTACATTGGCTGTGATGTGTAGTCTCACGTGGAAACCCACTGTATTGAAACTTTGCCTGACACATACACATGTCCCTGATGTTGCATACATGACCCATGTGTTCCCTGAGTTTGTCAAGCAGGCAATATACTACCACAGACAGCTCAGCTATGCCTCTGTTGGTGTCTGCCTCTTACTGTATTGTGTCCCTGCACAGATGCTGGGTAGCAGCCATGGATAAACTCAACTCAGGACGTAGGAAATATTCATGGCAGAATCAGTCACTGGCATGCTATTCACAGTGTCTTCCTCATGCTCCAACTTGTTTAGGGCAACTAAGATTGAGTGTGCCATTTGTGATAACACCATTCCCTGGACATATCTGTCTGAATCATCCTGTACATGGGCATTGTCGTTGGATTTTTGAGTGAGTTGCAGAAACACAAAAGTTATGTTTGCGAAATCTGGAAGAGATGTGGTCTTCGGTTCTTTTGACTTTTTTTTAAAGTTTTTTTTATTTTTTTTACGTTTTTAGCCCCTGGTATTTAAGCCTTGCATTTGAGCGTATTTCTGCTTGTTTGCACATCATACAGCACCACACATTGCCACACAATTGTGCAGCATACTCACATAGATAATTTTGACAGTTTTTCCCTTAGATACAGCTGTAGTACATTAGTGTAGTCCTCACTTTTAGTACATTTCAGGTCTAAGAAGTATTGCTAGTGAGCTGTGACCTATTAAGCCACCAACCAAAAATCTTGTCAGAAATGCCCATCTACACAGCACCTCCTTGATCAGTCCTGAAAGCACCCCTTTGTGAAAACAGTTCTTCAAACCAAACATTATGGAGAGTTGGACTGCCTTTGTTTCTCCTGCCAACCTTGTTGACTTGGGTCTCTTGAGTGTAGCAACTGCCTCATGTACACTGACAACCCTCTATTAATACCTCACTCAAGTACAGAGTGTGAGAGATGTATCTACATCAAGAATATTGAATTGCTGCTCTCTCACACTCAGAACAGTAACAATGAAGAGATTGTCAACTCACCTACCACTACTCATGCGGATAGTACCACTACTCATACACCCCCTTGCTTGTTTGATTTTGGACACTCCTCCCAGTCCCATCTCATCAGCTCATTCTACTGTGTACAGAGAGAGCATTTGGGAAGGCCAACCCCCTTAGTTTCCTAATCTTGAACTATTTTCTGTTCCTTTCCTTTCCACAAAAAAAAATATATATATATATACTTTATTCAGCTGCTTTTACTGTAATTGTTTTCTTCCTGCTTGCTCTTAAGTGTTGAAGTTATTTTATTCTGCTGTATTTATTACTGCTTGTTAGTAGCCTGATTAAATTTGTTATTCTAACCCTTTTAGTTTTGGTTTTAGCACTTGGGCTTCTGGCCAGTTATTTTACATTTAAGAAGGTGTTTGTGGTCTATACTCTTGTGGACAAACCCTCATCAAAACCCTCTCTCCCCAAGTCCATCCAAGTTTCAGAACACTGTCCCCCAGATTCAGCAAACATCCCTGCAGGAATACATGCATATGTATGCCATGCATATGTATGAAGGCACATTGCCATGCTTTAATACATACATGGGGATGTGTATGAGTGCAGGGGCATGTCTGAGAGCAGTGCTCTCACAATACACATGTCACCTGCACACCCAGAATTGCCATACGGCAATTTAAAAAAAGCGAGATCACTCGTTACACCTCTCCACCTGTTAGAGTAAGAAATCTGGACAAAGCCATAAGGGACAACTTTGAAATATTGCAATTACAAACTTAGAAAGTTGATAGAATAACAGTTTTTGCATTAGCATGAATGTTGTGAAGGGTTTGAAGTCTAAAATGCACACCTCTCAACCTATTACAGTAAGAAATCTGGACAAAGCCAAAAGGGACAACAGTGAAATATTGCTATTACAAATTTAGAAAGTTGATAGAATAACATGTTTTGCATTAGCATGAATTTTGTGAAGGGTATGTAGTCTAAAACGCACACCTCTCAACCCGTTAGAGTAAGAAATCTGGACAAAGCCATAAGGGACAACTGGGAAATAGTGCTATTACAAACTTAGAAAGGTGATAGAATAACAGATTTTGCATTATCATGAATTTTCTGAAGGGTATGAAGAATAAAACGCAAATGTCTGTCATTATTGTCAAACTTCAGTCTTTAATGATGTACCAGAGAGCCACAAGCTTATGAAAAGTGGACCAAGAATATAATGCAAAAGTCCGGACATACTGTGAAAAGTTATATGTCATCAACATTTGCAAAGCACAGCCCCCAACAAATAAATATTTTTTTTTCACATCTGCAATAAATTTTAAGCATAGCTGCGCAGGTGTGCCCGTTGCTTAGCTATGCTTAACCCAGCTTAAATTGCACGAGATATTAAATGACAATAGACATCCAGCAACAGTAGTAGTGCAATAGTGTAGTGGTTAGCATGTATGTTTTCTATGTAGTCCTTCAGGGTTCAAACATCCCTAAAGCCATTTCCATTTTGTATATGAAATCATTACAATTTTAATTTATTTGTATATTTATATAGAAAGTAACTTATATTTCTCAACCAGAGCAGTGCATTAGGCCCAGATGTGAGGTGTCAGATTAATAAAGTTGTGAAACCTCCATATAAACACAAGTGCCCCATACAGTATAATCACACAAGAATAAATGTAATGAAAACACATTGGGGTATGTCAGGGAAGGTAAATAAATTTATGTCAGGAATGATGAATCAATCCCATGCAGGTGGTAAAAATAATCCATAAAATAAAACATAAGCAATACTAAGCATTGCACAGCTATGCTGACCGGGTGTGAGCATTGTGTAAATATTAATGCTAAGCAATGAGTAGGCCAGCTAAGTGGATTTGATATTGGTAAGCAGTGCTGAACCTGCTCCTTTAAGCACTGCCAACCTTAGCTAAGCAGGCTTGCCCATAGCTTAGCTTAGCTCAACATATTCAAAACCGTCCAATCACGACAAAGTGCGGGGAACCGGCTGTATTTAAACCTCACAGGCAGGAATACAGCTTATAACTGGTTGTAGCTCCCCACTGTAGGCAGTATGGCAGGTGTTGGAGAGGGCATGTGCTTTTGGGTACAGCACTGGGGCATACAGGAGTCCTAGGTCATGGTAGGACTCCTTGTAAAAAACCATGACGTGAGACTGCTGCAGGACCAGTACCAGGGCTCCCAATACAAAGCGGAAGCCTGGAAAACCCTCGTCTGTGGGCACATCAGTGCCACTGGTATCCCTCAGACTGGTGAGGAGGCCTGGCACCACTATGCCAACTTGAAGCGAAGGAAGAGGGAGCTCTTGGAACAGTGGGTCCAAGAAGCACGACAGAGGGGTGATGTCCCAGCAGTGTGTAAGTATTCATAGCAATAACTGTTTACCAAAGTCCAGCCTGTGTATGTGATGGATAGGTATGCATAAATGTTACTCTGTCTTCATTACAGCTCCAGCTGAGTGGGTTGCGAACCAGGAAGCCCATGCCAGCAGGTTGCAAAGGCTGCATCACGAGGCTGGTGAGTAACAATCTAGCTTGTAGTATTCATACCAAATAAATATAAAGAAGTAGAATGTCACCTGGCATTATTAAAAATGGGTATTGTTTCTACTGAACAAAGCAGACAATATTACAGTAATAGTCTCATATAGGTGATATACTAATAAAACTTTAACTGCCTGTCAATAAAATGCATAGCTGCGCAGGTGTGCCCGTTGCTTAGCTATGCTTAACCCAGCTTAAATTGCACGAGATATTAAATGACAATAGACATCCAGCAACAGTAGTAGTGCAATAGTGTAGTGGTTAGCATGTATGTTTTCTATGTAGTCCTTCAGGGTTCAAACATCCCTAAAGCCATTTCCATTTTGTATATGAAATCATTACAATTTTAATTTATTTGTATATTTATATAGAAAGTAACTTATATTTCTCAACCAGAGCAGTGTATTAGGCCCAGATGTGAGGTGTCAGATTAATAAAGTTGTGAAACCCCCATATAAACACAAGTGCCCCATACAGTATAATCACACAAGAATAAATGTAATGAAAACACATTGGGGTATGTCAGGGAAGGTAAATAAATTTATAATATGTCAGGAATGATGAATCAATCCCATGCAGGTGGTAAAAATAATCCATAAAATAAAACATAAGCAATACTAAGCATTGCACAGCTATGCTGACCGGGTGTGAGCATTGTGTAAATATTAATGCTAAGCAATGAGTGGGCCAGCTAAGTGGATTTGATATTGGTAAGCAGTGCTGAACCTGCTCCTTTAAGCACTGCCAACCTTAGCTAAGCAGGCTTGCCCATAGCTTAGCTTAGCTCAGCATATTCAAAACCGTCCAATCACAACAAAGTGCGGGGAACCGGCTGTATTTAAACCTCACAGGCAGGAATACAGCTTATAACTGGTTGTAGCTCCCCGCTGTAGGCAGTATGGCAGGTGTTGGAGAGGGCATGTGCTTTTGGGTACAGCACTGGGGCATACAGGAGTCCTAGGTCATGGTAGGACTCCTTGTAAAAAACCATGACGTGAGACTGCTGCAGGACCAGTACCAGGGCTCCCAATACAAAGCGGAAGCCTGGGAAACCCTCGTCTGTGGGCACATCAGTGCCACTGGTATCCCTCAGACTGGTGAGGAGGCCTGGCACCACTATGCCAACTTGAAGCGAAGGAAGAGGGAGCTCTTGGAACAGTGGGTCCAAGATGCACGACAGAGGGGTGATGTCCCAGCAGTGTGTAAGTATTCATAGCAATAACTGTTTACCAAAGTCCAGCCTGTGTATGTGATGGATAGGTATGCATAAATGTTACTCTGTCTTCATTACAGCTCCAGCTGAGTGGGTTGCGAACCAGGAAGCCCATGCCAGCAGGTTGCAAAGGCTGCATCACGAGGCTGGTGGGTAACAATCTAGCTTGTAGTATTCATACCAAATAAATATAAAGACGTAGAATGTCACCTGGCATTATTAAAAATGGGTATTGTTTCTACTGAACAAAGCAGACAATATTACAGTAATAGTCTCATATAGGTGATATACTAATAAAACTTTAACTGCCTGTCAATAAAATTCAAAACCCTGGACTGGTTGTGTTTACTCTGGTATGGTATGATTTGACGTGTACAGGTTATGCATAGCAACTATAGCTCTGAAAACATTAAACAATCAAGTCTCATCTGACAAAGTTAGTGCCTCTATAACACACGAGATTAACTGATATTACAAATGTCATGCACCAAGATCTGATATCTGAATTGTAATGTTGTGTTAACCACTGTTTTCCACACTGTGCGATGTGAAATGTTTTGTACAGGAATGTATGTATACGAATGTTGTAATTACAGGGTCAGAACTTACAACAAAGGGAGAATGAGAAAGAAATCATTCAAAAAAAAAACCCAGCAGTTTCTCAATAGCTCCCTCTGATAAGACATACACTTGTTACATTTTGATCAGAAACGGCCACGGTTCGAATCCCAGGAGTGATAGTAAGCTGTATGCATAATTTCACCTAGGATTTTGTGAAAATGTGTAGAAACAGTCAGGTAGTATTAACAAACATTCCCTCTACAGGTCTTCCAGGTAAGAGAAGGTATAAAGTAGCTATAAGAAGGTTGTAGTTATTCTGTGTCCAACACCCACAGTCCAACCCCAAGGCTGCAAATGACAGCAAGATAAGTACATACACCAAGTGGTCTCCCCCAAGAAATATTTAAAAGTGTCATCCTGTCACAGCTACTGGTCCCTGCTAACAACAACTAGGGTGACTTTTAGAAATCAAGGCAGAGTGTGTCAGTAGCACACACACACACACACACACACACACACACACACACACACACACACACACACACACACACACACACACACACACAGACACACACACACACACACACACACACAGTATGAGTGCACATATGTAACCCTGACTATGTGAATATGTGTAGAAACGGTCATGTAGTATTAACAAACATTCCCTCCACAGGTCTTTCTTCCAGGTAAGAAAAAGTATAAAGTAACTATAAGAAGGCTGTAATTATACTGTGTCCAAACATACCACTGCCCATCCCAAGGCCATAGTTGTTGTAATAATATCTGTAGAGTGATGAGTAGAGCAATGATCATAAAAGCTGTGACCACTGCAAGAATCTACATTTGTTAACTGACATCGCTCTCTCTCCCCCACCTTATCTTCACCAATAATCTAAACACATAAATGAATGGGTATGTTTTCCACCAAATGTACTATTGGGACATGTCCTGTTCTTCTACAAACATTGAAATTTATTCCAATTAATGTTCCTTGTTCAAATACTATCATTGGTGGCCTGTTGCTATCAATGTAACCTGCATGCTGGTGTAATGCCCACTGTGGTTCCATATATGCATGTGTTCTGTTTGCTATGCACATGTTCCAAATCTGTTATTTTGGGTTATTGGGAATACTCATGCATGCTGTTATAACTAATCCTGGAATGTGTTTACCATTACTAACCAACATATGTTCTAAAACTGCAACACCATAGCATGTCAGGTAAGGCCAGTCCCAGTGGATCTGCCTCTCCCGCCTCATCTGGCTGTGGCACTGGGCGCCAGCATGCCTGGGATCCACCCTGGGATCTCCTTGTCTGCTGGTCCTACAACACCTGTGGATGGAACTGCCTCAGGGGATGGGGCTCGACCACCCCCAGGCGCAGGCGCGAACAGGATCCTGTTACCCGAAGCCAGGTCCAGGGTCTGGTACGTAGCGAGCTCTGCAAGGAATTTGGAGATCTGCTATGCCAGCTTGAGGGCTGCATGGTGCAATTAGAGGGTCAGCCTGCCCCTCCTGCTCAGCTCCCAGCACAGTCACCTTCGGGGCCGTGAAGGTGCAGTCGTGACTGCCCATGGGTGGAGACCTCAGTCCCACTGCATCCATTTAGGGGCTCGTTGGCTTCAGATTACCAAACACCCGTAAACTTCTTCAGACAAGATACATTCAATGTATCCTCATTTAAATAATCACTCCCTTAATTAACTAATTACACATACTTGAAAAAATAAAAGATACAGTGCAAACTAAAAATCAATTCATTATTAAAACATAAGTATACATATTTTTTTATTTTGTATTTTATATTGAAAGTAAGCATGTTCATTCTGATATAAAAAAATCAGATAAAATACATAAACAACTGAGTAACTTAATCATATCTTCTGTATATAAATATCATAATATAATTTTAAATTCATATTTATTCTGACCTGATGTTATCAAATAGTTTAATGATACTATAATGTAAAAAATATATAAAATTGTTAACTCACTAAAATGAAAACTACCATTAACAACTGAAATGCTTAGATTTTAACTAAGCATAATATATTAACCAATAGCAACCTAATCCATATGTAGGCAAACACGATTATATAACAGAGAATAAACACATTCGCCCATCATAGACAAATGTTATTCATTAATGTCATAGCTGGGTGTCAATACAATCATAGTTCTACCGTGAATACTAGATATAAGGTGAAGTTCTAATTATGACTCGAAAGGCTTAATTTCAGTACACATGCTATTGAGCAAGCCTCATTCAGGCCTGGTGGATGGTGAGAATTCAAAAAGATGCAACAACAATTCTAATTCTTCCAGGAGTAAAGAGTATTGGCCCCCCCAAAGGTCAGTCTTGACCAAGTCTATTGCTCGAAATTTAAAGGCATGACCTGGAAATTCCATACAATGCCTAGCAAGAGGGCTTTCTTGTTTACCCTTACTATTATAATAATATATATTATGCTTAGTTGAAATCTAAGCATTTCAGTTGTTAATGGTAGTTTTCATTTTAGTGGACATTTAGTATGTGTAATTAGTTAATTAAGGGTGTGATTATTTAAAGGAGGATGCAATGAATGTATCTTGTCTGAAGAAGTTTAGTCTATGCAGTCAACAAAAAGCGCTTAACAAGTCTTATTAAAGTGGATTTTGTTCAGTATTCACCTTTCTTTTTGTTGTTTTCTAACAGTTTGGGTTTGCTTTAATTGTCAGTATGTCTACTGGAGGGCCGAGTACATTAATGAATCCGTTAACCCAGCAAACACAAGAAGGAGCAGGAAACTTAACACTGTTGATTGAAGTTATGAACCAGAAACTAGAAAGCTTGGTGACCCGGGTGGAGAACCTCTCACAGGGGAAAATGCTAGGACCGGGAGACAGTTCTATTCACACCCCACTAACCTTCAGCGTTAATAGCGCTGATGGTGATGAAAATTCATCTAATCTTGGTCAAATATAGATTTCTACTGCTGTGGTGAGTGAAGTCAGACAACAAGCCACACAATTAAGAATACCTCATATAGGGAGCTCCTCGGGGCTTATTGGAGTCCCTACCTTAATGTTTGGCTCAGCGATCGACCGCAGCTGAGCTTTAGTAGTGATGAGAACATTCAAGGACAACCGGCTGGAGGAGCAACAAGCACTGAGGATAAATTAAAGGAATTCGACTATAAACTGTTAAAAATTCAGAAACTGCAACTGGAAATTAATTATTTTGACCAATGTATTAGGGAAAAACTGGTCCCTAAAGGACTTAGATCCTGGCAGTACCCTACGGGAGTGGAAAAAGGGTCTATGTTCTACCAGGATCTTATCAAATGGTTCAGTAAACAGGGACTGACTGGAATTGCTGCAACTCATGTCGAACCACCACCAGGAGTGGATAAACAACTTAACAGTTGAAGTGAACACATTGGATAGTGATATCAAGGCTGACATTGACTTTCATAAGTACCACTTTGATTATAGCAGAACTTTTGAAAGCATCAACCAACAATTGGTGAAAGTAAGGGACATTAAGATTAAGAAACTACAAAGGGACAGAAAAGACTACAACGATGGGGTAGCTTATCCAGACCTTCCCACCTCTCAAATATGGAACACGTTTGGGTGGAAACAACACAACCCTAATTAATACAATCAACACGTGATGATGTCAACCCCTAGGAGACAAAATGAGCTTTTTCCACGAGCAGAAACCAACAGAGATGCTAGGAATGAACAGAATGGCATAGTAATGGATAACAACAATGTGGTTTACAACTTGGACCAGGAGGATAATCACCATACTAACGCAAATGCTAATAAAAGTAGGGAGAATTTTTCCAACCCCTGAGGCCAAAACCACAACTAGCTGCAACAGAACCAACAGAGGGTATACAATACCCAAAGGAACAACAAGAAAAGGAACTAATTTGTGGGGCAGATGAAGGGGTAAGTTCAAATATTAATATTGACATTAATATTGACATTAACAACAACATTTGTAATATGGTGACAAATAAGGAGGGGGACTTTATTATTTTTAACTTCACTGAGTTGCAACTTGAACCCCTGTTGATAGAAGTTTTTGCTAAGGGGCTGACATTCGTCCCTTCACACACAGTGAATTTGGCTAAACTGTTAATTGATGTTAAATTGTATATAAGGAAACTTAACCTGTGTATTTTACTGGGGAATGGTAATAGCAGAGAGACTCATCATTTATGAGTCCCTAACACATATAACCCACCAATCCACTCCAATCTTTCATTGTTTGATAGAATTTGTGAGATGGATTTCAGAGTCCTAAGTAACTGGTGACAAAAAGAAAAACAGAGCAATGTAATGAATCTAACTAAGGAACAAAGGGATGCCTTGCTGAATTTTAAACATCTTCCAGTTCACCTGATGAAACCAGATAAAGGGGGAGGGCTGGTTTGATGGACTTAGAGGACTACACTAAGCGAATGAATACAGTACTTGAAGGGGAAGCATACATTGTTGTAAGCTTAAATTAAGTGAATATAGCTTACAATAGAATAAGAACTTATCTAAATGATTTATTATAGATTCATAGATTCATTAATCGATTTGAACACATTCAACTACTTAAGTATGGCTTCTCCTAAAATGCCAGTACTATTTGGGGTACCTAAAAATCCACAAAAATCAGGAACCCTCCCCATATGTGTGCCTTAGTGGATGCTAGACAATCCATCACTTACCCTTGTGCAAAGGTCATAGACAACATACTGAAAAAATATGTTTCACTGGAACCACAGATCTGTAATGACTCATGGTCCTTTTTGGGCAACATCAATAATCTAAACTATAGGGGAGAATATAATTTTTTGACAATTGATGTATGTGACCTATATACGGTCATACCCCAAGATATGGGAATTGAATGGGTGATTGACCACATTAGATCAAAGGGAGCTAAATGAAATGAAATGAGGTTAGTGGAATAACTATTAGGGATTGTGCTAGTGAACAACTACATTATGTTTGACAACAAATTTTATTTACAAAAAATTGGTGTGGCGATGGGGTCTCCCTGCGGAGCAAGCTTCGCGAACCTAGTGATGGCCCACTGGGAACACAGAGCTATTCTAGATAATATTGAAGTCAAACAACATCTGTATTATTACATTCATTTTTTGGATGACATATTTATGATTATCAAGGGAGACTCAATATTAGCCCAAGTGCTTTTGAATAGATTGAATAACTCTACAACTTTCCTGTGGTTCACTAGTCAATTCAATAGTGACATCATTAATTATTTGGATGTTGAACTATCAAAAGGCCATATCCACCAACAGTATGGAGCATGCATATTTAGGAAAAAGACCTATTCTAACTGCTTTCTCCACTATACCAGAGCCCACATGTACCACCAGAAAAAAAATCAGTGGTGAAAGGGCAGCTGGTATGTGCAGCAAGGATGACTACAGAACAGGACAAATTTGAAGATGAATGTGAGACATTAAAAACAACATTGATCAAAAGGTGTTACCCTAGTGGCCTACTAGAAGAGCGTATAGTTGAGGTCAGCCACAAACGTGAGATGGGCATTTTCAAGCCTATATTGGAGGCCTCTCACAATCTAGGAGTTTCTCCTACTTCCAGATCGGTTAATGAGAATGTAGTTGAAGGGAGTTCCCTAATTTTAACAAAAGAAAATAGACTAGGATCACACTACAACTTGAGCTTCATTTCTAGTTTCAATACAGAAGCCCAAGCTATTAAGAGCATATCGTTTAAAAACTGGGAACTTTTGACTAGTGATGGGGACATATCAAGAAAAATAGGTGAATACCCTATTATAACATTCAGGAGAGGGCAAAACTTGAAGTCCCTAACACAGAATTATAAATCTGGAGTCAAAAAATTCCCAGGAACATACAAATGTGAAACATGCAATCAATGCAAACATATAGACACTGGCATTAAGTTCACAATAAGGGGTAGACGTTATTATACTAGGGATAAATATAAATGCAACTCCACGTTGTTTAAAACAAAAACAACTGGCAGATTCACTGAAGACTGAATCCACAAAGTTTAATGAAGCGCTTTTCATCCAAATACTTCTTTGAACTTCATCAGATACTAACATTTACAAAAATCAAGTTTAAATAGTCATGTTTAACCAAGATTAAAATCAGCTGGTCTCTCCATCTTAAAATGTAATCTACTTCACTGAAGTGAAGTTGCCAGTTGTTTCTGTTTTAAATTCTCAGTTTTTTGTATCTTGGATTTTGGAGTTTTTAACTCCAAGTTGTTGGATTACCTGGCCCGGTATTACAGCTGCTCAGTATACTATGTCTGCAAGACCGACCTTAGATTGAGAGAAAGAGTTTATGAACACTCTTATTATATTAGTAAGGGTAAACAAGAAAGCCCTCTTGCTAGGCATTGCATGGAATTTCCAGGTCATGCCTTTAAATTTTGAGCAATAGACTCAGTCAAGACTGACCTTCGGGGTGGCCCATACTCTTTACGCCTGGAAGAATTAGAATTGTTGTGGCAACTTAGGTTGAATTCCCATCATCCACCAGGCCTGAATGAGGCTTGCCCAATAGCATGTGTACTGAAATTAAACAATTTGCTGAGGTGAACCTAGTTTTACTTTAGAAAAGCCTTTCAAGTCATAATTAGAACTTCACCTTATATTTAGTATTCACAGTAGAACTATGATTGTATTGACACCCATTTGTGACATTATTGAATAACATTTATCTATGATGTGCGAATGTGTTTATTCTCTGTTATATAATCGTGTTTGCCTACATATGGATTAGGTTGCTATTGGTTAATATATTATGCTTAATTGAAATCTAAGCATTTCAGTTGTTAATGGTAGTTTTCATTTAGTGAGTTAACAATTTTATATATCGCATTATAGTATCATTGAAATATTTGATAACATCAGGTCAGAATAAATATGAATTTAAAATTATATTATGATATTTATATACAGAAGATATGATTACGTTAATAGGGGAACAAGGTTAGGTTGTTTATGTATTTTATCTGATTTTTTTATATCAGAATGAACATGCTTACTTTCAATATAAAATATAAAATCAAAAAATATATACATATGTTTTAATAATGAATTGATTTTTAGGTTGCACTGTATATTTTATTTTTTCAAGTATGTGTAATTAGTTAAATAAGGGTGTGATTATTTAAATGAGGATGCATTGAATGTATCTTGTCTGAAGAAGTTTAGTCTATGCACTAAACGAAAAGTGCTTAACAAGTCTTATTAAAGCAGATTTCATTCAGTATTCACCTTTCTTTTTGTTGTATTATAACAGTTTGGGTTTGCTTTAATTACCAAACACCCATCCCCGTCAAGGTGTTTACCCCCCACATGTGCCATATACCACCCCTGTATGCTGTCTTGTCTGTCTTCCTACTCAACTTACCTCCCCAAATATACCTACTATCCTTCCCCAGCATCTCACTCCACTTAAAATAAAAAAGGGGCAATCTGTTGCTAAAAATAAATGTTGCCCTGTACATAGCTGTCCATTTCACACACGTGTCTACTGGACACATGTAATCTTGTCTAACTGGCTTCATAACACATTATTGTTGTCTTCACCCCTCTCTCTCAGGGATTTGAGTGTCCAAATGTACCTCCAAATTCAGTATATAGGCACAGCTGTTGCTGTAGAAGAAATGGACAGCTATGGCCCTCCCCTACACCCATCCTGCATATCCCTAGCTATCTTTCATATTGGTTTACCCTCTTTGTGTCCCTTTTTTACCACTTTCCTAGCACCCCTTTTTTCTTTTCTTTTAAAGAAATTAGCATGGGTGTAAGCGGGAGTAAGCAGTAGTAAGCGGGAGCAAGCCTGTTTGAATGGTGCTAACTGATGCCTACACAGATTATGCACTTTTAAGGCTAACTGTCTGTAAGAATATTTAACTGGAAGTTAGCATTGTTTACCACCATGAAAACCCATGCAAACCCGCTGCCCAGCAACAAAATAATGACCCCTTGCAAGTCTTAAAGCTAGGACTGTGCACACCATAGCCACAGGAAGTTACCACTAAGCCATCTGAGCTGTAGATATGTCTGATGTTTATTCAAACATATCATGCAGCATAGTCATTCAACAGTAGGATAAATTAAACTGATGCAGAATAAGGTGAAGTCCCAAGACTGGAAAAACTCCCTTATCAACCTCAAAAAAAGGTTGATATCTCTCATGAAATCCTCTAAAGCTAGCTATGAAAACAGAATTGCAGCAGATAGTAAACACAACCACTAGGCCTTCTACAGTTATGTAAAGAATCTCCACGGCAATACCCAGATTTGTTCTGAGCTACTGCACAATGATACCTCTTATACCGAGCCAACATCCATTGCCAATATACTGGCTGAGAGATTCAGTGCTAAATTTACCCCTCTTCTCCCCCAAAGGACCAATCACAATACCAGTAGATTGCCAGGCACCCAGTATTACTGCTGCACAGGTTAAAACAGCTCTGTCCATAGCCAAGAATACAGCTTCTATGGGATCTGACAATATCCCTGACTGTGTTCTACATGAACTACAGAGTGAACTGGCACCTCACCTGTGTACCCTGTTCAATCACAGCTTCATCTCAGGCTTTGTCCCTACTGAATGGCACATTGTTACAGTCATCCTTCTCCACAAAGCAGGAATGACTACAGACCTTGTGAATTATTGCCCCATTAGCCTGACGAGTCTGATATTCAAAGCTATGGAATGCATCATCATGGACCTAATAGTATATAGGGAATTTCCAAACTTTGGATCCTACACAGTTTGGTTTTGTGAAGGGTAGATCATGCCTGCTCAACTTGGTCGACTTCTTTGAGTCAGTCACCAGAGCTGTGCATGAAGTCAAGTGAAAGTAGCTGACTCCAAGTCAGACAGCCGACCAGTTATGAGTAGAGTCCCACAGGGTTTGGTCCTGGGTCCTCTACTATTTGGTATCTACTTCTCTGATGTCCAGGCCAACACAAAGGGACTGTGGCTGACAAAGTTTTCAGACGATTGCAAGTTGGGAGCTATTATTAACTCCCTAACTGATGTTGACATCCTACAGAAAGTCCTCAATGAGACCAACAACTGGTGTCAAAACCATGGCCTTAAGCTCAATGCCAAAAATGCTGCCATCATCCTCCTTGGGAAAATCCCAGTTCCCTTGAATTACCACATTGATGTTAGTCCACTGAACACAGAAGGTGTTATAAGAGATCTGGGAACACAGGTTGACAACAACATCTCTTTTGACCACCACGTTGCCACTGTCGCCAGAAAGTCCTTCTATGTGGCACATTTCATTACTAGGGGGTTTGCATCCAGGAAGAAAGAGGTCATTCTCTCCTTCTACTCTTCCCTCATTAGTCCAATCATTGAGTACAATGCCACATTTGGCATGTACCTCACTAGACAACTGCAACAGCTGCAGAGGCCGCAATAGTACCTCACAAAGAGGAACCTAGGCCTTAAACTCTTGTCCTATATGGACAGACTCAAAAGAACTCCAACTATTCTCTGTAACATATTGCCCACTTAGAGGTGATCTCTGCTTGACTTACAAAGCCATGTCTGACCCAGCTCTGTTAGAAATGCTACATCTAAGGAAATCCCAATCCCTCCACACCACATGCTCCAGAAACCTCAACCTCATAACCAAAAGCAACAGAACATGCTGGAGGGACAGGTGCATAACCCAGAGACTGCCCATGCTATGGAATAGACTTCCCATACATGTCAAGCAGACCATCTCACTGGGTTTCTTCAAGAGAAATCTTGATGAGTGGATGGGAAATACATAATTCACCCAGGGGATCACTCCAGTAGATCTACTCAACAGAGGCACTAGGAACTAAGTTTGCATGGCACAACGCCAGGGTAAATCTTATGGGCTAGGCTTGTAAAGACTCAAGGGCCATTAGCCTAGTACACACCTATGAACCTATATATATATATATATATATATATATATATATATATATATATATATATATATATATATATACACACACACACACACACACACACACACACACACACACATATATATATATATATATATATATATATATATATATATATATATACACACACACACACACACATATATATATATATATATATATATATATATATATATATATATATATATCCTACAGCCCTTGTTCTTCCCAGAAACAAAATAATCAGCCCTGCCAACTCTTGAACCCAGGACCCTGTACACCATAGCCAAAGCAAATTACCACTACGCCACTTGAGCTGTGTAAAGTAAACATATCATTAGTGTGATATCTACTAAAAATGTAAAGTGAGCAATGGTTAGCAATGTGCAGCTCTGGTTAGCTGGTGTATGACTTGCTTAAATATAGATGCTAAGTGTGTTTGTGCATTGGTAGCCGTCGCTAACCAAAGCATACACAGTGTAAGCACCTTTACATTTAACCCTGTTTTAGCTCTGCTTAGCGTCGCACACAGAGCCAATGCCAACACATATCCCATCACTAGTGGCCATAGATGAGGAACAGTTGACAGGTGGTGGCATGGCACAGGAAAGTGTGGTGACTATGGCAAGTGTGTCTGTACACAGCAACCATAGCCAAATGACTGGTGAGGTCCCACACAGGCAGATGGACAAGGGTTCTCAAAGAGGGCTACTGAACATCATGCCCCTGGCAGAAGTGCCACAGCAGGTGTCACCAGATGCACGGTTTGGGTCATCATGGAGGCACAGACATGTATGGAACATTACACCAGAGATAGTTTCAGGCTCCAGAGGGCTACTCTTCCTGCTGTACATGACTACATCTGTGATCATGCAGATGCCTATCATTATTTTGCAGAGGTCTGGGTGAGATGGCGTCAATCTTCGACTGTGTAGTCTCTGTGGTAGAGCATGTGGTGGGAGTAGGGCATTGGGCACATAGACATAGGTCAGCAACATCAACAGGTGGAGGTCTATGTGGACATGCAACATCTCAGTCCTCCTCCCGTATTGGCAGTACCAGCACCAGCACTGCAGGGGGGGTGATGTCCACACCACAATGCAGCAGGCCATGTGCATGTTGTCCTGGCCAGTCCCAACAGGGTCGTGGATTCAACGGACAATTATCATTGTCTGGGGAGAGTTCCATATCTTGGTTTTTGCCTAATTGTGCCCATGCAACCCCTGGCAGACACAATTCCTGTGTCCTTGGCCAGACACAGTGAACTGCACACCCTGCCATGTACGGTCCACAGCTGTCCTATATACCCCTTTATAGAGCAGTCACATGGCAGAACTATGTGTATCCATACACACACATCACCATCACAGCTAGGGCACCTCCATATCTACACACACCACGTCTGTACAGGGCATTTAATAAATAACCTCTTAACCCACACACATGATTTCAACCAAACGGCTCAGCCTAGGCTGCTGGCAAACCCACACCACACCCTGTGTATATGATGATACCTGTGCCATATCCCTGTCATCCATACCATCGATGCAGGGACATGCTAATATGGTTCTGATACACAGGGTGAATGTACTAAAGTTTAGCAATGTAATGCTGTTTAATGTGCTGTTAGCTGGAATGTTTAATGATTACACATCAGGGTGTGTAGCTGTCCAGCCATAATGCATTATTGCTGTTATTAACCTTGATTGAATATGGTCTCCATAATGTATTCTGTTTGTGTTCTAGGTGTCTGTGTGTCAGGATGATGTTGGTCTGATGTCCTTTCCTTCAAGGGGTGTGGCACTGTAGTAACACATTGACTATGCCATATCCCAGTTACAGCTGAACACAAATAACAGGTCTGTATAACAGTTACTGCATGTGCCACAGGGCTGATAGATTTCAGGGGTGTATACAGGTGAGTGCATGGTGGCTGATGTAAGCAGCTCTTCTAAAGTGAACAATGGTAAGTGTACTGGGTGGCACTCACCAAATGTTTGTAAATAACACACATAGAGGATCTGGTGTTGATGCAATACACAGAGAATACTGTTCACATGGATGTACTTCATTTTACAGAGAACTCATTTTGGCTTATGTAATTCAAGCAAGACTAAATTGCCAAAACATCACATCAGTAAATAATCAGTCTGCCAAATTTAATTTCATTGGAAATGGTACTGGCAGGGTATATGTCCTTTTTCCCAATGTAGTGCAGTCCTGGAGTTGGTATACATAGTTGTGTTGGTGTGGGGGCACAGCCCCCCACTTTAGAGGGTGTGGCATGGCATAGAACCACACACAGTGTGATTAACAACTACTTAACCTCTTAAGATAAACTGGACAGTATAACAGCACACTAAGCGGGGGGGATACGCACAGCTATACCCCCAATGTGGGTGGCTGTGCCCACAACAACCACACCCAACTATATATACCAACTCCTGCCTATCTAGGTATGTCTACTATAGTGTTACGCAGTTATGGCATGCATTACAGAGCTTAATGAGCTTTCACATGGCCAAAGCCTCTGGTAACTGCACAGCTGTGGTAAGCTATTAAAAGTGGCAGACAATCTACCTTCTGTTTCTCCTGTACATCATGCTAGTTCTTCCTGTCTTGCACTTCAGCTAGCATTATTGCTTGGAACTTCACCAGGTTATTGTATCAAGAAATACGGCACACCTAGGAGCCATCAGCAGTACTTATTCATCACAGATGTAGCCCCAGTACCTGGTAGTTATGCCCACCCCTTCTGGCATGTTTGTAGGGTGGTTATCTGTGCTTTTACCCATTAACCTGGAGCACTTGTCCATTCTGAGGCACTGTTGCAACTGCCTCATGTACACAGACAAAAGTCCACTCTAAACACCAAACACGGAGACCTGTGAGGGTTACCCATATATCACCCAATGTGGACATATGCACTCTCCAGCAAAGACTGGACTAGCAGGTCATGAAGATATGATCAACACCTGCACCACATCATGTGGAACACATAGCTCACCATAACACCCACATTGGCAGCCGTGACATACAGTGAAAAGCCACCCCCCTCCCAGAGGCACTCAGTGGACTTTTACCCAAACAGCACAAACCAGCAAGACAGACACCCACTCAGACACTGCAACATGGCACATGCCAAGGGACACATATTTAACCTACACAGTGTGCCTCTCAACATAAGCTACTAAGACTAACCACCTTGCACAATACAGTGATCATCAGCAACTCAATACTGAGGCACACATATCCCTCTCACTAAGTTGAATATGGAGCAGGTGACAGCCAAATATCTACCAGATGTCAGCATCCAACACATGGCACAGCCAGTCATGGCACTCCACAACAACTACGAGTATCACTCTGTATCCATGTGGGTTTGAATGACTTGACAAGAGACATGGTTGAACTCTCTGATTATGTGGTCCAGGCAGGTGTGACAGTAGCCCTGGGCAGTGTACCACTGTCACCCAGAATGATGCTGCAGTACTATCAACAGATTGACTGCAACATTGGCTTATGTGTTATGTGTCATTCTCAGGGGATCCAGTACCTCTCTGCTTGGGATGACATGACTGACAGAACCCAATGACTTGCCACAGATGTCCTACATCTGACAGTGCTAGGTTTTCAGGTACTGGCTAAGTGTCTTGCCACCTCTATGATGCCTTATTAGGCAGTGTTCCTAATGTAATTACCACCATAACAGCTAGACATGTATGCAATCTGAGGGTCATTCTGCTCAACAGTAGACATCTGACTGTCAGGATGCAGTCATTCAGAGCAGTCGTTGGAGTGGATGACATGTCTGCTGTAATAGAGAGGTGGTTCACAGTAGCAGACAGCAGACCTGCAGTATCAGGTTATGACACATTCTGCATCTGTCAGGCCCCAAACATGGATCACACCCCACATCTACAGGTGGTGTTGTCTCCATATTCATTATGGGTAGGAACACCTTCAGACTAGTATTCCATCATCATGCATTGGAGATAGTTCTGATAAAACTGCCTTAGGGTAATAGTGCAATCCAGACAATAGCCTCCTATGGGTCCACATCTAAGTCCCTAGACTGCCAGTGCACATTCCTCAACACCCTGCCACCTATGACAACACTGACATAGTATGAGTCTTCAACTACCCCTCCATCACATGGGGGAAGTGGCCAAGCACCAGTGGTCTAACACTTTTGGAAGTCATCATTTCCATTGCCTTGGACCAGCTCATGCTGACCCCAGTACAGGATTCAACAACCTTGACCTGTGTTGACTGCTTAGATATGGGACTGTTGCTCATCCACAGATGTCAATCCCTGCATGTTGAGATCCACACAAACTGTAATCAATATGGAACTCAACATGTCAGCCACACCACCCACAAAGGTAAACACCTTGCAAAACTTCTCCAAAGCTGGCTTTGCAGCCATGAAAACAGAGGTGGATGTCTTCACTGCACCCATGGCAATAGGAAATGGCTGCATGACTGTGGAATCATACACATATGCACTGTACAAACAGATTCATGAATGCATGGTACTAGCCAGAGCCAAGCAAACCCAGACACTGTCCTCCAAACCATGGGAGACAATGTGATGGTCCCCTGCCATTACTAAATTGTACATCAGAAGAAGGACACTGTTGCAGAGAAAGGTTGTGTCCCATGACTGTTTAACTCCCTTATTAGCCTCAAACACAACTTTGGATCCTACATGGAATCCCCTGTGGGTATCGATGATGGCAGAGATGCAGCAGACAATGACAACATCACAACAGCCTTTGATAATTGCATCAACAACCTCCACAGCATTAAACACAAGTGCTGTGAGTTACTGCACAATGCTAATACCTATCCTGAGACAGCAGATATTGGCCACAGTCTTGGCAACACATTTAGTGCCAGCTTTACCCCTCCCCCCACACAAGTGAACTACTGAGTGAATGTGTTCTCACATGCTGTATGTCATTTCTGTTCTAGGTATCTGTGTGTCACCAGGATGTGGCCCTGCAGCATGACCATGGGGTATGGCAGTGTGGTAACACATCCACCATAACATGGGCAGGGTACAGTATGTGCACGGAAATCCCCAGTCTGTAACACAGTGATTGCATATGCCTCACAGATTATAGGGCTGAGGGTTGTACATAGTTATATATTGATTTACATCTGTTGTAGAATGGAGAATGGTACATGTTGTGGTTTAGACACACCTCCGATTGCTAATAACCACAGCCACAAGGGATATTCATCAAACAAACACACTGGGATTACTAGACACACACACACACACACACACACACACACACACACACACACACACACACACACACACACACACACACGTACACACACACACAAAGATCCATAGGTTCATTGCTTTCATAGGTGTGTAGTAGGTGAATGGGCCTGAAGGCTGTACAAGGCTAGCCTAATGAATATTCTGGCATCAGGCCACATGAAAATAGTCCCTAGTATGGCTCAGGAGTATAGTCACTGGAGTTTTCCCCAGGGTTGGGTATTGCATTCCCCATCCACTCATCCAGATTTCTATTGTAGGTGGACAGTGATGTGAAGTGCTGCGCATGTATGTGATTTATATTCCATAACATGGACAGTTTCTGGATTGTGCACATGTCCCACATGCATGTTCATTGAAGTTTGGAAGTGTGCTTGAGGTCTCTGGGGAGTGTTGTGTGGACAGACTGGTATTTTCAGAAGTTGCATTCCTGACCTTGTTTGTTGAGACCTGGCTATGTAACTGAGGTAGTGATTGCACCTACACAGACAGTATGATACTGGGATTCATTGGAGTTATTGGTGTCTGTTCATACATAGCATGTGTATAAGGCATGGTATTCCCTTTATGGGGTACGTTTTCAGACTCTGCAGTTGTTGCAGGCATCCAGTAGGGAATATTGCAAAAGGACCACTGTACACATTGGTTGGGCTACTGAGGGGATGGAACAGGATTCCATGTCCTTTTACTTACTGCATAAAACACACTCCCTCAGGAGATGTAACACATCAAAGTACTTTCTGATGTCAGTGGCACTGTCGTGGTCAATAGGCATGTAGTCCACTACAATCACACCATGGGTAGTATTTGTGAGGCAATTTGCAGGCAAACTACTGATATAGTTGTTGCTGCCTAGCCATGCGTGTTTGTGTATGATCCATGGGTGGAGCGTGGTCTCTGAGTATTATAAGGGTGGCCTATATTGTTCACTAATCCATACTGTCACATAGTCATTGAACATGGCACTAGACATTTATGTCTGTGGATTGTCTACACCTACCTCTACAGTGTTTGACAACTGTTGGTCTTGTAATGTGGACATTGGGACATATTGGTCCTCAATATAATAATGTAGCAAAACCCGCCCCTCCCCAATGGATACTGTTATTACACAATCACACCAACACCCAAACAGGATGCTGATGACAGACACACACATACTTGCCACTACTGAGTTTTGAACCTCTACCTAGCTATGTATTGCTACTACAGTGTTATGCATTTATCACACATGCCACATAGCTGTCCAAAGGTATCTTTGAAGGTGAGTGACATCAGCAGCAGTGCTAAAGGAGGGGTAAGGGAAGAGTAGTAAGTGTGAATGACCCCAAAATCAGGTGTCAACAAAGGCACACACACTCTCTCACCCAAACACGCACATTTTCACAGTTGCTAGGCCCAGGATTTAAACTCCTACCTAACTAGTTTGCTACACTATAGTATTACACAGTTATCGCAAGTGCAACGGAGCTTATATGTTGGAGAGCTGTCCAAAGGTATTTGAAGGTGAGTGACATCAGCAGCAGTGCTAAAGGAGGGGTAAGGGAAATGTAGCAAGTGTAAATGTCCACAAAATCAGTTGTTAACAAAGACACACACACTTTCTCACACAAACACACACATTTTCATAGTTGCCAAGGTAAGAATTAGAACTCCTACCTAGCTAGTTTGCTACAGTATAGAATTATGCAGTTATTGCACACACCACAGAGCTTATGTGCTAAGATTTGGCCAAGGGGTTATTTCAAAGTGACTAACATCAGCAGGAGTGCTAAAGTAGGACAATGGGAAGTGCAGTGTGTGTGAATGGGCCATAAATCATTCCCCTGGAAACACACACGCACACACGCACACACACACACACACACACACACACACACACACACACACACACACACACACACACTCACGCACAACTTTACATTTGGCAGGAATGAGTTTACAAATGCTATATGAATATTTGTTTGTACTGTAGTGTTACACAATTATCACAAGCACCACAGACACTACAGAACTGAGGGCTACCAAAAGGAATGTCTACAGTGATTGACAGCACATCATGTGATATAGGCCAATGGGATGTGGGTGGGACAGGCCTCATAATGGAGTTCTCTCTGTCACTATCTGTCTCTCTCTTTCCCATGACTCTATGTGTATGTTTGACATTTTAGAGTCTGTTGGCCTCAGATATGTGTGAGTATTCCTATTCAATGTGTGTGTGAAGCATAAATGGTGTATAATTTGGTGTGTTTGCACAGACATCTGCAAATGACAGATATGTATAGTCCACTGTGTTGTCAGACATGGCCTTCATTTCTCAAAGTGTAGGAGCATGCCCAGTATGACCTTCTGTATTGCGTGCATGAATCAATTCCAGGTAGGGTTGCACTCCAGTCCAGGGTTTGGTGTTCTACGCCTACAGCTAGCAACCTGTTTCTGCAGGATATCTGTAGATAGGTTGACAATATATAGTCACAATGGGCAAAGGATAGGGGGATACTGTAACTATTGCTGTCTGTGCTACTTGTGTTACATGGTTGGTGTTAGCAGAGATATTCAGACATGTACTGTTTTACACTATGATGTATCATGTCATCAACTACTGACTGATATAATTATTTGCTCATGGTTATTTACTGGGAAATACAAGATGAATGAGGCTGAGTCCAGTATTGTGGGCCGCAGTCTACACATTCTTGCACACTCCTGGCATTTAGGAGGGGTAGCTACAGACACTTTCTGATGGGTCTGTGTAAATGGTCCAGCACCTTGGTAGTGTGGTGACCGAGGATCCCTTTCTTGTACATATATCGACTTAACAGAATGGCAATATCCTGCTGTGGCCATACCTCTCAGCTGTACAGATTCACCCAGGTTACCCAGAGGCAGGGCTCATATATCTGGTTAGTTCCCCTTCACATTGTGGTTTACGAGCAGGTTTGTAGCGACTCATTAATAGGTTTGCAGGCAGGGGCAGTATGGGCACACAACAGAGTTTCAGACTTCACACAGTCCTTGATGTCCATGCTTCTACACCCCCCTCTGTTATTCTATCCTCTTCCTAACATTACATGAGCAATTTCTGAGAAGTATCCCTATAGTTGGCACTTCATCCCAGTGGTATTTATGGATTGGTCCACAGTTCTTGCAGTAGGACATGGGGGGCATGCCACTGGGTTTTGTCAACATGGCCTTGCATTTGTGTTCTGTTGACTGTGTTAGGTTGTTAGTTAGGAACCCATGAGATACCATACATTGGCACCATGGTTGAGGCACAGGCCATTGACAGAGGACTGTAGGCTATTTGGTAGTGATGCAGGCCATCTGTAGCAGGCCAGTGCATTCTGTCACTCATACATTCCCAGGCTGTGAGCCAGTGGATTCTGTTGGGGTGACAGGGTAAGTGTGCAAGGTATTACTGGCAATACTTCCTGTCCATATTGATCCATTGGTCTGGATGCAGGCAGGGTGCTGCTTACAGCTAGGGACACACCTGCATAGGACACCTCTTCAGCATACTGCATTATGTGGATATTCCCATACAAAAGTGGGGTCATACTCTATTCATTCTCAACTGCAAGAATATGACCTGTGATAAACCTGTGGCTGATGGTGGGGTGTGGTGGGGTGAGCAGAGTGCATGTGTGATATGGAAACTACTTGCAGCTGACTCACAGATATACCTAGGACATTCCCCTTATGCTGCCTTGTGCATGGACATAGGCAGTCTCTCATTACTTTATAACTGTGCCTTTGTGGTCTGCCAGTGATTGGCCAGACTACACCAGTATTCGATACTACATGGACAACTAATGTGCTGCTAACCTGTATGTACAATCCCAAAGTTGTGTGCAGTTGACAGTTACATTATATGCATTCTGACTAGGGTACTTCCAACTGTGTACTGTGTGTATGTATGGGCCCATGTTCATGGCCTGTCCATCTTTCAGACCTGTGTACTGTGTGTATGTATGGGCCCACGTTCATGGCATATCCATTTTTCAGACGGTGGCAGATATTGACATCTGGCAGTGAGTATGGATGACTGCTGACATGGGTAACATTGAGAAGCATTGTGGTTGGCATTGCATTTGTCGGAACATGGTCCTATCTTCCACAGTACTGCCCATAGGCCACTGAGACATAATCCTCCATGCCTACATGCTGACCACTTCCACACAATATTGAACATACAACAACCTAACACACAGACCCCTGCATATTGTACACATGCAACAATCTATCCTGTAGAATGGGCCAGCTCGGGCAATCTGTGCTCCACTGATATTACTCCTCACACTTACATGTTACAGCATTTCTACATAGGACTGTGTAGGGGGGCACCTGATGACTTTAAACATTTGCTGTGACTGTACTGGTATTTCAGGTACTCTGTTGGCTTCCATTTCATATTGTATTCTGATCTATCATGCAGACTAGAGGCATATAAGTAGAGTACAGATCTTATGTTTTATTGACCTACATTTCAGTTTCAGACTTCTTATCCTTCAGAACTAACATGCAACTGCCAGACCTGTTGTAGTCTATCTGTGTAGGTCTGGAGGGGGGCTGTTCACCATTACCATCATTTGGAGGCTTTAGCCTAGCCTTTCTTTATGGTCATCTACACCTGTGCTGCTGGCTGAGTCTGGTGGTGGGTATGTGAGCCTCACTGATATGCATGTGTGTGTTCTATGGACACCCGCAGTTATCTGGGCCACCACATGTACTGCAGTGGGATTTGTCACCTTGTCACTACTGCCTGATACATTTCACCATTTAAAACCAGTATTTGTTATGGATTTCATGCTGCCCATATAGGTGTCCGCTATCTTCTGCCATCCCATTCGGCCACCCAATTCCCTTGCACGCTTGAGTCCATATCATAGATACAACTATCAGAACATACTACTCAATTCAGTAATTGATAGGAAGAGCGACTTACCTTGTGGGTGGGCCAGTATTGAGGATGATGCTGGAGGGCTGACTATGTCAGATGCACATAGTACACTCCCTTTACATGGTAAAGCACAGGTAGTGTCATGTTTGGCATCCCTTTTACTGTATGTGCGAGTCAGAGAGAGGTGTCATTCCCTGGGTCCCTACTGTGTCAGTGTATGTGCTGTGTGTTGCTTTTTTGCCAAGGCCTGGGCATACTGGGCATGCCTCCTTCTGCCTACAGGGGCAGGCTCAGGTAGTTCCTCCTCCGAGTCACTCTGTGCCTGTGATGACTTTGGCAATGGTGGGGGACTGTGTGGTCCTACCTCATGCTGTTCCTGCTGCAGCTGTTTCTGCAGGATCATATTGTGTAGCATGGCACATACTATGAGTATTTGTGTACACATTGCTGGAGAGTACTCCAAGGCTCCACCGGATATGTCCAGGCACTGGAACCCTGACTTGAGCATCCCAAACACACATTCTATTATGATTCTGGTTTGTGAGTGTGCCTCATTATGGAGTTCTTGTTCACGTGTGTGTGCATTTCTGAGGGGTGCCATCAGCCACTGCTCCAGTGCGTAACCAGCATCCCCCACTAGGTGGCCATATGGGATGTCCCCAGTGGCAAATGACTGGTACAGCTGTGTCATATGCCAGATGTGAGAGTCGTGATAGCTTCCAGGGCTGCCAGCACACACATTCATGATAATGCCCTGGGCATCGCACATGACCTGTCAGTTGATGGAGGTGAAGCCCTTGCAGTTTATGTAGACCCTACTCTGCTCACTGGGTGATGCATATATGTATGCAGTCTATAGCACCCACTACCTCAGGGTATTCTGCTATTTGGTGGAAGAGATGCATGTTGCTGGTCAATGCCTCATGGATGTTGAGGAAATATATGTGCTCACTGGCATGTGCTGACATGGCATCTAGGAACTGGTGGAGGACCCTGGATGCTGATGCCTGTGAGATCCTCATGATATCCCCAGTTGCCCTTTGGAAGGTATCTGTGACTAGTATTCTTAAGCCTACACATACCTTGGTATTTACTGGGATGGGTTCCCCTTTGTTGGTTCTGTATGTGAGGTGGGGCCGGCACAGCTCAACAATTTGCTGTAGAATGTCCCTGTCCACCCTATAGTGCTTCATTATCTCCAGCTCATGTAGCCCCTGGTAGGTTACCCTGGGTCTGTACACTCTTTTCCTCCTCCTCACTGTGGGATGCTCATCAGAATTCACATTCTTACCACACTCAGAATGTTGCACATATTGATGTATGAGAGGGACAGCAGACCTTAACATTTTGTTAGTTTTGTCAGGTAAAATGTCCTGATCTGTGTACACCAGTGGTGTAGAGTTTCTGGGAAAAAACAGACTGAAAGGTGTTTGCATAGTTTATAGAAGAGTGCCGGGCTGCTGCTTGTGCAATTGGCTGATTCTGATACATTTCACCTGCCAGCTATGCTAGTTCTCTTTGATTGCCTTCCTACTGCTGTTTTCTCTTCCCATAGCCTTCCCGTTTAAGCCCCAAGGCGTGCCACACATACCCAGTGCTCAGATGGGAACAGTGCTGATATTTTATGGGTTTTTTTTGTTTTTTGTTTTGTTTAAAACCTGGTGCTCAGCGACCACACCCATTTAAGCACAGAGCTCCAATAAGCTTATAGCATGCATGACACATCCCCTTATGAGGTCATCCACCTCTTATACTAAAACAATGGTGTTGCTGCACCTTCACGGTTGGATGCAAGCTAACACTGAGAGGAAATCTGTGATTCAGTATCAATTCCCTCATTTGCATAAATCAGAATGTTAATTCATAGTTACCTACAATCACACTGAGCATTCCCCCTTAGCAACCACTATATCCTGGTATTGTTGTCTTATGCATGCTATTGACTATTATGACAAAATGCAGACTTGGGTATAAAAGCTTATCCCCCCCCCCTTTTTTTTTTTAATTTTCATGGCGATCCCATTTGCACACCGGTGCCTTACACTTAAACGTCCGAAATCGGCCAAAAAAAATAAATCTTGTTTTTTATAACATTTCACCTATTCTTCATGCCAATGGCTATATATTTGGCCATTGGCATGCCTATTACATAGAATGCATGCTTTCGTTCGAGCTGTCATGCCTCCATATTGTAATTTGCAGAAATGTATCCGGTTAGTAACTGAATACATTTCTGCAGGTTACACTATTCCTGCACAGACACCTGCCTGCTTCCTGGATCACTAATTCACCTCATTTGCATGGTTTTTACCAGCAAATGAGGTAATTAACATATGGCAGTGGTGTCCATGCAGGAATAGTGTAGGGGTGCTTGTTCAGATCTCAGGGACTCGCTCCTGGATCGCTCGTCAGCCATATTGCGTGCAGCAGCTGTTGGACTATTTCTGCACTCTGTGCAGAGCTTGCTGAATCCAGGGGTATGTCTAGACAATTCCCATCAGTTTCTCCTGCCAGCCTGGCCTACATGGGCATGTTGAGACAGTGTAGCAACTGCCTCATGTTCACTCACAATTCTCTTCTCCTAGTAGATAATTCTTCTACTTGTGAAAAATGTATCTACATCAGTAACATGAAATCCATGCTCTCTCATGTTACAGTCAGTACTCTTGACAAAGAGGAGATTGCCAAAACAAACACCACACCAACTATATCACATAGTCATGCACAGCACATCTATACAGAGGTCCTCAATAAAAACTTACTTAAACATCAGAGACCTCCAAAACACACTCACAAACATTCCACACACAACACCGAACACATCACAGATAGCAGACAACACACCTTGTCTCAGAAACGCAACCCATAAGGCATAACAATAAACTCATACAGCCCATAAAGCACAGCATTAAACCAAACATACTAGTCATTGGTGACTCAGTTGTGAGACACACCGATGCCCCCCTCACCAGGCTCAACAAGGAGAAAATCACGGCCAGTTGTCTGTCAAGTGCCAATATCTGCCACATCACGCACGCACGTAAGTCTCTGTACAACAGGTACAAGTATGACTCTGGCATTGTTCATGTTGGTGTGAATAACCTGAGACGTACCTTCCTGGACTATATGAAGAGAGATACAATTGAGCTGTGATAATATGTGCCCCAGGCAGGTATGACCCTAGCCCTAAGCAGCATCCTACCTTCACCAAGAATGATACCACAATAGCAACAAAAAATAATTGACTTCAACAATTGGCTTAATTTCTGGTGTCACTCCAGGGGGATGCAGTATCTGTCTGCATGGGATGACACGGTTGACAGGCATTAATGCTTTGCCAGAGATGGCCTTAATTTGTCAGCCCTGAGATTCAGGATTCTGGCCAAGACTCTTGCCTCCCCCATTGTGCCTTTTTTAGGTAATGTCCCACAGACAAATCTTCCAACATAAAAGATCTGTCAAAAAGCAAATTCAAGGTCATGTTGCTTAATGCTTGGAGCCTTAACCTGAAAATGCAGTCACTGAAAGCTCTCCTAGCACTGGAAGATGCTGGAATCTGTGCAGTCATGGAAACTTGGCTCAAGGCTATAGAGAGCACCCCTGCCTTACCAGCCTATACCTCATTCCACACTTTCTGACCCCAAAATAAGGTCAGGAAGACTAAGGGTGGTGGAGTCTCTATCTTCATTAAGGACAAGCACACCTCCAGACTGGTTTGCCAGCATGATGCACTAGAACCTCTCCAGGTGAAACTGACAATTGGCAAGACACTCATCCAATTTATAGCCAGCTATAGGCTCCCATCCATGACTCAGGACACACACTGCTTCTACCTGGACCTACTTGAGTCAATCAAACTACCCCCTAACACCCTGATCCTTGGTGACTTTAACTACCCCACCATAAACTGGGTGAACTATTCCTGCTATAATGCACCCACCCAATGATTCCTTGACTTCATCAATTCTAACATACCAAGCCAGCTTGTCTCATCCCTCACAAGGGGAGATAGCATTCTAGACTTCATTCTTACCAACATGGGTGACCATTGCACCACCCCCATAATAAGTTCTTCCCTGGTGAGATCAGACCATTGGTCTGTCTCATTCTAAGTGTCTATCCTATCCAACCCACCCCCAGCCGTAACCAGGCTAAAACACTTCTCAAAAACTGACTACAACTTCTAAGGGAGGGTATCAGTAGGTTCACCCCCCCCCCCCCAGAAGATGCAGACAAATATGCTGAACAGTATGTCAGTGCAGTATACAAGCACCTGTACAACTTCATGGACTCAGCCATACCCAAGAGAACTAAAACCTGCTCCTCAAGGTAACACACTTATGTGCTGGACATCCTCTGTCAACAGGCTTTACAACAAAAGGATGAAACTGTTTTTCAAGGGTAAAAAGGCACAAATTCCCAATTGGAAAAACTCCCTCCTTAACCTCAACAAGCAAATTAAATCACTAGTGAAAACCTCCAAAGCCAATTATGAATCAAAACTAGTCTCTGAAAAAAAGGCTAACCACAAAGCCATTTTCAGTTACGTCAGAAACCTCCATGGCAAGTCCAGGTTTTTTCCAAATTAATTCTTAATGGTACCACTTACACTGATCCTGTTGACTTAGCTAACATGTAGCAGATAGGTTCAGTGGAAACTTCACCCTCCTGCCCCCCCCCAAAAGGCCTATTCAACATACCTGATACTTGCCTTGCACCTCACATCTCCATAGATAAAGTATTAAAGGCCCTATCCAAGGCAAAGAACACAGCTTCCATGGGACCTCATAGTATACCAGGCTGTATTCTGCAACATCTCCAGCAAAATCAAGCCTCGCCATTGAGCACCTTATTGAACCATAGCCTAAGTACAGGCTTCATTCCAGCAGATTGGAGAACTGCCATTATCATCCCTTTGCAGAAAGGTGGTGCCACTACTGACCCTAGAAACTATCACCCCATTAGCTTGACAAGTCTGATCTGTACGGCCATGGAGCATATTATTATGGACCTCATAAACAAGGACACAGGCAATCTCCAAGCACTTGACCCCACCCAGTTTGGATTCATCAAGAGCAGATCTTGCCTGTTGAATCTGGTTGACTTTTCTGAGACTGTCACCAAGGCACTGGATGAGGTAAAGTCAGTATATAAGCTTACCTTGACTTGGCCAAAGCCTTTGACACAATCCCCCACTTGGGAATCATCGAAAAGCTAACATAACTTGGCATAAATCCTTATCTCATCAAGTGGGTGGCCAATTGGCTCACTGATAGGACCCATAAGATCAAAATAGGTGACACCACCTCTGACAGCAGACCTGTCACTAGTGGTGTCCCCTAGGGATCTGTCCTTGGACCCTGTTGTTTGACATCTACTTCTCAGAGGTCCAGGCAAAGACAAAAGACCTGTAGATGACCAAGTCTGCAGAAGACTGTAAGTTGGGTGCTGTCATTGACTCCCCAAATGATGTTAACATACTTCAAGAGGGTCTCACAGCAGCAAATGACTGGTGCCAAAGTCATGGTCTTAAGTTAAATGCAAAAAAATGTATAATCATACCATTCAGCAAAAACATGACCCCTACTGATTACCACATTAACAGCAACCCCCTAAGCATGCAATCTGTTGTGAGAGACCTAGATACACAAGCTGACAACAATATCACATTTGACCATCATGCAGCAGCAGTGGTCAGAAAAGCCTTTTACTTGGTTCACCTCATAAGTAAAGTGGTTGCATCCAGAAAAAAGGAGGCTATTACCTCTCTGTATTCTTCCCTCATTAGGCCAATAATTGAGTACCATGCCCCATTTGGTGTGTACCTCTCCAAACACTTGCACCAACTGGAAAGGCCACAGAAATACCTCACAAAGAGAATCCATGGCCTCCAAAACCTGTCTTATGTGGACAGGCTCAAATCACTATGCTCAGTGGTGATCTGTGTCTTGCTTACAAGGCAATCTCAGACACTGTTCTACTACAGATGCTCCATATCAGTAAGTCTAACTCCTCGTGCAGTAGCCGATTGAAAGGCATAAATCTAATATGTGACATTAACAAAACCTGCTGGAGAGACAGGTTTGTCTCCCAGAGACTGCCCCGTCACTGGAATAGACTCCCCATACATGTCAAACAAAGTACGCCACTGACCCTCTTCAAGCGCAACCTTAATGAGTAGATGGATAACCACAAATTTGTCCCAGAGGTTTCACTGTGTCCCTCATTGACAAGGGTGACAGATGTTGATTGGGGTTTCTTTTTTGGGAATAAACTCTTGGCTAGGCCTGTAAGGGCACCGGAGCCATTAGCCTAGTACTCTTCTATGATCCTATGATCCACAGTACACACCCAACACATAAATCAATGTACTCAGAAGTTCTCTTAAAAAACTTACCAAGACACCAGAGACCTCTAAAATAAAAGACTGCTACAACCAACATAGTTCCTACAGCATCCAAGACACATAGCAACACCAGTGTCTCACCTACCAAGGCCTCAAGATGTAACACTCAAAAAACAAATGTTCTTGTTATTGGAGACTTCATAGTGAGACACACAGATGACCTACTCACCAGGTTAGATAAAGGGAAAGTCACAATCAGTTGCCTATCCTGTGCCAGGATTCATCAGATCATGCATGCACACTGGTCTCTCAGACAGAAGTACCATTATGACTCTGTCATACCTCATGCTGAAGTGAATGACCTGATATATACCTCACTGGACTAAATGAAGAGATACATGATTGAGCTCTCTGAGTATGTGCCCCAGGCAGGTATGTCCCTAGCCTTGAGCAGCATATTACCCTTGACTAGAATGATGTCACAATGTAAACAAAAAATAATCAATTTCAATAATTGGATTAGTATTTGGTGTTACTCAAAGGGGATTCAGTTCCTGTCAGCTTGGGATGACATGGTTGACAAACCTTGCTGCTTTGGCAATGGACTGTATAATTCTCCTACACAATTTATTGTTAGCGCTTTCGTTCAAAACAATAAATTAATTTCTTCAGACAACACTTACATAAGATGCTATGCTATTTATACAACTGTCAATTAAAAAATAAGCAATTAAATCATTACTACCAAGTAGTGGTGAAAGAATATTCATTAAACCCGTCATAAGTTTCAATTTATTGTAATTCATCAGATAGAAAAGAATTTTAGAGGAGGCCCCTGGGAACTGAAATTAGAGGAATGTGAATTAATTTGGCAAATTCAAGAATATGCCCACATTCCACCTGGGCTTAAGGAATATTCTTCCATTACGTGCATTTTAAAATTAAAAGCTCTAGACAGGTAAGCATATTTATGGTTAAATCCTATGAAATAAATAAAGAGGTTATTTAATTAATTTATTTATATATAAATGTTTAAATAATGAATTTTAATAATGAGTTTAATTATGCAGGAAGCAGTACCTTGGTAATTTATTTAAAAATATTTTGTTATAAAGTTTTAAAGTGTTTCATGCATATAGGCATTATTATTACTATTTTTTACTTGTTAGCAATTATATAGGCTATTAACTTGGTAGTAATGATTTAATTGCTTATTTGTTAATTGATAGTTGCATAAATGGCATAGCATCTTGGGTATGTGTTGTCTGAAGAAGTTAATTTATTGTTTTGGACGAAAGCGCTAACAATAAATTGTGTTGGAGAATCATACAGTCCGTTGCCATTGTTTGTTTTTACAAGTTGAATCATTTTTAGAGATTAAACATTGCTGCTTTGCCAGCGATGGTTTGCACCTGTCACTGCCAGGCCTTCAGCTGCTGACAAAGAGCTCTTGCCATCCCAATAGTGGGTATTTTAGACAAGGTCTCAAAAATAAAATTCCCAACATGAAAATAGCCAACCACAGCAAAATAAGGGTTATGCTGCTAAACGCTAGGAATTTAAACCAAAAACTTCACACCCTGGAAGCACTTCTATCAGCAAAAGATGTGGATGTCTGTGCAGTCACAAAAACCTGGTTCAAGGCCTCATAGACTATTCCGGCCTTGCAAGGCTGCAATGCCTTCCATATGTTCAGAACGCAAAAGGAAAGTGTGAGAACCAAAGGAGGTGGTGTTTCTATCTATATTAGAGATAAATTCACCTCCCGACACGTTAGACTGGACAAATCCATGGAATTATTCCAAGTTCAGATTATTGTGGATAAGACCTTCATTCAAGTCACAGCTAGTTATAGATCCCCCTCTATGGATCATGATATGCACAAGGCATACTTGACCAAACTGGAGTCAATCCAAATATTGCCAAACACTCTGGTCATGGGGAGATTTCAATTGATTGGCATAATGGTTAAGGTATTTACCTTGCAGACACAAAGTGCAGGGTTTGATTCTTGTATGATGTAATTGGCTTGGCTTAAAATGGACCACAAGGGCAGTTTGCCTAGTACAAATATACAGACCTATGAACTGGGAAATCTACTCTACCGGTAACTCACTTGTGCAAAAGTTCCTTGACTTTGCTAACTCAAATGCTCTGGAACAAATTGTTCAAGCCATAACAAGAGGAACAAACATACTATATCTGGTCCTCACTAACGTGACAAACAGATGCACCACTGCAACTGAAGCCCTGTACACTAAAGCACTAAAGCCCTGTACAATCACTTATATATATATATATATATATATATATATATATATATATATAGATATATATATAGATATATATATATATAGACTTGGCTTTTCCAGAAAGAATCAAAGGAGGTGCCCCAAGTCAAAAAAAAAGCCACCCTGGTGGACATCCAGCATCAACAAACTTTACAACAAATGCAAAAAGTTGCTGTCTAAGAAAACTAAGTTGAGACCCCCCCCCCCCCAATAATGGAAAAGCATCCTCCTCCTCCATCAGCCTCAAAAGGCAAATAAGACAACATGTCAAATCCTCTACGGGTAACTCTGAGAAAAACTTAGCGATCACAACAAAGGATAATCATGAGGCCCTTTACAGCTATGTACATAGCTTAAAAGATAGGACTCGAGCAGGTGCAGAACTAATGATTAATGATATCACATACACACTGATGCCGCAAAGATAGCAAACCTGCTAGTAGACAGATTTGGTGAAAATTTCACTCGCTTATCCCCTCCAAACCTATCAGGAAACCTTGTTTCCAACTTCCTCCCATCTTACATATCCAAAGAGCAGGTCATTAAAGCCTTGTCTAAGGCAAAAAATGCAGCCTCTCTGGCACCAGATGGCATTTCAGGATGTCTTCAAAACAAACTAAAACATGAACTAGCATCACCACTAAGTACCTTATTCAATCAAAGCCTAAACATTGGCTTTGTTCCTCCAGAGTGGATAACAGCAACTGTTAATCCCCTCCACAGAGGTGGCATAGCAACAGACCCAGGGAATTATAGACCCATAAGTCTGACCAGCCTTGGAATGTATCATCATGGACCTCATAAATAAAGACATAGGCGACCTCCAAACCCTGGATCAACCTAATTTGGCTTTGTCAAAGACAAATCCTGCCTGTTAAACCTGGTGGATTTCATTAAAAATATGACCAGGACCATTGATGAGGGCAAATCTATGCACACAGCTTACCTCCACTTGGCAAAGGCCTTTGACACAATCCCACACTCAGGCATTACCGATAAACTTAGCAAAATAAATTTAAAACCCCTTTGTTGTAAGATTGGTTGCCAACTGGCTCACAAACTGGTCACAAAATATCAAAGTGGGTGACCCCACATCAACCAGCAGGCTTGTCCCCAGTGTGGTGCTACAGAGGTCAGTGCTGGGCCCCCTGCTGTCTGGTATATACTTCTCAGAAGTTCAGGCCAAAACTAAGGGGCTGTGGCTGACCAAGTTTGTAGACGGCTGCAAACTGGGTGCAATTATGGAATCCCCAAATGATGTCAGTATACTTCAGGAGGTTTTTACACAGACCATCAACTAGTGTCTTAGTCCTAGTCTCAAACTGAAAACCAAGAAATGCATCATCATTCCCTTCAGTAAAAGGAATGTCCCTTCACACGATCAAATTAACAACAATACCCTATTTACCTACAAAGTGGTAAGAGATCTGGGATCACAAGTAGACTGCAACCTTAACTTTGACCGCCATGTGCCTACTGGAGTAAAGAAGGCTTTCTACATAGCAACTTTGATTAGCAAAGGCATCACCTTTAGAGCAAAGGCGGTTATAACCCATCTATACTTGTCACTAATTAGGTCCATAATTGAGTATAATATCCCTTTCTGCATGTACCGTACAAAGCACCTGCAGAAATTGGAGAGACTTCAGAGGTTTCTCACTAAGAAGATCAAGGGATTTCAGTATGTGCCTTACACAGACCAACTAAAGTCCCTGTCACTATACTCAGTATCATATAGACTTGTTAGGACAGACTTATGCCTGGTTTTCAGACCAATCTCCGACCTAAACTTAATGAATTTGTTGCACATACGTAAATCAAATGGGACTAGAGCTACCCATTCCAGGGACGAGTTTATTTCTGTTAGGAGAGTAATAAAAAAATAAATAAATAAATAAAAAAATGCATTCATTGCAAAGTAATGACAATGAACAGCTGCACCCACCCTACCACGTATATAATTATACAAGTGTTGCAAAATGTGCACTCTAATTGAAGAAATCTTCTCACTTGTGAAGAAACCATGATAACCACGGGTAAATCCTGCATTACCCACACCCAGTCCTGGATTATTACTAAATTATATTGCTTCTGACATCACACAGCAGTACATTAAGTATAAACGTCCTCATCTGATTGCATAATGATCTTATGCTTACTGAATCAGGCACATACATACATATAAAGACAGACACGATTTCTCAAATTAACAAAGAAAAACTTTATATGCAATACATGCACATACCACTGTGTCTATGAATATACAAACTCCAAGATCACACAGATGGTGTATACAGAAACTCCCAGTGCTCTATGACTTCACAGAATTTCATCTTACACACACACAAACATATGCAGTCATACACACAGCTTTTGGCAAAATAGGAATGGAATGATTGTTCCATTCCATTCCTTTTTTAACAAAAGCATGGTAGCATATGGAACCAATACATACAGATAGAGATAGAGACAGAGATGGAGACAGATACATAAAAGCCTGTACGTGGCTTGGCTCCCTGTACTTGATTATATATGGTAACACATGACATTCAGTGAAGTCTGACATTACTCAAAGTGCTTTTTATATACAAAATATGAAATAAAGTTAACATTCAACAAAAAATAAAAAGCAAGCACATTTTTTTTTGCTTATATGTCAGTTCTGGATTTGTTGGCCTAGTTTTAGTGTCTTAATGAAATGCAGACATTCCTCAAAGTTCTGAGATATTATATCTCTGGTCAAGCTGCCTCACACATTCAGAATTACATCTGTAATACTCCACAGATAAATCCACAGGTTGGCTATCTGTACACCACGAGTAAATCCACAGTCAAGCAGTCAATACTCAACAGTTTCTTCTGGTTATGGCTTCTCCAAGAATCTTCACTCTTGGTCCAGAAAACTCCCCTTTTAAGAGATGCGAAAATTTCTAACATTTTTGTTTACTGGCTTACTTTAAATATCAATTGAGCAAATGATTCAAATAAAATGCTTTTACTACATGTGTTACTACCATAATGTGTTGGGTATTTGTGCCACCAATTAGATTTATACCATACTGTATGGGGTATACACAGAACTTCAAATAAAATTTCTAACATCTTAACTAGCCACTATGCCACAAAGAACAGCCCTTTACATTGTAAATTCCCCAGCACTATACTGAATGGGATGGATTATGTTAACAGGATAACCTGTTCACTTTGAAGTAGCTAGTGCCTGGGCAATGTTTAAAGAAAAGGAATTGTAACAATGAGGCTCACCTACCTAACTTTGTCTTTGCACTACATTCTTTACAAAACCACTGCAGGTGTCCCTAGGCTGTTACCAGAGTGAAGCTGCATTCTAATAAGTAAAGGGCAGGGTATTTTGTGTTTGCCTTAATTAACTTTCGAGTTAGGAAGCATAATAACTGGTCTTCTCTATCTAGTTCTTGAGATAACATAGCCAATGACCCAATTTCATATGAAATGGTATATATATATATATATATATATATATATATATATATATATATATATATATATATATACCAAAAGGTTTATAAATGTCAGGAGTTGCCAAGAGGGGCTTTAAAGATAGGATAGTTTTCATTTGGTTAAAGAGCTCTTTTTCTTTCTATTGTCTACCTTATTTGTATAAATATATTTCCCTTTGTAACATCTGTCAGACAAGTTATAGTAGTAAAGTTAATTAAAAACTTTATGTGGTACACTAATGATCCTAAAATGCTTTCACTTGTCATTCGGAATAGGGGATAGGCCAGGTTTTGACAGCTTCTTTTGCCTGAGAACCAATTACACATCTCTCAGTCACATATCCTAGTCATCTGATTTTTGTCATATGGCTTAATATTTGTAGCATTAACTGTTATGTCCTGACTGCCTTAAAGACTCCAGCACAGTTTGTTTGTTTGTGTTTGTGTCTTTCGGCTTTTCCTGGTTAGGGGTCGCCACAGCGGAACTCCAGTCCACTAATGATTGGCAGTTGATTTTTACGTACCAGCTTGCCAGGCCTGATGCACAACCTTCAACGAAGGTACGCCTATTCACGCATGTCTCCACGCGAAGACGCTCTAGCTGAGAATCGAACCGGATAGCATCTTACTGTGAGGCGACAACGCTACCGCATTGAATAAATTACTGTTTCATCAAGATATGCAGATACCTGGTGTGAGGTTTCTGAACTTTATCCGTGAGCTTTTGAAAAGTGGCAGGATCTCCAAGAAGTCTACCAGTGTAATGAAAAAGACATTCAGAGGAAGGCAATGCTGTCTTCACTTTGGTTTTAGGTTAAAGGGGAACTACTTTACCTTTGGTTAAAGCCAGGTTGGTCAGAAATCTTGCTTCATCTAGCACGGCTATGAGCCAATCCACTCTGAACATTGGACCGGTGCCATATTGGATATACCATAACAACTTTTAAAAATCTTTGAAAAAATTTCTGGACATACTTGGTTTATGAGCTAACAGATGCCAACTGTTACCTTCACTTCAACACTCAATAACTCAATTTATTTTTTTCCCTTCTTCACTTACTACTTTCCTTAATTTGTACCAGTAATCTGGTATCTTAAACAATTTTATGTTTACCTTTTTTCTTGATATCTCTTCAGTTTGATGATGAATTAAATTTGTTTTACAAGGTATGAGAAAAAAATATCTTTATTTCTTAGGAAAAAATATTCTGCTTGCTTCTAAGATTTAGGTAATGGTTGATTTACTTGAAATACACTTCAGCTTTCATCCATCATTTTAACTCATTTTTATGACATATTTACTCTGATTTTCTCTGTCCAGTTTGCCTTATTTTGTCGATTACATTTTAAATTTTCCTTACCTCAAATATCCACACAATTTCACCAGGAATGTATTTTAAGCAGATGGAATTAATACAAATGTTTTGCCTGCTTTTTTAAAATCTAAGTCTGACATTTGTATATACACCCTCTGTTACATCTCTTATGTTCTTTGTACATGTTCCCTAAGTATTGACATAAGAGATTTGAATCTGTCTTGCAAGTCTGTAAGCCATTTTATGACACTTTTATATGGGATTTCCTCTCCCCCATTCTCCTTGTCTGTGTCTATTAAACCTTGGTGGTGCCTGTGAGGCAGTAACAGGAATGGATTAAATACTCTTAAAGTTTGGTGAGCTTTGCTTGTAGCAAAAAAGGTGATAGTGAATTAACTGATTTTATTTCTTGTCATGTTATTCTATAGCTTTCATTAGCACAGATTTCAAATTTTTATTAAAATTCTCCACTAACCCATCAATTTTACAGTGGTACTCTGACAGTTTTTACTGTTCTCTTTTTTTAAGTCCTGGTGCATGAGCATAGATGGGATTCTTTGGTCCAGATTTCCTTTGGGATCCATACCATGGAGAAAACTTTAACTAGTTGCTTTAGCCCTGGATTTTCTTTAAGGAAATTTAGTGTCATAGTTACTTGAATGTGTTGGTAGCAATTATTAGATTTCACCAAAACACCTACAGATCAGTAGCTTTCAGCTTCCACGGCACTTCAATAACAGGTATAGAGATCAGATGAATTCTAAACCCTAGATGTGGTGCTTTATTTGACATTTTGGGCAAGCAGTTCATTAGTTTTCAATGTCTTTCATTTCCCCAGGTCAACACAGTCTCTCTAAGATACTGACTTTGGTTTTGTTAAACCAAATTGTTCTTCCTTTAAATAAGGGTATGTGTCATTTCATCACAAGTGTTCTAAAAGGTTTGGGAACTAACAGTTGGTGCAGTATTTTATTTTTGTCTTTGTTTACATTATACAATGATGCACTCTTCAGTATAACATGTGGGGATATGATCATACAATCTGCTCCTCTGTTTTCCTTTTATTTTGGCTATATTTTCAGTGATCTTCATAATGTAGCATTATGATCCTAATGCATCCTACTACTATGCTTCCTAAAATTGCTACTGCTTATCTGCAAATCCCCTAGTAATTTTCATTTCACAGGGAAAATGATGGACAGTGTTTTCCAGGGCATTTCACACATATATTTGTTTGTAAAGTATGTGAAACTTATTTATTTGTTTATTTATCAATCTATGTATCTGCTTTTCTTTGAAAAGAATAGAGACGTGGTCTAATTAATTTAAAATTTTGGATTTGGGATTGTTTTAGGTAGGCTAACGTGTTATGGGGTTGTCTGTGTGTCTTTATTTTATTTTTTATAGTGTGGGCACTTTAAGTTTTATGGAGTAGCTTAAGTATAGAGGATCAAATGTACTTTTAATTTACCATTTACCATTTATCTGGGGTCTAACATAAATAAGAATAACATTAATAAAAGCAACATATACATAAGGCTGTCAATATATATAAGCAGATATATAGGTACACATATATGCAATATAAAATAAATAGGAGCTCTTTAGTTAACTCTTAGTTGATCAGCCTTCCCTATTCATTGGCTCATGTTATGGAAATCAGAAAGTGGAGTGTCAGAAAGTGAGCTTTAAAGCCCACTGGTGGTATAAAAGATGCAGCCAATGTTTTTTTTTAAACCTCACTTCTGTCATTAGGTATTGTGTCAGAGATAAGGGCATTTTTTTTTTGCAATCAGTACCACTGGCAGACAAACAGTTTATGAGGTATGACTGACTTTAGGATTTTATGGTGAAAGCACATGACTGCTTCAATTTATGACCAGCATCTGCCACAGTGGAAAAAGGTTTACACTGTAAAGTTACAGAACAAACATAATTCTTGGCTTCACAGGGTTTAACCCACCTCAGTCTGATTGCAATACCTTCAAGTGTAATCTTATACAATTCCCAAGACTTAGTCAAAATAATTTTTCATAATCACACAAAGTTCAACTTCAACTTTACTAAGGTGTTTTTAGCACAAAGCACCATTTATATCAATTTAAACTATAAAATCATAAAATGACAGTAAACAATTGAGAACAAAAAGAAAAATACCACGTGAAATTACTGAAAAGAATATTAAGGATGTGTGCCATCACCCAAATTCATCAAAAACATTTTCAGAAAGGTAGGTTTTAAGCATATTTTCAAAGCCAGACAATGACGGATACTTCTGAATTCACTAAGGTATCTGGTTCCAGAGGTGAGGAGTCTGATAAGATATTGAACACAAACCTGAAGTCTCAAGGCATAATCGTGGAACTTGCCAGAAGGTCCTGAGAGGCTTTGCGCAAAACCCAGCTAAGGCAAAGGGGCACAATCAACTCTTGCAAGTTCAGTGTTTCCAATGAATGATTATTGCTAACTCTCAACTGACAACACCCCATTCTGCTTTCTCATTACATGCTGACGACAGCCAGATGAGCAGGGCTCCAAGATCTCAATTACTTGATCATTCTTGCAATGATCTAATATATCAAGCTATGTATTTTATGTTCACAGCTTTTTTGTAACTGAGTAATACAAAAATTCTTTACTAAATAAAACAACAGGCAACAACACTAAAAGAAAAACAGTCAGATAAAGAAGCAAATTTGACTGTACACAGCATAACTAACTTAATGATTTAAACAAATAATTTGCAACAGAATTACTACAATGGTTTCCAATTATCTTATTCCTAACACTTTTTGTGATAATATTGTAATGTAATTACCACTAAGTCTCTATAACTATTTAGGAACTGAATGTGTCAAGGTTTGAGCTCACTGACTATAGAAAAACAGGCTGTAATCTCTTTCTACTGCTTTGCATATAAAATGCTGCATTGCTTCTTAGTTGGATTAGAGTCCATCAAGTCCATAATATAAAATTAAGAGTAAAGGATGGTTGTCCTGGTTCAGCTTTCTCTGCAAGCTAGAGGCATATATCCTAGCAGCAGTCTGAAAAGTAGAAAGGACATATTTCCTCATACAACATTCCCTATATGTTAATGTTTTAGCTGCAAACAACATTTTCAAGCTTTTTAAAACCAAGCTGCTTAGAAGACAAACATATTTCCATTCCAAGGAAAGGCAATACATATCTTTATAGGCAACAATGGATTGCATCATTACAGAAAAAAAACAGTTATAAATTTCAAATATCTAATGAAATATACAAGTCTCGACTCTGAACAATTATACATTTCACATATCTCTGAAATGATGCAAATCTCAGCATTTCCTCCCTTTCCTAGAAATAAAGCGATGTTTTTTTTGAGACACCCACAAGAAACATACTTATTTATTTATTTTATCAAATCAATAAATGGTGTGGGTTTAGGGGGGTGGAAGCCCCCTTTCTTATGATAGCTATGTGTCAAAGTTTGCAAGCATCTGTTCTGAGGAGTAGAAAATATTTCCATGTTTTATTATCAGATCTACTGTAGGCAAAGTGGAGTCCTCCCTGAACTAGAATATGGCCTTGGCATCACTGCTCTGCCTCACGGAAGAGCCTCAGAACTCTACAAGCTGCACCTAAGAATAATTGCGGGTATATAACCCTACCCCGAGATGGGCACACCATTGTACTACACTAGCAAAACCAATTCTCTTCAAAGATGTCAAGTAAGATAGCTCCCCCTACTTCACCTGTGGCTACCAAAAAGACCCCTCCCACTTTACAACCCTCAAAGCATCTCACCCTCATCACCCTTACTACAAGGATGAAATGCACATGTCATGGCTTCTCTATCTTGGCTCCTAAAATCTGGGAATCCATTCTAACAAACAGCAAATTCATCCAAACTATTATTGATTTCTCCAGCAAATTAAAACAACACTGCCAAAAGCAGACTTGATACAAATGCTTCTGTAGCAATGCCATCAAATATCTGGTGTCTATACGTTGACCTTCTCCATCCACATCCCTACACATGCACTACCGCACAATTGAGAATTGTCCCCCTAGTCTCTTCTCCAGTCTCCTCTCCCTTCATTCTTCATCTTCAATATATCACCCTCCCTAATCTAGCCTACAGCCCTTCCCTCTCCGCAATCTCCACTGTCTGCTAAACATGGTAACCCTAAACCATCCCTATCAGTCATACAACTGTCACCAACTGGAACCACTAACAATCTAAGCACTCTATATATTTCCATTCATTTTGCCTTCTAATACACTTATTAAAGAATCTATGACTCCCTTATGAAAGTGTATTTTGGTGCTGTAAAGCAAGGTTTTTTATTTTTTCTATGCTTTAAGTTTGTAATTCCAAGCTATTGAATATTTTTATTCTAACTGGATATATAATAGTTCCTTCTGCTTGTTTTCTATTTTAATTTATGATCTCTTTTCCAGTTTTAATGGCATTTTCTAATGCATGGCTGTAGTCCATAGGCAATCCATAAAAACAGCCTACAAGGACTTGCAGTCTACACTGATCATCAAGTACAAAATAAATAATGCAAAGTGCATTCCTAAAGTTACATCCCCAAATTCAATGCCAAAAGAGGCTTTTTTTTATTGTGTTTTTGGCAACAAGGCAGAACCCTGTTCCCCTTCTTCCTGATATAATTTTACCTTAGCAGTAAACTCTGCTATTTTGACTAGCTGCCTGGTCTACATGATTGCAATGTGCTCTACAAGTTGGGTAAACCTGGTTTAGCACTGAATACTGATAATAAAAACAATATAATTCCTTATGTTTCAGAGTACAAATATCTAAGTCTTGCCCTACAACTCTCCCCTTTCTTTCTCACTGCATGCTGAAGACATAGTTAATAAAGTTCTCTCCAAAATTAAATTCTGATATAGACTCTCTCACCTACTCAATCCAGCCATGCACACAGTTATTGATAAAAAAATGTTTGCCTACCCAAATTTGAGAAAGGCCTGTATTTTCTGGTCTATTACTTAGCTTACAACACCCATAAACTGAAAATTGCTTAACAGAAAATGTACAGATTTGTATTACTTGCCAACTTTTATACTCACCATTGCCACCTTCTAAAGCACAGATCTCAAATTCATGGCCATCGGACTTCAAGAAGCCCTCAAAACAGCATAGTTTGGTGACTACCTTACTTTCTATTTGCACTGCCTGCATTTCTGTTTGTCTTGGAGATTGTGACCCTTGCCTGAGTTTGCTAGCCCTCATACAGTGCCAGTGATCATGTGAGTTTGAGACCACTGTCGTAAGGAGACTTAAGTAGCTACAAATGATTAAAAGTTCAACCTTCATTCTTGGTGGTCTAGTATATAAAATTCTAATGCATGATTGCTACAAACTTTTGTGAAAAAAATACCAATCAGGGAATTTACGTACCCTTTAAGAAGTTGCCTAGTAAATGGTATCTTAATCCAGCCACCTTCCAAAAATGTAATTGGGAACAATGCCTTTATGCCTTCTCCAGACTTGGCTCAGTATTGTGGAATAAACTCCCTATGAAACAAAAAAAGCCAGTACTCCCTCCAGGGTTAAAGATTGTACTTTCTGAAGATACATATATATATATATATATATATATATATATATATATATATATATATATATATATATATATACACACACACATAACCGAAAGTGCACTTTAGCAAAAGTCAGATAACCAACTCACGTCAGTTAACCAAATTATCTATATAATATATATATATATATATATATATATATATATATATATATATATATATATATATATATATATCCAGGTTACTACATCAACAACTAAGAAGATCGACAGCCACTTCCCCAACACGAAAACACCGACACAGAAATAATCAAAACTGCAAATCACGGACATTTAACAGGTAACGGGTTTAAATTTCGCTAATCATGCCTACCATAAGGACTTAGTAATACAATGATCGTAACACATGCATAACACTGCCACACTTACTAAAACATGGTAGGCATGATTAGCGAAATTTAAACACATTACCTGTTAAATGTCCGTGATTTGCAGTTTTGATTATTTATGTGTCGGTGTTTTCGTGTCGGGGAAGTGGCTGTCGATCTTTTTAGTTGTCGATGTAGTAACCTGGATCCATATATATACATATATATATATATATATATATATATATATATATATATGTGTGTATATATATATATATATATATATATATATATATATATATATATATATATATATATGTAGCAGAGGTGTTAGAGGTGCAGTCCCCTGCATGGGGAGGTGCAGGGGGGCTTGCCCCCCTGCAAAAATTAATTCTGCTTTGTTGAACACACCTCACGTAATAATATGTACTAACTTCTAGATTCCACTACAATGGGGAAAGGGATATATTTCCTAATCCCCACTGAACCCTGATTCGGTTAACTGATGTGAGTCGGTTAACTGACTTTTGCAAGGGTGAACTTTTGGTTAAGTGCACTTTCATGAAAGTGGGTGTCTGCTTTCTAATCTTCAAAGAAATGAGTTTTCAAAGATTAGAAGTAGACCCATGTGTGTGTATATATATATATATATATATATATCTATATATATATATATATATATATCTATATATATATATATATATATATATATATATAATATATATAGATATATATTTGTATACATACATATATTTTTAGGATTGCCATAAAAATGTCGAAGACAAAACATTTTTTAAGCAAAAGTCTGAAGTATAATGTCAAAAACAAAAACAATATCTAGCCTGAATGTCGAACATGAGAAACACGACAATCAAAATTTGACATACCAGACTTCCTTTTTTAAAAGTCTGTATGTCCGTTTACGTTTTAGTAGGGGGAAAGCCCCCAGCACCCCCCTGCAAATTATATATACCAACTCTGAGATCACAGTACAGTGAGGAAAACAGAAAACTCCCCGATCCTCTCTGTACCACGATTTCCATTCACAATGCCAAACTCATAATAATGAATCATGCTTTACTTTCATTATTATGATTTCACATTATTCTAGTTTGACATTGTGAAACTTTGAAAACGTACTTTTGGCCACATGTTGTTGAAGAACAAGCCTTCAAAATTTTAATGGCAAACCATATTTTTAATATACAGACTATTGAAAGGCTTCTGTCGATGTTAACATATATAAATGTGAAAATATATAATTTCACTTTTCCACACAGTACCTTTTACAGAACTTATCTATCAAAGTGCATAAGCTGTTTGTAGGCCAAAAAAAAAAAAAAAACAGAGCAAGAGAGAATCAGAAAAAATATATATTTATGTTAGAGTGAGAACCTGCCAAATGTGGCAGAACACAGGAAGGAGCATTCAGTATGAAAATGCAGTCTTTCCTTTTTTAAACACTCCAATATATACCAGAATAGAGCAGTAACTTGTTACTAAATGATTCACAAGCATCTTCCCTAAGACATGTTCCAGGAGAAATCTCAGGCGTATATTGATCCCCCATTTAAATTCCCATTGGAGGTGTTCACTATTTTCTTTTCAGTACATTTATTTCAAATGAGCTACAAATATCCAGAGAGACAGAAAAAGTCTCACAAGAATAAGTGAAATGCATGTAACAAAACTCACTTACTGTAAAAAAAATAATAAAAAAAATAATTAAAAATAAATAAAAAAAAATCAGGAAGAATATAACGTTTGGCATTAATATCAACAAAACATTATAGATAACAATAAATAACAGATTTTAGAAATAAAGTGCTCCAGTTCTGAGTTTGGAACACTGTTTAAAGGAGTTTTAAAGAAAAACTGATGTCAGTGTATTTACTTATGCAATTAGGGTCAGCCAGTTATATGGTTACATGGCAATTCATTTTACATAAAATCATTTGTATTTTATTCTGGCCCTAAGCAGATTTCCAAGAACCTGACTGATACCTTGATCCAAGTATGACAACAGTACTAATGAACACTCAGTAGCCTTATTTTTTCCTCAGTTCCTTCCCTATTGCCTCCTTAGGTGTATGGCTTCAGCATGCAGATAAAGAGACTACCTGCTTCCAGTAGGAAGCTAAGAAATATTTACAAGAATAACTCCTCACTTTTCTGTACGACAGCAGGAAACAGTTGAAAGAGCACAATATATTGTTTTTCTCCACATGGTCTGCCTTGCTTACCTTCTATTATTGTTATCTATTATGGTCTTGTGGTGCAGAGCCACTGTGGACTTCAGCTTCTCTCCAACCCATTGCTCCATCCTTCTTTGCTGTCCTTTGCCATTAAGACTAGTTCCAGCTCTGTTTCTAACCAGACAGAGTCCCAGACCCAGAACTGCAGTGGACATTCTATATTATACCATGATCCCCCCAAAACGTGCACACTGATTGGCCAGCGTGCCCGTTGTAAATCAAGTTATACTAATGGAAAAAGGTCCGGTCGCCCGGACTTTTTTCCATTAGTATAACTCATTTTTTTAAAACACTGTCTCGCTATGTTAAATGGGTTTAACATAGCGAGACAGCTTTAAAATAAGCAACGGAGATCTCCGTTGCTTATTTTAAAGCTGTCTCACTATGTTAAACCCATTTAACATAGCGAGGCAGTGTTTTAAAAAAAAGCAACGGAGAAAGCAAGATCTCCATTGCTTTTTTTTAGTGTTTCGCTATGTTAAATGAGTTTAACATAGCGAGACAGTTTTAAAATAAGCAACGGAGATGTCCGTTTATTTTAAAACTGTCTCGCTATGTTAAACTCATTTAACATAGCGAAACACTAAAAAAGCAACGGAGATCTTGCTTTCTCCGTTGCTTTTGCTCAACTCTGATGTACTGCGCAGGCGCAGTACATCAGAACTGCCGGATGCCAGACATCTGCAGAAGGGCAGTAAACAGGCATTATACTATGCCATTATTTAAGAAAAGTAATAGTTTCTTTTCTTAAATAATGTCATGGTATAATAGCAATAACCCACTTCTGGGTGTGGGTAATGCTAAATTTACCCATGGTTGGCTTTGTTTGGTCCCTCTGGCTTCGCCCTCGGGACCAAACCACGCCAACCGTGGGTAAATTTAGCATTACCCACACCCAGGCGTGGGTTATTGCTATATTGTCCCATTTGGGAACACTCCTTGGTTCTATCCCTCACCAGTCGAGGTCCTGGTCAGATGAGTGCAGGGGATACACTACTGTCTCAGCATTTGAGGAGTGCAGTCACTACAATGGTAATCATATAGTGGGCAGCTCTGTAGTAACAGAGGTAAGTATCTAATCGCTAACCCCATGCATGTGTACCACTTAGACAGGAGGGTGGGACATGCAATGGGATCTAGTCAGGAATACTCCCACCTTAATAAGTGATTTAATCACAAGCATTACCATTCCTGAGATAGGAGTCCAAGAACTTCCTCAGCATCCACCATAGAAACTAACACTGGAAGCGCTTGAAACATGTGACACCCATCCCTTCCTCCTCCGTACAGAGAGGTGAGCAAGTTGTGCATCTTCTATGCATTCCTCCCTCACACTGTCTACTGCAAACCCTTATTAAATCTGGAATACGTTGGCTACAGTAAGGGCTTTATCTCATTATGTCAACAGAGTGGATCTCAAATAAGAAAACATGTTACTGATCATAAAAGAAAGGAAAATACTACATTTTGTTTGCACATTTTCAGAGAAAATACTCACTGCATTGCTTAGTCAACTAGATTAATGGGGGACATCCCTTTGCCCTGTACAAAATCTGAAAACTGATATAGCTGAATGCATCTCTTCATTAGTGATGCCTTTCTTTTCATTGGTTTCAACTTCACCACTGTATGCCTGTAATCATAATCTCAACAAGTGACTGTGACTCTACTCACAGTCAGACTAGTACTTACATTAATGAACACTTTCACTTTATCATAGCTCATAATGTTGGCCCTACAGTTAACCGTTCTGCTTATTTACCCAAGTGGCTCAAGTAGGAAATCTCCCTTCGGACCTCTATCTGGCTACCTTTTCATAGGGTCATCCATTAGTACCAGGCTAACTGCCCTTTTGGGCCTTTTTAAGGCCTAGTCAATTACCCCATGTGAGAATCATACCCTGTACTATGTGTCTGTAAGGTAAATACCTTAACCATTATGAGAAATTCTCAGATATTAACAACAAGCATATGTAATGAATGAATTTGATGCATTTATGGTTTGCCGTTTTGCTTAAGATGCAACAACATTGCTGAAGACTATCTTAAGTCCAGGTTGTAGGACAGCAGCTCTCCCATTACTACCTCAGGTTTAAAGAAAAAAGCTACTGCCTGGACAGTTCCATACCCTGCCTTAGTAGCATCATGAAGCATATTACATATAGTGTAAACATTTAGTAGGTCCAAGGGGATGCTATCATCCCCTTAATTACTGTACTTTAAAGCCTCGGTGTAGTTTTTAGTTCATGGAGCATTCTGACTTAGTAACCTCTTCCACTGGAGACGACATTCTGAAAATTGTTTTGCTTGCTTTACTTAAAGATTGTTTTCTCCAAAGCAGATGCTATGACTGGTGGCCACTTGATCCCCTTTGCAGGAGATGCGTTCTTATATACACCACCCCTCAATGGTATGGAGCATTGCTGCATCAACATTAGCCACTCAGGGGATCTTCTGCTTTCTATTTAGATGTGTCTATTTGTATTATCCTGACACAATCTAAGTGTATCAGTCACGGTAACATGCAGTAATATTTATAGAAACTACGTCTGAATATGGTGTGAAAACAATTGTCATTTTCCTTCTCTGTGGCACTTGATAAAGTAATTTTATGAAGAAGCCTCTGATTCAAATATCCTACTCATAAAGTCATTCAAAAGTGTGACCAATTGTGATCTAACGATCATAAACAACTAAATGAATTACAGATTAATTAAAAATCATTCCACTCAGACTGCATTAACAATAATTGTAATGTCTTTGTGTTTGGTGCTTAGCTCTGTGAGTATTTACCACAAGTGGGTTTCACAGTTTATACTTTTGCCATGAGTTTTGCATGAGAATTCTGAGCTGACAAACCTAGGACTACATGACACTTCTTTTGCTCTCTCTGTTGATGAAACTGTACCTCTCAGAACAGGTTGTTCTACTATATCACTGATAAACAGCACTTTTCCAAACCCTCATGACTGAAAGAACCTCTTAAAGTTTGGCTCTTGCTATTCTGATTTACTCATTTGATGAAAAGTGTGAGTAAAAGAACAGACTGTGCCTCTCAATCACAGATAAGAAAGCTTGCTTCCAAACCCTGTCAAATGAAATATCCTCCTAGAAACATATCATGCTTGAAGTTAGGAACCAGATAAAATTTAACTTGGCTTGGATGCCTTACAGATGGTGCACATTGTGTTATTACTCAAAGCAGACAAAAAGCAATAAAACTATAAATACTAGCAGTATTTGTAAAATAAAATATGGACACTTGCAGGCTGCTGGCTTTTGAGTTTGGTTATATGCAGTTCATGACAGATTATATACTTAGGTGTAATCTTGTCACCATTCATGCATGTAGAACTCTTGACCCATTTATCACTTGATGAACCCAAGAACATAAATTAAGCTGTGTCCTTGCTAAACTACAGTTTAAGCCCCCCTACACACACACACACACACACACACACACACACACACACACACACACACACACACACACACACACACACACATACACACACCTCACATATTTAATTATACTTTTCAAAATAACAGCCTATAACTACTGTTCTTCAACTATGAGCAGACAAAAGTGAGTGCACTGAGGATAGAAATCCCCAAACTGTAACCATTGACAAAAAAAAACAGCTGAAAAACACATTTTTTTGCAGGAGGATCCCAATGTGGGAAACAACCCCCCCCCCCCCCACACACACACACACACACACTCCTTGAACTCATATATACCATCTCTATGGTCTCACCAGCTTGGAGAAGGGGGAAATACTCCAAAAAAGTACATCACTGCTGACACACCTTGCCAACCTTCCTTTGGAGGAACTCCAATCCCCAGCAAGTGGCGCTTCATGCAACTGAAGCTCAAGCATTCCATCTTCATACTCCTGCCTCATCCACCACTCACTTCACATAAGAAATTTGCTTCCAGTTAACAAAAAGATGATGGAGACATCACCATCTAGTTAATCAAGGAAGTAAACAAGAATTAAATTACTGCAAAACTGTGTTGAAAGATACAATTGAAAATGTGTTAAAATACAGCAAGAAAAAATGTCATGAGCCATTTGGCACTAAATCTGCTGACAAACACTCTGTTGTGCTTAGTTTATGTTGTGCTAAACGGAAGCATTGACGCACAGAATCCATTTTCCACTTCAAGGATTGCCTTTATTTATAAGTTGTCCTCTTTTGCTCATACTTTCCTCATTTAGAGGGTGCCAAAAGGCAGAATGGCTCTTGCACTTACATTTCTTATATTAAAGTATTAACATTGATCAGTCTGGATATTTTTGTAGAAAAATGACTTCACACATGCAATGGTAGCAATGTCTACAAGGTGAAAGGACATTAAACACTGGCATCTACTATGGAGCTCAGAATAGCTATAGTTTCCCTAGTTTTAAGGAACAGAGCTGATTATGTGTTGTGAAAATGATGGTCCCAACCTCTGCTGGCCTCTTGTGCCTCTCAGATAAGTACATGTATATGGCGAGCTCTGTAAATTATACTTTTGTCTTCCCTTTCTTGCTCTCCTCCTCAATTGCCTGATCTGTTACCACAGTGATATTAGTTTCAATTAGATTCAACAGAATTGCCTCTGCGCTGACCTGGTAAAACTACAGTGTACATTTCCTGGTACTGCATTGCACTGTTTTGTCAATCTCCCATTTATAACATAAATGCATTGCAATTATTTGCCAGTACAATGCCTGATCCAGCTTATTTGTCAGTAGCATCTTCTACCAAGCAGGCCAACTACATTTATTTTTGCATCTTTGAGCTTTTGATTCCATTCCAGTAGCGTATGTTGTGTAAAACAAGAAACATTTACCTTCTCATAAAGTAAGTTAAAGGATGACAGGTATACATTTTTAAAATGTGAATGAACATGCCCCTCATTTATTTTGATTAACTAGTACCCTCATGTTGCCGGAATTGTTGGTTTGGTGTAATTAATGCAAAGTTATAGTGATAAGTGCTAAAAACATATAAATAAGTTATGCTATGGTCCCAAAGGCTATAATAATAACATAAATAAAAAAATACACGCATAGCTGAGAATCATGTTGAAAGAACATTTTATAGTGCAACACCACCTATCACAAGCATTCTGTGGAAAAAGATAAGTTACAGTAATGAAAAATGCACACCCTGAATATTAAAAGAGGTAGCTTCTATTGGTGACACACACACACACACGCACACACACACACACACACACACACACACACACACACACACACACACACACACACACACACACACGCGCACATGCACACACGCACAAACGCAGACACACAAATAAAGCTGTACAGAAAGGAAATAGAAAGCAAAGCACAGAATCCTACCATGTAACATGTTATAGAACAGCAGTAATTTAACTAATTTCACATTAAAAAACAAGAAGTTCTGAGGTATTTAGTATTTAGAAAAAAGAATGCGGCTGACTAGAGCAATGGAGTATAATACAGTAACCAAATTAGGTGCAAATATGACTTAAATATTTTGTTCAGATGGCTGCAAGTAGCATAATAAAATGAAACTTTTTTTTCATAAGCATGTTCACATATGCAATATATGAACAATGCTGGACACGAAAAGGGGAAAAGAGTAGACTGAATGTACAAATATACAAACCGATATGCCAAAGAAGCATGCATTCTTTATAGTATGCCTCAGTATCTCAGCAACATAGCATGCCATGCTAGAAGAGTAAGTAACATACAAAAAGCAGGCAGGAAATGTTGAAATAAGAACACACTGCAAATTATTGCATGACATTACATAGCATAGCAGTCTTTCAGCAAAATATCAATGCATTCATGCACAACAAGTAAGGAAATAGAGTCCTGGCAGCCTATACAACGTGCATATGTACCCATATCTCCACAGACTCCATTCATATGGGGCAAGCATCAGCTGGAAAAAATAGTGTCTATAAATACAGATCGTACCCTGAGAAGGAAAGATTAACACCAACAGAGCAGCCATGGATATGCAATTGAATTCAGTAATTTGTTGAAGGTTGCACGAGTAACAGTACTGCAGATATTACAATGATTACATTGGTAAAATAAGAGCTGATCAATAAAACAACATTCTTAGTTTAAGACCTAGACAATGTCTTCACCCTCATCTATGGTCATGAGCTTGGATTAGTTAGAAAGGGAATGAAATTGCAGATACATGTGACATAAATTCAGATCACATGTTCATAGATAGGTACTATGTTATCGGCCCAAGGTCCTAAGTAAGCCTAGCCAACAAGATTTCTTGGATTACACCACCCAATAAAGTTAATTTCCTGTGCCCCTGTTGAGCACAGCCACAGAAGTGATCCCCAGGGTGTATTTCCTATTTCCCATCCACTCATCAAGATTTTTCTTGAAGAGTGCTAATGAGGAACTTTGCTTGACATAGATGGGTAGCTTGTTCCAGAGTATAGGAAGTCTCTGGGACAGGAATCTATCCCTCCAGCATGTCCTGTTTATTGTGGTGACAAGGTTTAGCTCCCTGGAGCATGTAGCATGGAGGGATTGGAATTTCTTTAGGTGTAGCATATCCAACAGTTCTGGGTTTGACATAGCTTTATATGTTAGGCAGAGATCACCTCGGAGTAGGCGATATGCTATGAAGTAAAGCTAGAGTTTTTTGAGACGGTCAGTGTAGGGCCTCTGTTTGAGGCCAGTAATCCTCTTTGTGAGGTACTTCTGTGGCCTTTCCAACTGCTGCAGATGTCTTGTGAGGTACATTCCAAAAGGGGCGTTGTACTCTATAATGGTTCTAATGAGTGCCGAGTAGAGGGGAACAATGACCTCTTTTTTCCTGGATGAAAACCCTTTTGTGATGAGGTGTGCCACATAGAAGGATTTCCTGACTACTGTGGTGATGTGATTATCAAAGGAGAGACTACTGTCCACCTGGGTCCCAAGGTCTCTTATCACACATCCGGCATTAAGTAGACTGCCGTTTATGTGGTAGTTCATGGGTACAGAGTTTTTACCAAAGGGGATGACAATGTACTTTTTGGCATTGAGCTTGAGGCCATACCTCTGACACCAGGCATCTGCCTCAGTGAGGCCCTTCTGTAGGATGTCCACATCATTTGGGGACTCGACTATGGCTCCTACTTTGCAGTCATCTGTGAACTTTGTTAGCCAGAGGCCTTCTGTGTTAGCCTGTACTTCAGAGAAGTAGATACCAAACAAGAGAGGTCCCAGGACTGAACCCTGTAGTACTCCACTTGTCACTGGTTTGAAGTCAGATTTGGAGTCTGCAACTTTTACAGTGTGGGTTATGTCAGTGAGACAGATGGCAACCCATCTTGTGATGTAGGGATTTATACCTAATTTAGTGAGTTTAGCTATAATTCCAGAATGGAGGATTGTGTTGAAAGCCTTGGCAAGGTCAAGACAGGCTGTGTGAATCACCTACCCTCGTCTACAGCTTTGGTGACTGCCTCAAAGAAGTTGATCAGGTTCAGAAGGCATGATCTGCCTTTCACAAACCCAAACTGGGTGGGGTCCAGAGTTTGGAGGTTGCCAATGTCTTTGTTTATGAGTTCCATGATGATACATTCCATGGTCGTGCAGACCAGGCTAGTCAGGCTAATACGTTGATAGTTCCCAGGATCAGTGGTGGCTCCCCCTTTGTGGAGTGGGATAACTGTGGCTGTGCACCATTCAGTGGGCACAAAAGCCTGATGTGAGACTATGACTGAACATGGTGCTTAGGTGGGAAGCCAGTTCTTTCTGAAGTTCATGTAAAATGCAGCCTGAGATGTTATGCGGTCCCATGGATGCTGTGTTTTTGGTTTTAGAGAGTGCAGCTTTTACCTGCATAGATGTTACTACAGTGATTCTGCATTCTTCCTGTATAGATATGGGCCCTTTAGGGGGTGAGAGAGGGGTAAAGTTAGCACTGAACCTATCTGCCAGGATGTTGATAATATCAGTTTGTTCTGTAATTTTCACGTTGTTGTGCTGTAACTCAGAGCAGATCTGGGTGTTGCCATTGAGATTCTTGACATAGCTATAGAATGCTTTGTGGTTGCCCTTAGAATCAGTGGATCTCAGCTTCTTACTGAGGCTGACCAGGGAGCTCCTCCACTCATGGGATTTTACTCTCTTTTGCAACAGTTTCTTCCTTCTGTTGTAGAGTTTGTTTATAGTAGGGGACTACCAGATTGGCTTCCTTTTTTGGAGGGTAGCATCTTGGCTCTGTTTGGGATAGCATGATCCATGCACTCGTGTAAGTGCTTATAGAGTGCATTTGTGTTGGATTCAGCAGTTGTAACTGTATTGTCCATCTGCATGGGTGTCATGAAGTTCACCACTTCTATCTTAAGAAGCATGAAGTTGGCTTTGGAGAATTTTTTTACTGTGGTTTCCTTAATGGTGGGTGGGGGCAGGATGCAGATATCTAGGGTGATTAGCTTATGGTCGTATCTGACCAATGAGGAGTTGACTTCAGGTGTGGAACACCGGTCACTCATGTTGGTATTGACTAGGTCTAGGATATTGTTGCCCCTGGTGTTGGTGTGGATAAGTTGATCCAGGGCACTGGAATTTATGAATTTCAGAAAGCATTGAGTGAAGGAGTTGGTACATGAGTAGTTTTCCCAGATAATGGTGGGGTAGTTGAAATTATCCATTATTAGGGTGTTTGGTTGAACCCTAGTATTTTCCAGTATATTAAGAAATGATGAGTGGGAATCCTGAGGCATGGTGGGGATCTGTTGCAAGCTACAGTGTGGATTGCTGTTTTGCCCAGAGTTAGTTGCACTTGGATAACCTTGGATGCATTATGCTGCGCAACTAACCTGGAGGTGTGGTTATCCTTAATGAATATGGACACACCTCCGCCTTTGGTGTTCTGGTCCAGGTTAGATGGCCAAAAACTGTGGTATGAGTTATAGCCTGGTAATGCAGGGGTGCTCTCTAGAGCCTTAAACCAGGTCTCAGTCACTGCACAGATATCGATGTTCTCCATTTTAAGGAGTGCCTCGAGTGAGTGCATTTTGAGATTTAGACTTCTAGCATTGAGTATCATACCCTCAGTTTTTGCTTGCCTGTCCTTGTTATGGTGGTGAATTTAAAACGACAAACAAGCAGGCAACAGCTGAATCCTAAGAACTGCAACAGAATATGTATAAAACAGTTTGTTCAATGTTTTTCATTTGCTCTAAAAAACAAACTTCTTCAGATACAATGTAAAACTTTAAAATCACTCATTTAAAAAGTTCAATTGGTTGTATTAGTCATATGATCTAGGAGTATCCCTTTTTAAATGAGTGATTTTAAAGTTTTACATTGTATATGAAGAAGTTCGCTCTTTAGAGCAAACGAAAAGCTTTGAATAAATTTGTTTTATACATATTCTGTTGCAGTTCTTAGGATTCGGCTGTTGCCTGCTTGTTTGTCATTTTAGATCGTTTGTGTGGCCAATGGTGATGAATTTGTCATTTGAACCTTGCCTAAAAAAGGCACTATAGGGGCGGCAAGACCCTTAGCCAGTATCCGGAATCCCAGGGGCGACAGGTGCAGGTCATCTCTAGCAAAGCATCGTGGTCTGTTGACCATGTCATCCCAGGTAGGCAGATACTGGACCTCCTTAGAATGACATCAGAAGCTTAGCCAATTGTTGAAGTCAATCATTTTGTCCTTGCACGGCGGTATCATTCTGGGAGATGGCAGGATGCTACTCAGGGCTAGGGTCATACCTGCCTGGGCTACAACATCAGGCTACATGAATAGAGACATGGAAGAGCTCTCGGATCATGTGGCCCAAGCAGGTATGACCCTAGCCCTGAGTAGTCTCCTGCCTTCGCCCAGAATGATACCACAGTATAAGGACAAAATGTTTGATTTCAACAATTGGCTAAGATTCTGGTGTCATTCAAAGGGGAGCCAGTATGTGTCTGCCTGGGACGACATGATTGACAAACCACAATGCTTTGCCAGAGATGGTCTGCAAAACCACCACTGTAACAGATACAAGCATGCAAAATCTGAAGTTAATGGTACTCAATGCTAGATGTCTAAACCTCAAACTGCACTCTCGAGGCACTCCTAAAAATGGAGAACATCGATATCTGTGCAGTAACTGAGACCTGGTTCAAGACTCCAGAGAGCACCCCTACAATACCAGGCTACAACTCTTACCACACTTTTCGGCCACCAAACCAAGACCAAAACAATAAAGGTGGAGGAGTGTCCATATTCACCAAGGGTATTCACACCTCCAGGCTAGTTGCCCAACACAATGTATCTGAAATTCTCCAGGTGCAACTAACACTAGGTAAGACTGCAATCCAAATTGTAGCTTGCTACAGATCCCCCACCATGCCCTAAGATTCTCACTACACTTTTCTAAACATACTGGAAAATATTAAGATACAACCAAGCACCCTAATACTGGGTGATTTCATCTACCCTGCCATTAACTGGGAAAACTACTTGGGTACCAACACCTTTTCCCAACGGTTCTTGGAATTCATAAATTCAAACGTCCTGGATCAGCGAATCCATTGTCCCTCCATGGGCTCCAATATCCTAGATCTGTTCATTACCAATATGGGAGATAGATGCTCCACACCAGTGGTCACCCCATCATTGGTCAGGCCTGACCATAAGCAAATCACCCTTGACATCCACATCCCACTCCCACCCTGCCCCCAGTAAGGAAACCTCCGTAAAAAAACTTCTCCAAAGTCAACTTCATGCTACTTAAATCAGAAGTGCCAAACTTCATGGCACACATGCAGACGGGAGCTGAATGTTCGACTGCTGAATCCTGTACCAGCACATCCACTTGTGCATGAACCATGCCATTCTAAATAGATCCAAGATGCTCTCCTCCCAAAAAAGGAAGCCAATCTGGTGGTCCCCTGCCATAAACAAACTATACAACAGAAGGAAGAAACTGTTGCAGAAAAGAGGAAAATCCCAGCATGCAAAAAACTCCCTTACCAGCCTCAGTAAGAAGCTGAGATCCCTCATAAAATCCTCCAAAGCTAGTTACGAAAATAAAATTGCCAAAGATTCCAAAGATGACCACAAGGCATTCTATAGTTATGTCAAGAATCTAAATGGCAATGCTCAGATCTGCTCTGAGCTACAACAGAATGGCATTAAATATACTGATACCAAGGATATTGCCAATGTCCTGGCAGACTGATTTAGTGCCTACTTCACCCACCTCTCACCTCTAAAGGGCCCATCTCAATACCAAAGATTGCCAAATTCCAGTAATCACAGCCACACAGGTAGAAACCACACTCTCCAAAGCTAAGTATACAGCATCCATGGGACCAGATGACATCACGGGCTGTGTACTACATGAACTACAAAATGAACTGGCACCTCACCTAAGTGTCATATTTAATCATAGCCTCACCTCAGGCTTCATGCCCACTGAGTGGCGCACAGCTACAGTTAACTTACTCCACAAGGGGACATCCACCTTGGATCCCAGGAACTACCATCCCATCAGTCTGACGAGCCTGATCTGCAAGGGCATGGAACTCATTATCATGGAACTTATAAACAAAGACATTGGGAACCTTCAAACACTGGACCCCACCCAGTTTGGGTTCGTGAAGGGCCGATCTTGTCTCCTGAACCTGATTGACTTCTTCAAATTGGTCTCCAGAGATGTGGATGAGGGTAAGGTGGTCCACACAGCATATCTGGACCTCACCAAGGCCTTCGACACCATCACCCACTCTGCAATCATAGATAAACTTACTAAGCTGGGCATAAATCCCTATTTCACTCGATGGGTTGCCAACTGGCTTACTGACAGAACCCAGACTGTAAAAGTAGCCAACTCCAAATCCAACTTCAGACAAGTGGAGTGCCTCAGGGTTCAGTCTTGGGAATGTTCTTCTTTGGCATCTACTTCTCTGAAGTACAGGCCAACACTAAGGGACTCTGGCAAACAAAGTTTGCAGATCACTGCAAACTGGGAACCATTATTGAATCCCCAAATGATATGGATATTCTACAAAAGGGCCTTACAGAAACAGATGCTTGGTGCCAGAGCCATGGGCTCAAGCTTAATGCCAACAAATATATAGTTACCCCCTTTAGGAAAAAACATGTACTCATGAATTACCACATAGGTGGTAGTACACTAAACACCAAAAGTGTGATGAGAGACTTAGGGACACAGGTGGACGTATCGCCACAACAGTCAGGAAATCCTTCTATGTAGCACACCTCATCACTAAGGGCTTTTCATCCAGAAAAAATGAGGTCACTGTCCCACTGTACTCATCCCTCGTTAGACCCATTATAGAGTACAATGCCCCGTTTGGTATGTACCTCACAAGACATCTGCAACAGCTAGAAATGCCACAGAAATACCTCACTAAAAGAATCACAGGCCTAAAGCAGGTGACCTATGCTGACCTTCTAAAACAACTCCAGCTATACTCTGTGGTATATCATCTACTCATAGGCGATCTCTGCTTAACATACAAGGCCATGTCAAACCCTGAGCTGTTGGACATGCTCCACGTAAAGAAATCCCAATCCCTCAAAGCCACATGCTCCAGGGATGTAAACCGTGTCATCACAATGAACAAAATATGCTGGAGGGATAGGTTCCTGACCCAGAGACTCCCCATACTCTGGAATAGACTGCCCATACATGTCAAGCAGATTGCCTCTTTGGCCCTCTTTAAAAGGAACCTTGACGATTGGATGGGAGATAGGAAATTCACCCCGAGGATCACGTCAGTCACCCTGCTAGACAGGGATCCAGGGAAGTAAATATTGTGGGAAGAAATATCCGGGGAATTGTTTGGCTAGACTTGTATAGGCCCTAGGGCTGATAGCTTAGTACCAACCTATGAACCTATGAAGAAGTGAGGAAAGTGAATATAAGAGCTGTTTTTCTCTAAGCAAGTGAGGAAAGTAAGTACAAAAACTGTTTTCCTCTAGGTAAAGAGGAATGCTGAGTGCTGCAGTAATTTGTAGCTTATATAGAGCTAACAAAATAAGCAAATTCAAGTGCTAAAACTAAGAATCTGTACCTGGGATCTTGTGGTAGATAGGCTACCGAGTACTTACCACTCCCACTGATAAGGAAGAATGCCTCCCTTTAACACAGAAAGGTTTGGGGGGCTCAGAAGCTTACAAACAGTCCTAGATACAGCAAATCTGTAGCTGGACTAGACTAGTTACAGGAAAGGTGGGAAACAAGTGCAAACGCGGGCTTTTAAACCAAAAAGATGAAAGAGATGGAAAAACTGCCCAAATGGCCAATAAACTACAATTTCTGTGCCAGAAACCACTCTTGTGGTAGATAGGCAACCTAGTGCTTACCACTCCCACTGATAAGCTAGACGAATTCCTTCCAACACAGAAAAGCTTGGGGGCTCAGAAGCTTACAAGCAGTCCTGGATACAGCAAATCTGTATCTGGACTAGACTAGTTACAGGAAAGATGGGAAACAAGTGCAAACACGGGCTTTTAAGCCAGTAAGTTGAAAGAGATGGAAAAACTGGCAAACGGCCAACAAATTACAATTTCTGGGTCAGAAACATTCTTGTGGTAGATAGGCTACCTAGTGCTTACCACTCCTACTGATAAGCTAGACAGCTTCCCTCCAACAAAGAAAGGTTTTGGGGGCACAGAAGCTTACAAACAGTCCTGTTACAGCAAACCTGTATCTGGACTAGACTAGTTACAGGAAAGGCAGGAAACAAGCTTAGAAATTTTTTTTTTTGGAAAGTGGGAAGGGAGACAGGAGAAAGAGAAGATAAGTTAAAATTAAGGACCTAAGTGGCTTGCCCTTAACAAATGTTCTCTCTGTATTAGATAGAATGAGAAGACACTAGACAGGAATAGAGCAGGGACAGAGCAGAACAGATGGAACTTGTAGGAGTGTCTGAAGTCAAAGTATGATCTCACTGTACTCGGTTGAGTGAGCAAATGAGACAGACCCAGGAGGAGTGTTCAAACACAAATTTACAGGAGCAACGGGCAATTCCAAAGCCGCCAAGATTAATACCAGAACAAGAGCATGGAGTGCGGGCAGGAAACTAACTGCAGAGAAAGAGAGACCATAGTATTCTATGAAACAATTAAATAGAAAAAAAAAATAACTACAGAGAGACACAGACCACAATATTCAATGAAACAATTAAATAGACAAAAATAAAATGCAGTACAATCTTTAAAAGTGCAAGTTTGTACTTAACTCAGCTAGTAATGCAGTTGATTGTAGGTATGTAGTAGAAGCCAAACAACTCAGATATTGAGCAGTAATAAATTCAAAGATATGTGACTAACATTTATAAATACAGAGAAACCCTCTAGGCTAAGAGTTTAACACTGAATATCAATGAAGTGAAACACAATAGCCCCCACTAACTTCAGAGACAGAAAGAGACCACAGTATTCTATGAAATAATTAAATAGAAAAATAAATAACTACAGAGAAACACAGACCACAATATTCAATGAAACAATTAAATAGACAAAAAAATAAAATAAAATGCAGCACGATCTTTAACACTGCAAGTTTGTACTTAACTCAGCTAGTAATGCAGTTGATTGTAGGTATGTAGTAGAAGCCAGACATCTCAGATATTTGGCAGTAATAAATTCAAAGATATGTGACTAACACTTATAAATACAGATAAATCCTCTTGGCTAAGAGTTTAACACTGAATATCACTGAAGTTAAACACAATAGCCTTCACTAACTGCAGAGACCACAGTATTCTATGAAACAATTAAATAGAAAAATAACTACAGAGAGACACAGACCACAATATTCAATGAAACAATTAAATAGACAAAAAATAAAATGCAGTCCAATCTTTAACACTGCAAGTTTGTACTTTACTCAGCTAGTAATGCAATTGATTGTAGATATGTAGCAGAAGCCAATGAACTCAGATATTGAGCAGTAATAAATTCAAAAATATGTGACTAACAGTTATAAATACAGAGAAACCCTCTAGGCTAACAGTTTAACACTGAATATCAATGAAGTGAAACACACTAGCCCCCACTAACTGCAGAGAGAGAGAGAGAGAGAGAGAGAGAGAGAGAGAGAGAGAGACCACAGTATTCTATGAAACAATTAAATAGAAAAAGAAACAACTATAGCGAGACACTGACCACAATTTTCAATGAAACAATTAAATAGACAAAACAATAAAATGCTGTATAATCTTTAACACTGCAAGTTTGTACTTAACTCAGCTAGTAATGCAGTTGATTGTAGGTATGTAGCAGAAGCCAGACAAATCAGATATTGAGCAACTGAAGTAAGGCTTTGACCTCATGATCATTTCATACCAACAGTAGGTAAATCCTTTGAAACTCAGACCCAGTCATTGATTATTTTTAAAGTGGATATTAAAGTGCAGATTAGTGCAAAATAAAGGATATTTTTGCCAGAAGTAAGGAAGAGAAAATACAATAATACAGAAAAATGTCTATAGTTTGTGCATGTGTGTGTGTGTGTGTGTGTGTGTGTGTGTGTGTGTGTGTGTGTGTGTGTGTGTGTGTGTGTGTGTGTGTGAGTGAGTGTGTGTATGTGTGTGTGTGTGTGTGTGTGTGTGTGTGTGTGTGTGAGTATGTATATAGATAGATACATAGATAGTTAGATACCTTAACCTAAGAAATTTATTAGGCCCAAGTCTCTTTTTTTCTGTGAGAACTGTCCTGTTCTGTACTTTCTAGTTAAATGACTTGTTATATAGTCGGTAAAGGGAGGCTGCAGGATGAAGCCTATTTTCAGCTCATAGCCTAAAACCTCAGCATCTAAGTATCAGTTTTCATTTACGGTTTCAATTAAAAATTAAATATACCACTACATATGATGTATGCTACTAATAACATTAAATTACAAGAAATGTGTCAGAATACATGAACCACAGCAGAGATATGCACTTGTGAGTATTGACAGAGTACTTGCAACTGTCACAATATTCCTTTTCTAAACAATGTGTTTTGTTTCAGATTCAGAAATACTGAAGCTGAAATTGTGTGATTTAAAATTTTCAAAGCAGCAAGATTAATTTTAGGAATATTAATACTTTTAATGACTACTTTTGTATACTAAGAAATTAAACTTCACGTTAGCATTTGAAACAAAAATAAAGTATGCAATTAAATGTAGCAGAAAACAACAATAAAATAGAAATTAGCAGCTACATGATAAAATGGTAAAGGCAGAGGCTAGTGGCAGAAAATGAGAAATTAGTTTGTCCCATAAGTTGCACCCCAAATTTTATAATAAACATTTCCAAGTACATTGCTGGACCCTGAAGAGTTTTTAAACTCATCAGTGAGGTTATATTCCCTTAGACATTTAGTCACAGAATAAGACGAAGGAGTTATAGCTTTTTAATGTATCCACTCATCTGTGAATCAGAACCTCACAAGTACTATTGCCATATTTAAAAACTTAATTTAAATAACACAATGTTGCCTGTTACTATGGTATAAAATGGAATGGCAAATTAACCTGCTATAATTTAAATACATCTTCCCATACTGTCTTTATCTAGTAGGCAATGGTCACCAGGTCAAACCTCAACATGCATAAATACTGATCACTCACACACAATATGAAACACACACCAACCTAACACACACACACATACCTGCATATTGTACAAATGCTACAATCTATCCTGCTACCTTGGCCACCTCTGGTCATCTGTGCTCCACTGGTATTATACCTACACATACATGTTACTACATGTCTACATCAGATTGGATGGGGGGGCACACCTGACTGTTACTACATTTCTACATGGGATTTGGGGGGGCACACCTGACCGTCACAACGTATGTACATTGGATTGAGGGGAGACACACCAGACTGTTTCTTGTTGTTGTTGTGTCTTTCGGCTTTTCCTGGTTAGGGGTCGCCACAGCAGAACTCCGGTCCGCTAATGATTGGTAGTTAATTTTTACGTGACGAGTTACCAGCCCTGCTGCACAACCTTCAATGAAGGTATGCCCATTCACGCATGTCTTCACGCAGAAGACGCTCTAGCTGAGAATCGAACTGGACAGCGTCTTACTGTGAGACAACAACGCTACCGCAGCACCACCACCGCGATACACACCAGACTGTTTCTACATTTCTAAAAAGGATTGGGGAAGGCTCACCTGACTGTTACATTTCTATGTAGGACTGTGGAAGGCACATGTGGCCCAGCACATTTCCTGCAGTGGGTTTTGTCACCATGTGTAGTACTGGCTACTATGGTGACACCAGTATTTGTTACAGATCTCATGCTGCCATTATAGGTGTCTACTATCTGTTGGCATCCCATTCACCACCCGATTCCCTTGCATGCTCACATCCATACCTGACTGTTTCTACATTTCTACACAGGATTGGGGGGGGGGCACACATGACTGTTTCTTCATGTGTACATAGGATTGGGGTGCACAACTGACTGTTTCTACATGTCTACATAGGATTGGGGGGGCACACCTGACTGTTACTACATTTCTACACCAGATTGGGGGGGCACACCTGACTGTTTCTACATTTCTACACAGGATTGGGGGGCACACTTGACTGTTTGTACATTTCTACATAGGACTGGCGGGCACACCTTACTGTTTCTACATGTCTACTCAGGATTGGGGGGCACACCTGACTGTTTATACATTTCTACAGAGGATTCGGGGGTGTCACATGACACTTGTACACATTTGCTATGACTGTACTGGTATATCAGGTACTCCATTCCATTCTGTATTCTAACCTCTCATGCTGACTAGAGACATATCAGTGTACTACAGGTCTTAGGTTTGATTGACCTACATATTAGTTTCTGAATTCCTACCCTTCAGAACTAACATCCCACTGCCTGACCTGATGTAGTCTGTCCGTGTAGGCCTGGGGGGGGGGGGTGTTACCCATAGGCATCATTCAGAGTCCTTAGCACAGCCTTTGTTTGTGTTTGTTTACACCTGTCCTGCTGGCTGAGACTGTTGTTGGGTATTTGAACTTCCCTGACTGGCATGCGTGTGTCATATGAACACACATGTGGCCCAGCACATTTCCTGCAGTGGGTTTTGTCACCATGTGTAGTACTGGCTACTATGGTGACACCAGTATTTGTTACAGATCTCATGCTGCCATTATAGGTGTCTACTATCTGTTGGCATCCCATTCACCACCCGATTCCCTTGCATGCTCACATCCATACCATAGATACAAGTAACAACACACACTATTCCATTCGGCAGTTGGTAAGGAGAGTGACTTACCTTGTGGGTGTGCCAGTATTGAGGATGGTGCTGGAGGGCTGCCTATGTCAAATGCACATAGTGCATTCCCTATACATGGTTGAGCACAGGTAGTGTCATGTTTGGCATCCCTTTTACTGTATGTGCGACTCAGAGAAAGGTGTCATTCCCTGGGTCCCTACTGTGTCAGTGTATGTGTTATACGTTGCCTTTTTGCCAAGTCCAGGGCATACTGGGCATGCCTGCATCTGCCTACTGGGGCAGGCTTATGCTGTTCCTCCTCCGAGTCACTCTGTGTCTGTGCAGGCCTTGGCATTGGTTGGAGGCTGTGTGGCCCTGCCCCGTGCTGTTCCTGCTGGAGCTGTTTCCACAGGATCATATTGTGTAGCATGGCACATATAATGACAATTTGACTACATGTAGCTGGTAAGTACTGCAAGGCTAAACCGGATGTGTCCAGGCACCGGAACTGTGACTTAAGCACCCCAAACACACACTCTATTATAATTCTGGTCTGTGCGTGTGCCTCATTATGGAGTTCTTGTTGGGTGTGTGTGCATTTCTGATGGGTGTCATCAGCCACGGCTCCAGTGCTTAACCAGCATCCCCCACTAGGTGACCATAAGGGATGTCCCCATTGGCAAATCACTGGTACAGCTGCGTCAGATGCCAGATGTGGGAATCGTGATAGCTTCCAGGGCAGCCAGCACAAACATTTATTATAATGCCCTGGGCATCAAACAAGACCTGGCAGTTGATGGAGGGGAAGCCCTTGCGGTTGATGTAGACCCTACCCTGATCACCGGATTGTCCTTTAATGCATATGTGCATGCAGTCTATGGCACCCACTACCTCAGGGTATTCTCTTATTTGGTGGAAGAGATGCATATTGCTGGCCAACACCTCACGGGTATTGCGGAAATATACGTGCTCAACGGCACGTGCTGACATGGCATCCAGGAACTGGTGGAATACCCTGGATGCTGATGCCTGTGAGATCCCCATGATATCCCCAGTTGGGGTTTGTGAGGTACCTCTGGCAATTATTCCTATTCCTTCACATACTTTGGTATCCACTGGGATGAGTTCCCCTCTGTTAGTTCTGTGTGTCAGGCGTGGCCGGCACAGCTAAACAATTTGCTGTAGGAGGTCCCTGTCCACCCTATAGCGCTCCACTATCTTCAGCTCTTGTTGCCCCTGTTAAATTGCCCTGGGTCTTTACAGCCTTCTCCGTCTCCTCACTGTGGGTTGGTTGACAGCATTCTCATCCTCACCACCCTCAGCCACTAACACATGTTGATGTCTGATAGCTGCTGCAGCCCCTATCATTTTGTTATATTTGTTTGTTAAAAGTCCCCTGCTTGTATACACTGGTGGTGTAGAGTATGTGGGAAAAAACAGAGGGAAAGGTGTTTGCATAGTTTATAGTAGTGTTCTGGGCTGGGCTGGGCTGCTGCCTGTGTAATTGGCTGATTCTGATACATTTCACCTTCCAGCTATGCTAGTTCTCCTAGATTACCTTCCTACTGCTGTTTTCCCTTCCCATTGTCTTCCTGTTTAAGCCAGGGGCGTGCCGCTCAAACACATTGCTCAAATGTGCACAGAGCTGCTATTTCCTGTTTTTTTTTTCCTTTTAAACCCGATGCATGGCACGCACACCTGCTTAGGCAATGTAAAGAGTGCTAGGCAGTCTCAGACACACCCCCTTGCTTAGCTCTGCTAAGCTAAGGGCAAACCTGAGCCACAGGGCTCCAATCCGCTTACAGTATGCCTGACACACACCCCTATGATCTCAGCTAACTCCTAGGCTTGCACCAAGCTATTCCTGCTCTTACACTGTTGGGTGCTGACTAGCATGCAGGGGAAATCTTGGATTCAGTATCATTCCCCTCATTTGCATAGGATTGCCTGCTGATGCATAGTTACAGGTCCCACACTGAGCCTCCCCCCTTATCAGCCACTATTCACTGGCCATGTTGTCTTATGCCTGCCATTGAGTATAATGGTAAAATAGTGATTTTGTTTAGAATGCTTATTTTAGGGTTCTTATTTTATTTTTTGCTGAATCCCGTTTGCATGCCGCTGCCCTACGCTTAAACAGTCGTGACCGGCTGAAAAGAAAATAAAAGTCGATTTTTTATTTTCACAACTGTTTTCCAGGCCAATGGCCATATATGTGGCCATTGGCAATCTTTCTGCATAATATCCACCCTTTATTTGGAGTTGTCATGGCTCTGTTTTGTAGTGTGCAGAAATGTACTCAGTTACTGGCCGAGTACATTTCTGCAGATTAAACTAGTCCTGCACAGCCAGCTTCCAGCTTCCTGGATCGCAAATTCACCTCATTTGCATGGATTTCACCTGCAAATAGGGTGATTTGCATACAGGGGCTGAGTCCATGCAGGTCTAGTGCTGGAGCGCTCGTACACGTCCCTACAGCTTATTCCTGGCTCGCACAGCAGACATATTGCCTGAGGGATCTCCTGCACTACTCCTGCACACTGTGCTTGCTGAATCCAGGGGATAGAGTTCTCTGAAGATAAAATGTGCATTAAGTAACCAATATGAATTTTACTTTATATGTGTACTTGAAATTAAATTTCTGCTGCAGCATGACCTATATAGCATTTCTAATTCCTGCTCGCCCACTAGGAAGATCACACTTCTCACAGATTTTTATTTCTAAGGCATTTGGGATGCTTACCAAAGGTGCTCTTGTATTTTATTGCCCAGGTTTTTTTTTCTTTCTATATAACTAACAGAAAACAACAACAAAGGAAATAAAGAACATGACCTATAGATATAAATTAATATCGTCTGTTTACATCAAAAAAGTTCATAATCTTGAAAAACAACTTCACATTTAGTTGAATGATTATATTTGGTTGAAATAAAATAATCACTTTAGCTGCCAGTTCAAAAACTACAATTTAGAATGTTACATTTAATTTTAAAGTGTTTATTAACTTTTCAAGTGATACTGACAAAATGATTTATACTAATTTCTAACAGATTTAAATGGCAAACATCATCACAGCAACAACTTATTGTATTAGTGAGCTCAGTGGTTCTTTTTCCATTTTCCTAGGTTCTGCAAGTTGTGTGTATAGGGGTGGAAATACCCCTACAATTACCATGGCTGAATTTTTCCTCAGTGAGGAAGACTGCATTGTTAAACTCATTGATACAATACAATGGGGGAGTGAAATGCAGTGATACCTTGATACAATGAGTTATGGCTCTAATGAGGTACTTCCTGATGAGTCATTATAAAGCTGACTTGCAATGCTTTCATGTCTCTTCATGCATACAGCTGTTGTTGAGTAATTCAGTAATGCAGCAGCTAACACTGTTAAATTATGCTCATCATTCATTTATCCTCCATCAAATCTCTTACATATATGGCATTCATTCTAATGATAACATGCTCAGTAAGCTGCATAAATTCATGGGTGTTATGATTATCCTAGGCTGCAATTTAAATGTACAGTGACTGATGTATAGAGTTCTATTTTTATTTTATTCTGCTATTAGCACTGTGTTATTACTATGTGCATATTTCCTAGTGTGTTCAGAAAAACAGATAATATTTTTAAGGCTTTCTGGGCATGCTTCTACCTAATAAGGCACATTTAGTAATAGCATGGCTCCAGGGATTTAAAACTAATTTTCTGGACAAACAGTAGAGAATGCATTTAAGATTTATTTCTGCAACAGCTATACTGCAGACACTTGTTAAAAATAAATCAGGAAGTTGATCACTAAGAAAATTATTGCATTATAGCATTATTGCATCATAGCAGCTAATGGCATACCTGTCTCATGATGTTGCCAAGTGACTTGAAGTACAACCTCGGGCTTCAGAGCAGGAATCATCTGAAACTTTTCTAAACATGCTTTTGATACATTTGAGATACGTGAGTTTACATTTGTGAACTGCAGTAGCAATGAGGAGGTCAACTTTAAGTAGTGGGTAAAACCTGACCCCTAAATTTGGAGAAGTAAATCAGAACGGTATCATCTCTGTATTGAATGATGTTGGTTGACTGGCAGACTTCAAGCATGTTGTTGTCAGATATAATAAATAATATCATTCCAGTGACTGCGTTTTGAGAAAAACTAGTTGAATGGGTTATGAAAAGGAGGCCTGATTAGGCAATCTTTCTTACAGAGTATGATGGGAAAAGTAGCTAATAATTCCGATGATGGTGAATATAACGTGTCATTTGTTCAATATTGAATTAAGTAAGTTTTGATTTATAATATCAAAAGCCTTTTCACAGGTCATCATAGATAGTACTGGTGGGAGAATTTTCACTGAATTGTTGCCTTTTATGATTTGTGAATACTACTGGGATGGTTTCAGTGACATGCCCTTGTCTGAAAACATATTGCATGCCTGAGAGAAAGGTGATGCCTTTGAGGTTCTGTGGTAAATGAAAATTAATACATTTTTGAGGATACTAGAACTAAACAGGAAAAATGCAGTAGGCTTGTATTTCCTTACCTTAGAGACAGGACCACCTTTATGGAGATACGTAGATGTTGTTGGGGAGGACTTCCAGAATCAGGGAATAGTGCCTTCTCTGAATGATCAATTTATTAGTATGGTCATGAGGCAAGATGTAGGACAAGCACCGAGCATAATATATTGTCTAAAAGAGTCGAATGTTTTGAGCTCCCTTATTATTTTCAAGATAGTTGAGGCCTGTACTTCTGATAGTGCTAAGTCATTTCCATGACAGGTTATGGGTACAGGATGAGCATTGTTGGAGGGCAGTTAGCAATGGTATGGGGGTAATTGTGGCTGAATTACAAAAAGATAGCAGAATATCTGTGGCAAATTTAAATATGTTTCAATGGGGAAGGGGGGAAGGAGGACTGCCTGCAGAGAGAAGGGAATTAATAAATCTACAAAATTTCTTGTGTTTATAAAAGTGAGACTGTTGCTGGCTGGTATAGAATTCTATTTTGTATTTTTTTACCGTACAAGATCTATCGCTGTTATGGGAGTTAACTAGATTCGTGCAATGGAAGGCATACATTTTAACTGCACCATCTTGTTATTTCATCACTTGTTTGATGTGAGAAGAGATACAAGAGAGAGAGTCTTAGTTCTGATAGATGTCACATAGTTTAAGATATTAAGTGAAGTTATACCGAAAATTCATTACTTGAGTAAAGCCTGAGTGATGATAGATGGTACACTGCTAGCTAACTAGCCTAAGAGTATGATGAAATATTTTTTAATTAAAATTACACATATTATGCCATTGCATATAATTATGGTTTAATGGGCTTTTTGATTTTTTTAACACTCGAAAACAGGAACTTAACCACTTACTGGTTCTGATAGTATGCCCACAGTACAGAAATCTTTATAGTTGGAGAGATGGATACTACGATTCTTCTAGCAAACTATGCCTACCTGGGGTTTTACCAATCTGTATGCTATATTATATCAGCTGAGTAAGTCAAATAATGCAGTTTGATGGTGTTTATGAGTATTATAAGCCATGTGCCAGTCTATGCTGAAGTCTTCTAAAAGTATTAATTTATTGGCATTTGTTTAAAAGCCATGAAAGGGTATGTCTTGTGTTAATTTTTGGAATGTTGAGGGAGCTATAACAACCTGTGACTATTTGCTAAATACAGTTCAATCAAATGGGCAGTTATAATGTCAGGGTAGAGCTGGTCAGTGTGTGTTTGACAATTAATGCAATGTCATCTCTGCTTTGTGCATTCTATCTGACCTGAAAATATTATAGCCTTGTTGAATAATTTCTGAAATTATGTTATTTGCAGTTGCAGTTTTAGTTATGCTTCTGAGATACAAAGTATGCCATAACTCCAAAGGGAAGAGCCAGACATGGAATTGGAGAAGTTTATTACTGATACTTCTTAGGTTATTATGAATGGGTTTAAGGGATTCTGGGTAGATCTGTTGAGGTTCTGAGGGACAGGAGGGTAGCCTATCTCCTACCCAAAGTTCATGGTTTAAGTGAATGTCAGCTGAGGACAGGAAAGAAGACCTGAATAGTACTGAAGGTATGTGAGTTAAATGGGAATACTGTGGTTAGTAGGTTATACAAAGGGGACATTATAAGAGAGAAGACAGTGCTGATGATGTGGGAATTTAGTTAATGAGATAGTTGTAGTATGGAATCTACTTAAACCTTGTTTAATGAAGATATGTAGTGAGTGTCTATTGGCAGGGATAAAGTAAAGCGTATTTTGTGCCATTGTTAGTTAAGTAAGCTTAAAGGTGATTTGCTTTTTAGAAACCTTGTTACACAAGAAAAAATGGTCACATAGCTAAATGTTTTAACTGAATGGATGGAAATTTAACTTTAAATTGATAGCATTTTAGTTGGCTGTAGATTATAAAAAGAGAAAAATAAGGGGAAAATATTCAGTGAACTATGTGTTATTTTGTGAACAAACAACCCAAACTTGCACCAAACTGATGAAAAACGCCGAAGACAAGTTTATTAAACCGGCAGTTTTTCAAACTTGTCTTCGGCGTTTTTCATCAGTTTATGTGCTATTTTGTAGTTGTCTAACTTGATATAAAATGAGAATATGACAGGTACCTAGCTTAGTCAATTGATAACATCAAATGACCTATGATAGCTGTCAAACAAATTAGATGCGGCAGGGCAGAAAGTAGTCCAATGATGCCATGTGCACAAAATTGAGTAAAACAGTAATACTATGTGATTAGTTATTTGCAGAATCAAGCTATGCATGCAATACAGATACAGACTTTAAAATGAAAAGCAGTATATGAGTTTACTCTGATGTGTTGGCAAAGCAATGCCCAACAAAAAAGGAAGGAAGGAAAACATGTAGTATTTATTTTTATTTATTTATTCATTTAACATTTGTTCACTGGGAAAGTCTGACTTGGAATGAAGCTAATTTTCAGCAGAGGCCTGGGGAGAAATTCTCCAGGAAGAAAGAAAGAAAAAAAAAAAATCAGAGGCAGTCTAACATAAGAAAATAGCAATGTCAGACGATGTCAGTCATGTAGTTGTGTATCACATACATTCAAAAGCCACATTATCAGAAGGAAGAATTGGGAAACTTATGGATCCTTGGATGGACCAGGACCAGAAGTAGCACAAACTCCTGGTTATAAATACAGCTACAGATACCATGCTTCTTTGTGTAGCTCTCTGTCCATGTGTATATATATATATATATATATATATATATATATATATATATATATATATATATATATATATATATATATCTATCTATGGGTCTACTTCTGTAGACCAAATTTACACTTTGCGAAAACTGAAAACAAGGAGTCCACTGTGCCGAAACTACACTTACATGAAACTACACACTGCTGAACCATGGAACACCGAACATCAACTATCACACATCTCAAGAAAACTCAACACATTTAAGGACTTACCTTTCTTGATGTTTTTGCAGGGGGGCAAGCTCTGCTCCACCCCCACCCCCTGCAGAATTTTTATACTAACTCCGAGATTGAACTACATTGTGGATAAGATAAGATTTGGAAATGTTAGCATACTTTCTTGTTCAGTATTCCTTGGTTTGGCAGTGTGTAGTCTCATGTAAGTGTAGGTTTGACAGAGTGGACTCATTGTTTTTAGTTTTGGCAAAGTGTAAACTCAGTTTACAGAAGTAGAACCATATAAATATGCATACATATGCATATAGATGTACACACACACACACACACACACACACACACACACACACACGCACACACACACACACACACACACGCACACACGCACGCACACACACATAGCACAGTAGTATGTCAACCATAGACCAAAGATATAAGAAGAGTTTGTTTTTAATTCACAGATGAGAGTTTTGGGTGCCTAGAAACAATAAGTATGTGTATTAGGTATTCCCTACAGACATGTGAATGAACTTTTTTGGAGAGATAGCAACATAGAGTGTCTGGACACATATGATACTTCATGTTCAGCCCTCAATGCTATAGTTGCTTCGGTACTCTAACAAAGGTACTGTCCTGTTAATTAATTGTTTTTCTCCTGTTTAGATAGCTGCTTTATGAACTATTACTGATAACAGATTTTCTACCCATACCTGGGTCAGAGTCATACACCAAGAATACACACTACTGTAGGAATAAATCAATGAAACTAAACATGTAAGCTGGAGAATCACTTATGGAGTAAACAGAAATAAACTGCCATTTTGACTGAATAGTAATTTCCATATAGCATGCTAAAGACTGGGCAATAAACCTTTGGTCTGCTCTTCTCTGTAGACACAGTACAATGCAGCAGATTTCCCTTTGATTTAAATCCTATTAGCTGTTGGATGTTACTAAAACTAAGTATAGCATTAAGTCAATAAAGTTGACAGGTAGTTAGTAGAGACGCTATCTTCTACATTTCACTATAAAATTGGAGATACCCAATCAGCTCTCTTCCACCTCATTCCCCCAATGGTAGTGGCCCTCTCATTCATGTTGGCATCTGCTCTGATATCTTAAGATCTAGGTGCCAGTTTATTTTATAAAAGTGACAATTTTCTCTTATGTTCATTGTAGATATCACTATGTTGACAGTCAGAGACACCAGTGGCTGAAGGGGCTATTTTTTTAGATATTAATGTGAAAACAGAGTGAGGACCATTTATGAAACCATATAAGCGAGTCATTATATTATTTTGATTGTTATTATTATTATTATTATTATTATTGTTATTATTATTATTATTATTATTATTGTTATTATTATTATTATTATTATTGTTATTATTATTATTATTGTTATTATTATTATCACCAAAGGGATAGAATCATAACGTGTAATAAAAGGCCATCTTAAATGGTCCACAGATAGTTTGTGATGAATGGAGTACCACAGGCTACTCTAAGAAGTACCCCTCTTTTATTCCTAGCTACAATGACATGTGATCTACATGCATTTGGATGCATTTAAATGTGCTAATAGTTGTTTTTCCATTTGGCAGCAAAAGGCAGGTATCAAAGTGATGCACTCGGTTGTTTTATTTTTATTTGGAGGGATGCAATGGGCTTAACTCAAGATATACTGTAGACATGTTTTACATTTTTTTGAGGTGGGGCAGGTCTAATATCAAGATGTGCACTGGTTATTTTGGTTGCCATCTTCAAAAGAAGGTCACTCATCAATGGGGCATGGTTGTCTTCATTTCTCAGGATACACCATTTATTTTGCCTCTTATTTCATAGAAAATCATTAAAACTGTTCTTTAAATATCAGCGGATTAAATAATTATATCAAATGTGCTGGAATATTTTAGCATAATAAGCTGAAAGAGAATTGATGTATTTTGTCAAATATATTTTTCTCTTAGTTGCTATCTCACAAGAAGTGACTAACTGTGCCTCTCTGTCATTCTCCTACAGAATAAAAGAGAAGTGGAAGGGGACTGCCATCCCTTTGAAGAATACATTAGTAGCTTTCCAGATGCTGAACACTGTGGATGGAAGTGATGGACAAATGTTAGGTGACCATTGTACTATTGGGAGTGCTTTTTTATATGTGTGTGTGTGTGTGTGTGTGTGTGTGTGTGTGTGTGTGTCTGTGTCTGTGTGTGTGTGTGTGTATGTATGATATAAAACAGAACAACCTGCTATATAACAAATCATCTCGAACATTATGATAAATAACAGAAAAGTCTGTTACTCACTTTGGGAAGACACTATCTAATATTTTTGATTTTATTATTGGCCCCTTTTGGTAGGCGACTGTTGTCACAACTGGAATGAACATAACTCTTTCTCACTAAAAACTCAAGGGCCTAAAATCTCAAAAACTATACGTATTATGTCAAAGTTTTGTCTCTTTTCTCAATATCAGAAGTCCTATCCAATCAGACCTATTACACAGTTGCAAGTCAAAATGGTAACATAAACACCTGATCAAGGGATTTCAAATCTCTTTTGTATTATAAGCAGGATAAGTTGGGGGGATAATTAAGTACCACAGAGAATACTGCTTCTGTTGAAATGTCTTCATTTCCACATAAAGCAAAGTATTTCTCTTTCTCTATTCAGATATAGCTTGGGAAACTATAAATTCAATCCTGGTTTAGCACACAAGTCCCTCATGGAAAGATGCATACCCATACCTTGTTCTACCCACCTCTGGGTTATTTGTACACAAAATGTAAGGGCTAGAAGTCTGCCATGGTAATGTATGGCTAAGTGTCTTATGATCCTCACAAATCAATAGCCTGGTACGTAACTATGCAACTATCAGAGCAGTGTGATGATCTGCTCATCTTATTCCTGTACTTTCCTCTCATGAGGCCAGACTGTGATCTCTACTCCAATGCATGTCAAGTAATCCAGCAGTCAAGTTTGTTAAAAAGTTAAATCTACAGTAAGTCTTAAGCAAAGACCAATAACCGGCAAGTTTACCCAGCTCTTATCTTCTGATAGCAGAGTTATGAGTGATAAACTGATGAGATATTATCCAAGTAGCAAATCCAAACAAGGCTATTTTGTACAAGAAGTAGATTTACATGAACACAGCAACATAAACTGAAGCAGAAGTTTATGTCAATGACTAGGAAAGGTAGACTTACTGTAATGATGTATAACGTATTTTTGACATTCTGTTTACTGCCCACTCAGAGACCATGTGGCTTTTCACTCTAAGCTCACGCAGCTGATAAATCACCCACTCATTCTCCCTGGGGTTGAGGGACTAATGCCAGAGAGTGGTGCTGACATCCTTCTTGGACACAGGACTTTTGGTTTAAACCCTAACCCCTACAGCTCTTGTCACATAAGTCACCATACAATGAGTGTCATCGAGTGCACATCACTCACTGTTGCGACCTCTTAAGATTCACTGACCTTCTTGAAGTCAGTGCTTTGCTGAGGTCTTGTGTTTCTGGTTTGTTTCTGCTAAAACAATGTGCACCCTGGACATCTTTACCCCCAAGACTGGTGAGCAGACATTGTCTCTTCATTCCTCTCTAACCTATAACTAGTTCTACTACCATATAGGTAAATACTCAAGCCTGGGCTGTCTGTGTCATAGCTGGGTCCTTATCCCTGTACCCCAAAAGTATTAATGGAATGGTAATAAGATACAGTTATACTTCAGTGTAAGACAGAGACATGGACAATAGTGACTACACAAAACAGCCTTCTCTTATAAAGAAGTAATGACATGAAAAAGATGCCGTATTGTGAAATTCCACAGGATTCAGAGAGCTGTTAGTGGTGGATGTAATGATGACAGTAATATGCAGACACTTGGCGAGTCTGGGTATATCACATTGATTTTGTATGCTGTCAGATTTAAGTTTTGTATCTACTTAGGACTGTGAATCCTTTTTCTGGTATTTATCTTACACTAACATTGTTGTTGAAGATAATCCTTAATATCCATTACTTAAATCTGTCCATAGTAAGACCTGTACAACATAATTAAGATGCATTGCAAACGTCATCACGTTATATGTACCCTGCATCTCTCATAATGTTGTAGCTTCTGCTGTACATTCCCACCTGTCTCATTGATCAGAATATGAAGACGGGTGACACAGCAGTCATAAACATCAGAACTTTCCCCACATTCAGCACAATGTGCAGTAAGGCTAATGGTTGGAATCCTCAATAACCCAATGCAGACCTTGCTGGCTAGGGTTGTCCTCCTTATAATAAGGTGACTAATTATTTCGATCCCCATTCCCATAGATTAGCTCTGATTATCTAGGGCCTCCACACCTTATTAAGTATAATAATCATGCTCACTGTTTATAGTTCTCCTACCCACTACATATTACAATAATTTTGTAGTCCACATTATCCAGCATTTCCATTTCTATAGTGCAAATACTGATTGTTTTCTTCTGGTAGAGTCCTCACTATTTTTTCCTTTCAGACAAAAAAGCCGAGCATATGCTGTACTGGTCTAGCACACTCCACCCACCTCTGACTCTCTTTTTTACTGGGGCACATCAAAGCAATTCATTAAGAGTCATTTATTCAGCTTGTTTAAATATACCGTAATGACAAAATGCCACATGCTCATAAGCAGACTCATCAGAGACAGTAAACCTGATGGCATTTATTCTTTACCTAACATAATTTAATTAATTAATTAACTAATTCAGTCATTCATTCATTTATTTGTTTGGCTTTGATTACTGGCTTAGACCTCAATCTAGAAGTACAGAAAGTATCAAAACAAAGGTATATAATGTCTTGCAGTGACATAAAGATAGTTACAGCAATAAATGCAAACAGGAAATTTAATACAGTTCAGTAAAACAGTTAAAGGATTCTATAAAACAGATTACTAACTTCATATTTAGACTTGTGTACAAAAAACATATTTTTATAAACTGGGCATGAAAGGAAATGGAAGTGAGGAGAACAGGTAGTATTTGGAGAGACAGAGGTTAAAGGTCATAGTAGGAGATAAAAGAGTTGACGTAACACTCTACTGACTGCTGAACATTATATGTAAGAATATGATGCAAAAAGAGGTTTGTCCCACATGCATTACATTATTGGAGGTCAATAACAAGGATTTTCATTAACAGAAAGAAGCACCCTCCTAAAACCATTCTTGTAACATAGATTAACACAAATCAGGAGTAGTCTGGTTTGCAAAGGGATCCATGAAGCAGCACAGCTGACTGCTTGTAGTTGTGAGTTACATTCTACAGTATACGATACCGATGAGTGCTCAAATGTGCTGCAGGCTGTGCATGGTGCTCGTTTACATGCTGCCTCATATAGTTATCTGCACCTTACAGCTACATGGTGCAGCACAACTATTTGAATCATTCGGTCTGCCTGCTGCCAAAATACCTGAGAGATATATCTCAGCTCAGAGGCTTTACAAGCTGTGCTTTGATTTTTTTTTTTTTTTTTATGTTGTTATTAATCCCAACCAATGCTTAGATAAATAATGAAATTCGGATAATAACAGTTTAATTTATACAGAAAATTTCATTAATTAAAAAGACATCTTAAATTATTATCTTGAGGACAATAATACAGTAATTTAGTACTCCTTTGTCTATTAATGTGACAACACAATAAAAGTGTTATTAAATATTTTAGTTAATTTAAAATTTTAGTTAGCAAAAACAAATTAAAGTGAATTACTATTAAAAGTGTTCCTTTCACTATTATATATCTGTTTTGTATGATGAAATTTTTAATTTGTGTGAAATAGTTAATTTTTTAATTATGCTTCCTGTGCTGAGATAACTTGATAAAAAATTAACTTTTTATAAGTTTATAAATACTGAAACACAATAAAGCAATTTACAAACTGATACTGCTAACAGCCCCTTATAAGGACGATTTCTTACCTTTGTTTTAATGTAAATAGAATGCACTTTTGTTTTATTGGCGGTAACATATAAATAATTTGCTTATAATCTCTCCTAAAAGAAAACTGTATTTGAATTCTAATCTATTATCATTGTCTCAACATTATGACTCCTATAATAATGCAATATGAGAACTGTAAAATATTTAAATCAGCTCTGAGTAAGTAAAACAAAATAATATGAAGTGCCATACAGTCCCAGGATTTATAAACAAGGCATGTACTAAACAGAGGTGGATTGTACAGGAAACTCACACTCTGAGAGTGTGGACAACATATAAGCATTTGCTGTGAAGCAACACAGACCTGAAGTATGCAGTACTCACTACATACAAATGATGACATGAACAGAAGGAAATAAAGTTGCAAATGGAAATAAAGGAGTGATGAGATGCAAATTCAGGAAGTCAAATGGCATCATGATTCATGGACGCATGCAAATGTTATACATTTACTCTGCAACAAGAGGAGAGGCTGTGTTATTGCAGCAAGCGTGCGTGTTACAACAGAATTCTAGGAATAACAGTGGCTCATGCTTAGACACATTTTACTGAAGTAGCTGAAGATGTTACTAACCCAGTTGCAAGGCGTCTCACTTCCCAGCAAGACAGCCCTTTACAACGCATCAGACATGTCATAAATGCATTGAACCAGAGGTGAAGCTAGTGATTGCTGTGCCCAGAACCAGAGTTACAGCTAGTTTTTGTTGTGCCAGGTGTTGTCCCCTGATCTTGCACCTCCCTCAGGTTTAAGTTGTGGAGCACAATAAGCACAATTTTTGCCAAATATGGACTGCAAAAACCCTTCAACTCTAACTAAAAATACATTAACAGTATGGATTTCTAAACACCAGTAATACATTGAAATTCACAACAGATTGCTCAGCATCTGCTGATTGCCACCCTAATACTTTGTGACCAGAGAGACATCCCCCTTCTCTCTACTCGGACTACATCTCTGGACTGAACAGCAAACGATTGATTACTTACAAATAGATCATGACACATAAATGACTCTGGTAGGCATGCATTGCCCCTTGCATAGTGTAAGGGAATCCATGGCATTCCAGCCTCTATGGAGTCCAAGGTACATGTTGCACCTACTATCCCAGCTACTACGACCATTCATTGACCAGCTGAGGAAATATTAGGTATGCCACTAGTATTATTCCGCAAACACTTACTATGTTTTTGACAGCATGCTTTTGCATGACAAAAAATATATGTAATTCCCCAAAATGGCAGAAGAGAAAGCTATGTGTGACATATAACATTGCACACTTTCTTGAGGTACTAAATGTGACAAGAGTACATACATTTAGCTGTAAAATCCCAACTTAAAGATGTTTGTGAGTATTAAGGGCTGTCAACCCTTGAACTGCTAGGTACTCTGTATTACAGAGAGAATTATTTCCGGTGTTTGTGTGTATGTGAGAGAGAGAGTGTTTGTGTGTGTGTATGTGTGTGTGTGTTTGTGTATGTATGTGAGTGTCTGTTTGTATGTGTGCATGTCTGTATAGGTGTGTGTGTGTGTGTGTGTGTGTGTGTGTGTGTGTGTGTGTGTGTTTGTGTGAGCATGTGTGAGTGCATGTGTATGTGTATGCAGCAACCTGGCAATTCCCATGATTCACATGTTGCGTGTCTCACTTGTAGCATCACTTCCAAAGATTTGTAAGGACCTTTTGCTTGATATATACAAAATCACTATGCAACACTGACCCCTAAAAAATATGTGTTTTATTTTGCCCATGATGCCCCTAAAGCCCTTTCAAAATACTGGTATCCACCATCATGGAACTCAGCAAGAAATGGAATTTATCACTACCCATATGGAGACATAGAATGCTGTGGGGTATATTTCTGGTGTTTTCAAGACAAGCTTCTACTGCCTTGACATATCTGTTCGTCAGAGTCATAGCTGACTTTTTTGGTACCCAGTGCACAGTTTGGCTCTTCTCTCTTCTCTAAGGAGTAGGGCTAAGTCCAAGCCCCTAGAGTTCTTCTGTCCCTTAGAGGATGTGCAACAATCAAAATTAAAAAGAGAAAAAAAAAACAGATCTGCAGATTACTCTCACTACAACCTTGCACTTGGAGATGCTGCCCCTTCAACAAACACTAATGATGTTTCTGCTGCTTGGACAGTGCAGGAGACCACAGACAAAAAACAAGCTGGCCATGGTGGTTTGTGTCATACTTCACAACATATTTCAGAGATAAGTTCAATCTCATGACATGCCTGTGCCAAGTCATGTTCTACATGACACAGCAGAATGAAAAGTGGGAGAGGGTACCGAGACAGAACATAACAATGCACATGCAGGTAAAGACCCCATAAGTAATGAAGGATGCAGAATACAACAGCACTGGTGAAGCTGTCATACCTAGTTGACAAGTGTGGACTCTGACATGTATATAATGTCAGTGTTACATATCATAAATGTGATATAACAATGTCAGTGGCATATGGCAATCATATATGTGAGACATCATCTCATTATGAAATAGAATAGATGACGTAGCGAGTAATGGTCATCCTTTGCAGAGGTGACAGGGTATACAATACTGCAGTGAGACAGGACATACACATGGGTGTGGAGGAAGCACATCACAGGGGGTGAGGGCTACAACTTTGGTAGCCTGTTTATGGAGAAATCACCTTTAGTCATAGGGATGGTGAGCTCTAGGAATAAAGACAAAGTGGCACTGGGTTAGAAGTATCTGCTTTATGGGCTGAATAGGAGACTATGGACATATGCTGTCCTGTGAATGATATTGGATGGCACTATATGTCCTAAACCATGATACAGACTTTTTGCTTTGATTAGAGATGACAGGACTTGTAAGTTCCAGCCTGGGACACCAATCTTCATTGTTGTTCATGGCAAGGGGTGGAAGTATGTCTGACATCTTGCAATGAACAATGCTAGAAGTCTAAATTTCAAAATGCACTCACTCGAGGCACTCCTTAAAATGGAGAACATCGATATCTGTGCAGTGACTGGGACCTGGTTCAAGGCTACAGAAAGCACCCCTGCACTACCAGGCTATAACTCATACCACGCTTTTCGGCCATGTAACGTGGACCGGAACACCAAAGGCAGAGGTGTGTCCATATTTATTAAGGATATCCTCACCTCCAGGCTAATTGCTCAGCATAATGCAGCCGAGGTTATCCAAGTACAACTAACTCTGGGCAAAACTGCAATCCAAATTGTAACTTGCTACAGATCACCCACCATGCCCCAGGATTCCCACTCCTCTTTTCTTGATGTACTGGAAAATATTAGGGTTCAACCAAACACCCTAATAATGGGCGATTTCAACTACCCAACCATTAACTGGGAAAACTACTCATGTACCAACTACTTTGCTCAACGCTTTCTGGAATTCATAAACTCCAATGCCCTGGATCAACTTATCCACACCCCCACCAGGGGCAACAATATCCTAGATCTAGTCATTACCAATATGAGTGACCGGTGTTCCATACCTGAAGTCAATGCCTCATTGGTCCGATCAGACCATAAGCTAATTACCCTAGATATCCACATCCTGCCTCCACCACCCCCCCCCATTAAGGAAACCATGGTAAAAAATTTCTCCAAAGCCAACTTCATGCTTCTTAAGACAGAAGTGGTGAACTTCATGACACCCATGCAGATGGACAATACAGTTACGACTAATGAATCCTACACAATTGCACTTTATAAGCACTTACATGAATGAGTGCATAGATCATGCTCTCCCAAACAGAATCAAGATGCTATCCTCCAAAAAAAGGAAGCCAATCTGGTTGTCCCCTGCCATAAAAAAAACTGTACAACAGAAGGAAGAAACTCTTGCAAAAGAGAGTAAAATCCCACAAGTGGAGGAGCTCCCTGGTCAGCCTCAGTAAGAAGCTATGATCCCTGATAAAATCCTCCAAAGCTTGTTACGAAAACAAAATTGCCACTGATTTTAAAGACAACCACAAAGCATTCTATAGCTATGTCAAGAATCTCAATGGCAACACTCAGATCTGCTCTAAGTTACAGCACAATGGCACTAAATATACAGACCCAACTGATATTGCCAACATCTTGGCAGATAGATTCACTGCTAACTTTACCCCTCTCTCACCCCCTAAAGAGCCCATCTCTATACCGGGAATGCAAAGTTCCTGTAATCACGACTGCACAGGTAAAAACTACACTCTCCAAAGCCAAGAACACAGCATCCATGGGACCAGACAACATCCCGGCCTGCGTTCTACATGAACTACAGAACGAACTGGCACCCCACCTAAGTACCATGTTCAATCATAGCCTCACCTCAGGCTTTGTGCCGGCTGAATGGCGCACAACAATGGCTATCCCACTCCACAAGGGGGGAGCCACCACAGACCCCAGCAACTACCGCCCCATTAGCCTGACGAGCCTGGTCTGCAAGGCCATGGAACATATCATCATGGAACTTATAAACAAAGACATTGATAATCTCCAAACTCTGGATCCCAACCAGTTTGGGTTTGTAAAAGGCAGATCATGTCTCCTAAACCTGATAGACTTCTTTGAAGCAGTCACCAAAGCTGTAGACAAGGGTAAAGTGGTTCACACAGCCTATCTAGATCTTGCCAAGGCTTTCAACACCATCCCCCACTCTGGAATTATAGATAAACTCACTAAACTAGGTATAAATCCCTATGCCACAAGATGGGTTGCCAGCTGGCTCACTGACAGAACCCACACTGTGAAAGTAGCAGACTCCAAATCTGACTTCAGACCAGTGACAAGTGGAGTACCACAGGGTTCAATCCTGGGTCCTCTCTTGTTTGGTATCTACTTCTCTGAAGTACAGGCTAACACAGAAGGTATTTGTCTAATGAAGTTCGCAGATGACTGCAAACTAGGAGCCATAATCGAAACTCCTAATGATGTGGACCCACACTGGAAATCAAATTTCCTTGCATTCCCCTGTTAGTGTGTGGTCAGTAATGGATGTGCAACATTAGAAAAAGTACACATGTGACTCTGCTTCTTCCAATACATGATACCTCAGCATATGGTCTCAACTACAGGACATCTGCACCCTCTGGAGTATTCTTGCTGTTCAGCAAAAAAAAAAAAAAACTTCTAAAGTGCCATTCCTATCTCCAACACATGCAGAGGTGGCATCAGCACCTAAAACTGATACGGAAAATGGCACTGCTTCTCAGGACTGTACATCATCGTGATGATGATGATGATGATGATCATCATCATCATTTGTTTTAGCACCATTATTAGCCATGTGATAAACGTTTGTAACTTGAGAAACTGACCCTCAATATTTTTACCTGTCTGTGTATAACATACATGGCACCATGTTGAACAAAGTGCCATATGCCCCCAGGTTTCTCTTATGGACTGTAGGGCAAAGCTGTTTTTGCAACAGAAAGGTCTTACCCATATTTGCTTTCAATTCCCCTCATTCCCTATTGGTATGTCAGGACTTGTAGCACTGAAACACGAAACACCAAAAAAAAAAAAAGATTGAAAATCCCTATTGGTATGTCAGGACTTGTAGCACTGAAACACGAAACACCAAAAAAAAAAAAAAAGATTGAAAATGTAGGAGAACACGGAATATCAAACATCACTCTTTTCATTTAAACCTTTTTTTTTTCAGGGAGTCATGCTCCCCACACTTCGCAGACTTTATATATATATATATATATATATATATATATATATATATATATATATATATATATACCAACTTCAAGACTGACGTATCTTGGAGAAAATTGAATATTCCTTGAAATGGCATTCATGGACATAGTATACATAAGTCCATATTTTGGGGGTTTTGTTCTCCACATTATAGAACTCAGCATTCAGAGTCCCAGTATTTCAAATGGTTACCATTCCCACATATTGTTGCATCCTTGAAAAGTCTAGGAAGATAATTTAGCATAATGACAACTGGAACACCCTATACTTATCTCTAAGAATAGTATAACCAGAGCTTCTGCTTCATCTCCAGAAACAAAAGGGAGCCAGGCCATCCCATCAATGACCTGCAGACCTCCTCCTTAGTGTATCAGGTGGGATGTATCCCCTTCATAAAGGGATACTAGTTACCTCTTCACTGCCATCAGTTAAGGACTGCCTGTCATGATTCATCCTGCCTGTATGTTATGTTCCTAATGCTTTGCCTTGCTGATCATATTGATGAGATACCAGAAATTCTGTCCCAGAACTCCATCGTGCCCTGCAAAATACTTATGTTCTGCATAAGTACCACACATGGCCCTCATCTGTTGATCAGTACCCCCTTGACCTAACTAGACTACCCCATGTTGCTTGAAGGCTTGCACCAACTCCTCATTTTCAATACAGCTGCAGCTCTTCTGCCTATGGTGTCTTCCCCTGGACATGCTTCTGACTGCAAAATAGATGGAATTCAGCAATGTATATTTATTGTGAATGAGATGGACATTGGTACACCAGGTAAACATGAAATGCATTATGTGAGCTGTCTGATTGACCACAGTTGAAAAAGGACACATATATTCCTTACCAGGTATATCCAGTGAAATATCTCACAGTACTGTTTTTAACAGGTTCATATGTATGTACTAGACAATCAGTTTACAGACCATTACAAGGTTATCCAAAAAGTATATTCAAAAGGTCTCCCAGCCTCAAAGAGGGCCAGACAAGCTAAAACATGAGAGAATTTGAGGTTGACCATCCAAACTCATGTGGAAACATGACAGTGAGAAGGAAAAGAATTATCAAACAGAGTGCCTAGGTCTCTTATAACATTGTCTGATTGGTCGGGTGTGCCTCCTACATAGTATGTGTGGCACTCTACAAAAACATCGAAATCCCAAAATGTGAAAGTTTACAAGATTGAACACAAGTGCTTGATCTTATAAGCCCAAAAAAGAAGGAAAGAAAGAAAGAAAAAAAAAAGCACAGAACACATTTTTGAAGGGGGCAACTCCTCATGCACACCCCACATCCCCTGCTACTATTTCAACTCCAAGATTGCACCACAATGGAGAAAGAATCAGTACTTCAATTCCCACTGTGCTGCAAAGCTGCACAGTTGAGCTTCTGGCAAAAAGAAACACTGTTATGTTTCTTTTTGTTGGTTGTTTGGGCATACAAGCTTTGAGCATTTTGTCTTGAAATTGTAAGCTTCTAGCTTTTCAGAATTTGAGCTTTTAAGAGGGAACCTCATGTGTAACATGTTTCATTTACCAAAATGAGCTAAGCTATATATTTTTTTCACATATAATCATATGCCAGGACTGTTGGCTTACAGGTCTAAGAAACTGATGCCAAAAGGAGAGGGCACAACCTTAAGCCATATATCTATAATCATCAGTCAAACCACTGCGTTCTCCTGATAAACTGTAACAAAAGTGGTGGCCTGCTCACAAGATACTCAAGTTTATAAACTTTGCATATAGCATCATCAGTTATCTCCTTTAGGATGAATGCCTGTGAATTGCTTAACTGTAAGTTTAATTGCAGTGCTGCATAAACTGTTGCTTCCATGCATCAAGTTCAGGAGACATGCATTATATGGCTGAAAATATACTTTGGTTTGCAAGCCAGAAATAAGAGGCTGCACAACCCCATATAAGTCACTATGCATGATTCATAATCACATGTAATGATCTAGTGATATGTCCTTTGGACTGCCATATTGTCATGCTCACAGTGATACACTGAGGAAATGCTGCATATTCCTGCATCATGGCCACAGGAAGCTTTTAATTATTGTAGCCAAAGGAGGCAGTGGTCTTCCTTTAAAATCTGCACTGAGACCAACATGAACAGCTGCTGGGTCATTATTATGGTGTCTCTAGAAATACTGATGTCTGTTAAAGACAAGGTGAGGCATTAATCAGGGCTACATGCATACTTCAAAACACAAAGAAATGCAGGCAGAAGTATGAATACTTGAAGTACTCTGATCTCCTACAAAGTGAGAGGAGCAACCTCTGCGTAAGTGCACTTAAATATACTGTGAGTATTTCTATTACCACATCATCCTGCTGAGTGCACACCTGTCAGTTAAGAAGTTGTACTCAGCAGTAACCAGGAGGGTGTTACTGGCTCGTGTCAGATGGGGATCTGCAAACTGTTAGACAAGTATATACACAAACACTCACAAATATTTACATAAAATATATATATGTGTGTGTGTGTATGTATATATATATGTATATATATATATATATATATATATATATATATATATATATATATATATATATATATATATATATATATATATATATATATATGTATATTATGCATAAGGATCTACTTCAGAAGCTCAAACTTTCAAAACTTCGAACTTCCAACAGCCGAGACCATAAGATCAAAGTTTTAAAACTTCAAAAATCTAAAATATATAAATAAATAAAGATCATTTTTTTATACATTTTTGCAGGGGGCAAGCCACCTGCGCCTCCACACCTCCTTGCTAATTAAACATACCAACTCTGAGATCAGACTATAGTAAGGAAAACAGTAAATATCCCATTCTAAGCTGTACAGCACTCTCCATTCAAACATGTGAATGCCTTTTGAAGTTCAAAGTTTTGAAACTTCGAGATTCTGAAGGTGATCCATGGAGATATATATGTATGTGTGTATATATATATATATATATATATATATATATATATATATATATATATATATATATATATATATATTTATATATCTATATATGGGTCTATATCACTTCGTTGAAACGGCAGAAGTTCGAACACCATATGTTCAAACTTCTAACCTCGAAGTGCAGAACCATCGAAGGCTTAGAACAGCGATTTTTTTCCAAGGGAAAAAAAAAATCACTGTTCCAAGAAACACACACACAAACAAGCACACCAAAGAAACAGCAATCCACACACATACACTTAAAATCCTACATCTAACCCTACACTAAACTGTACATACACTACTATCTATCTACTTACCTTAACCCAAACCCTAACCCTAAGGTCCGTCACTATCGCACACTCACCTGACCAGCGTCCTAACCCTAACTTACCTATCCCACCCTAACCCTAAAGTCTGTCACTATCGCACACCCACCTGATCTGCGCCCTACCCCTAACTCACCTAACCCATGCCCTAACCCTAATGTCCACACAATCACACACTTACCTGAACCTGACCCGTAACTTTCCACCACAGGGCTGAAAATCATGAAGCCAGAGAAACGGCCCACCAAATTCTTTCCCTAGGAAAAAATTTGGTGTTCCGCGGCTTCGCGATAATCTGTTTTCGAACTTCACAGTTCGAACATATGGTGTTCGAACTGCTGAAGTTTCGACAAACTGGTAGGAACTCTATATATATATATATATATATATATATATATATATATATATATATATATATATATATATATATAGTAAAGATACATTTAAATTGCTGTTGCATCTTGTAAGTCAGGAGGTCAGTAAAGTTTGATATGAGGTTCCAGCAGGATAACTACATATGCAGGGACTGTCTAACATACATTGCCATTTAATGCTAGAGGAAATCAGTAGCAATTGTTTCATAAAAATAGCCATCATAGGTGCGGTTGCTTCACACAATTAGAAGCAGTGACAGTTTTACCTTGTTCTGTACACTTCATCATACACTTGTAACATTGTGCTGTTGTGCACTTTTACCTTAAAGCACAAGCAGAATGTGAGATGTACAGGGAATCTGCCACAAGAGACAGCACAGACTAGCCACTCACCAAGTGATGGATATAGCCATACTATGTTAAGCCAAGTCATAAGTTATCACATATGCCTCCCTTGTCATCATGTCTCCTCTATGCAGGTTATGTAGAGGAGGAGGTACTGGATGAGGCACCGCCACATGATACCATGCAGAAAGCTCCATCTGATACAGTGCTGGAGGCTATAATAGATGTGGCACCACCTAATACTGAGTAGGTAGTGGATGTGGCAGTGAAGTGGCAACTCCAGCAGAAGCTAGAATGCTCTGAGGACACTCTAGTATAGATTTCAGATTCACTCATATGCCAGATTCTGGCGATGGACCAGCAGGAGATAAGTAGGTATATCATTCTGCCTAGACTGCTGTCTGGTAATGGATCACTGCAGGTTGCCCACTGAGATGGACTGGCAGCCTTACTGCACACAGCATTCTATCCTAACCCCTGTCATATGTCATATGTTTCCTAGTGTGTCACGGTCCAATCCTTCATACTTTTCTATTTCAAGCACTCCTATTGCTATTTATCTGTCTTCTCTATATGCATTTCCATCCCGTTACTACTACTTCTTATTTATATACCCACCCTTCTGTGTCTTTATTGCTTTACGTTTGTCTGCCCCACCAGCATGCTGTCTTCTCTCCACTGCATACCTTGTTTTTCTTTTGATTGCCTATCATAGTATCTCTTTTTCACTTATATAAAAATCTTTGAATATCTCAGAAATAATCTGCCTTCCCCTGCACACCTTGCAGTCTGCCATGTATGGTCTCCATGTCTTTGTTTCCCTATGCTTACTGTCTATCCACTTTGTATTGCTCTGTAATCCCCTTTTCCACCTCTTCAATGTGTTGACTATGTTCTCCAGATGTATATCCTCCTTCAAAATAGATAGCACTAATTTGTGATATGTGCACTATGGTGCTTTCCTTTACTCCTCCTGAAAACCAGATGGTATGTCATGGCACAATACATATTCAGTTTCTCAGCAAAGCATGTAGCTATGCCTTGTAACCATTGCGATGTGCTGTAGTGTCTTCACACATATAGCTCTTTCTCTTGTGTGCAGGTCTATATTATATTGCCAAATGCTTAGGTTGGCAAATACAACATAATCGACACCTATTCACCGAACGCACAAATCAGCAAAAGCTCACAACGCAGAAAAACACGTCACCGGATACTTTTACTTGGCCAAAACTGTTCCACCCACTAACGAAAACAAAACACACTTCCCACTACACTGCTCGCTACATACTACCCACCCAAACAAAATAAATAAACCACATACATACATTAACCTAAACCCTACTTCTAAACCTAAACTAAACCTTACATACATTACTTTCTATGCACTTACCTTAACCCGCACCCTAACCCTAAGGTCCATAACTATTGCACACTTACCTTAATAAGCTATACGCAAACAAAACAAATAATCCACATGCATACACTTAACCACACCCTCCTTCTAACCCTTACATACATTGCTATCTATGCACTTACCTTTACCCGCACTCTAACCCTAAGGTCTGTAAATATCACACACTTACCTTACAGAGCTACAGAAGGGCCGACTATGCCGAATCGGGATTTCAAATTTCGTGGTTTCCAGCATTCAATGTACTCACAGTTTGCTCATTAGGTTTCAATCAAGCTATATTCGACAACCTAAGCATTCGTGAATATAATATAGACCCTTGTGTGCTATGTATTGTTCAGCTCAGCTAGATAAACTTTGTTCTTCCCTTCTAATTTTCATAGTGTGATTAGTGCACTGTGATGAACAATTGCACATCTGTACATGGTAGTGCTACACTGAGATGCACAGCCTGTCTTTGCAGTCACTGCACAATTAATCTTTGTAAGTCCCAATCTTAAATTTTGAAATCTGTCTTGAAGTAGCATCAATATTTTCTGATGTGGTATTAAGCAAAGCTGTTTGTTCCACTTATGTTTTGGACTGTCTCATTTCAATTAACAAAACAATGTGGAACATCATGGGGTTTACTCATACTTTCAAGGTTTGCATCCATAATTGAAGCATGAGTAATAAAACATTATAGCCATTCATGAAAAAATCTCAAAACAAGTGTTTTTTTTTTGCCTTGGAGTATTGCTGCTATAGCATATTCTTCACATATTTTAGAATACTATATGACCCTATAATAATGCCTCCCACTCCAACCATTTTAGAAGGTATGGAATAATGGCTTTCCTTTATTATCAGTATTGAATGAAACAATTACAAATTAATTTTGCATTCTTAGAATCTCCCATTTTTGCAGAACTCTGAAAATAAGTTGGATGATGATGTAATTAAGATGCTGAAACTTTGCTTATTGACACTTCTTGTAGTATATTTCTTTTTGCTGCAGTATATTTTATGCAACAGTCTAGTGTTCTGCACTGTACTTTACTTTCTTAATGTTCATCACAGTGGTTGACAGCAGGGGTGTCTACTGCTGTTGGGCTGCTAAGTTACAGCCCCAACGACTGTGTGCACTCACATTTTAAATTTTATTTTGGTAGTTGCCAAAAGTCATACCAGTTTATTTATGTCAGCTGTGATGCTACCACATTCTGCCAACTTTCCAGACTAAAATATGTATTCATTAAATTTAGGACTGAGCATGTTTAGTAGAAAGCAGGGAGAAAGAGACAAGACAAAGAGTGTACGAGAAGAATGTGGTTTGCACAATTGCTGCTAAATGGGCTGACATTAAAAATGCCCAACAAATGTGACTGCCCTCTTACTCACGATCATGCTTCTATCTCAGTTTTCCTCCACATTTTCTAGTCATTATATTTTGATGAAATAGATATTGTGACTAGTTGGGCTGTAAAGACTGACAGCCAGAAATATGATACAGGATCTTGACTGATGCCAGTCAGAGTTACGATCACAGCTGTTGCTGGAGAGTTATGTCTGACATCACTTGTTGATACTGGAAAGATCCAAAGACTTGACAAAGTTAGCAGCTGTTACAATGATAAAGTAACGGGTAACAGTCTTCTTCTTTAATTTAAATCTGTGACTGACGTAGTTGGGGCAAGCTAAAGGCATTGCTTGGATACTAGGTTCTATATGGACCTGTTTAAACTATTTCCTTTATTGCATTCATCTGCCTCAGATGCTTTTGTTTGTAAATGCACAACTTTTGTTGCTGTTTATCCTCTAGTATTCCAATCTGCTTCTGTCAATCTGCTTGCACGATCACTCAGCTGACCAAGAGATGTATCAGGAAACATCAAAGTGAAGGCAGAGTTGTGCCACATGTGCTATCAGTGTTTTTCCTCAAACGTTAAATTATTGGCTTTCCACAGACACAGAAATGCCCATGATGGTTTAAATGACCTTTACCGCTTCAGCTCAAATTGCTAGCCTAGTTACAGTTAGCTTCATGAGTTTTTTTTTAATCAATGTTTGATAATGTCTTTTATATTATCTGATACACTGACAGCTGTCAGGCTGTCATTTTTCCAAATGTGCTGACTGACAATCTAATCTGACTCTTTAAGCATAGGCTTTGGTAGCCTTTAGAATTCTCTAAAATTCTTATTTTCTTGGATCTAACTTTGCCAATATGAACTTGGTTAAGATCCATTTGGTACCATTATTATGGCTTCTACACATCAATAATCTCTTTCCAGGTTCCTTCAGTCAGCTGAGCTGATCACTTTCACTTTAAGATTTCTGTCAGTTGTTTTCCCAAATGTCTTTGTATGTATAAACTGCTTATGGAGCAAGACTGTACAAAGATTGTATTAGGAACAGCTTGGATGATTTGGAAGGCTATGAATGTGAATTATTCTGTGTTGCTATTCTGGTCTTCTTTAACTTAGCTCAAAAATGGTGCAAAATCCTTCACAGTGACAGTTTAATTTTACCAATCATAATTTTGTCAATTTGACATCTGTGTAGCTTTTAGCATACCTCAGTTAATAAGACAGTGCTAGCAAGATTTAAACTTTAAAACTGATGTATACCTACTATGATATGCAACCTTTATACTTTTCATTTAATTTTTAATATCTTTTTCTTTGCATCCATCTTAAACTTTTATTTAATTTCAGTTATTGTGTATAATAGTTCCTTATTATTTTAATTATATTGAATATTTTACCTGTGTTTTAGACAATGAATTAACTTCTTAGTTTATTTAATTTATCTCTTTTTGTGTTTTTCTTCATTTTTTTTCAGTTTATTATTATAATCACTTCTCTGCAAACTAATGTGCTTAGCTAAAACCACTTTAAGCATCGCTTGATAGATTCTTTATAAAATTAGCAACTGCTTCAGTGCATTGATCACACCCTTGAAGAAAATGGTTTCAAACCCTATGCTCCTAGAGCTTGGCAATTAGTTTTATGACTGCGTTACCTGCACATGTGATTGAACTAGCATGCGTTCATTTGGTTTTATGGAACAGGTTACAGTAGTTGCTAGCAGAATACCTTAGATTATTCAACTTTAAAATGTAGAAGCACTAGAAGCATATCCTCATTAATCAAGTGTTTCAGAATGTGAAAATAAGAGAGAAAGAGAAATATTACAGGCTGTGGGTCACAGAAAAAGAAAAAGAGAATTAGTATATGTGCCTCAGAAATGTGTATGATAGGCTGCAGTGGTGCAATGGTTAGCATTGTTGTCTCACAGCAAGAGGTTCTCCCGTTTGATTCTTAGCTGGAGTGCCTTCTGTGCGGAGTCTGCATGTCCTCCCCGCAGTTGAGTGAACGTTAAAAAACATGCAGGTAGGTGATTGCATGTGTGGGTGTTCCTTCTTTGAAGGTTGGCTGCCGGGTTGGCAACTTGACACTGTAAAAATCCACTGCCAATCATTAGCGGACCGGTGATCTGCTGTGGTGACCCCTAACCGAGGAAAGCCGAAAGACAAACCGTAGAAATGTGTTTGATAACATTTTATGCAATAAAGGTAAGCCCTGACAGCTTTAAGATTATATCTTTGTATAAATACTACTCTGGCAATTTCTATTTATGGACTCATTCCATCATGCCCACACATTTATAATTTCTGCTTACCTCCCCATCTTCTCTTCCTGACTTATTCCATCTCACCGAAAATGCACACACAGTATACATACACACATATGGGTCTATGTTTAATCATCGAGCAGCATGTTTCCTCACTGGAGTGTGACCTCAAAGTTGGTATATATAATTAGCAGGGGTGTGGGGGGGCACAGCGCTCCACATAAGTAGTGTCTGGTGTTCATCGAAACCTCCTCTTGTGGGAGGTATGATGTCTGTCCATGCTTGTTCTTTTAATAATTTCTCCTTGTCAGGTGTACTGCTAACATTTCAGTCTTATAACATAGAATGAAGTATTCATTTTAAAGATGGGGCTGATGTGTAGTAAAAAACACACCTTGTTTTGACGTCATTAGCCATCTAGCCACCCTTATTTGATAGTATCTGCAAAGGTGGCAGCAAGCTTTAAATGACTGAAGCAGTCACTGCTCAGCAAACTCAAACATATTTGTATAGAAACACACATATGCACTCACACACAGAGGTACACACATGCATATATGTATGTGTGCATGTGTGTGTGTGTGTGTGTGTGTGTGTGTGTGTGTGTGTGTGTGTGTGTGTGTGTGTGTTTGTATTTACTGACTTTTGATTACCAGTAAAGTCTGACCGTGTAGAAGGCCATTTTCAGAAGAGGCCCAGAGAAAAATGCTCCAAATTATTATAAAACATTTTAAGAACAATAATTTTACAATCTTCAAAAATAAAACAAAAATATCTACAGTTTAAATAATTATAACAAATTAGACACATTATAAAAACATTGGTTAAGAACTGATACAAGGTAAATGATGATCATTTAATATTTAGAGAAATTTTAGACAGTCTGTAGAGAATTTAAAGGTAAGTTAATCTAATACAAACAGGAATTGCAGTATGAAGTGAGGGAAAACAGGCTTATGGTATATTTAGAGAGAAAGTCAGGGAAGAGAATTTGATAAGAGTATGGATATGAGTGAAGAAGAGAGAGTAAGGATGTATAAGGAATGAAAACGTACTTATTTGCATTTAAGGATATTGTTTATCCTGGTTTTGAGCAAGAACAGAGACAGATTTCAGGGTCTATATTATATCATCAAACGCTTAAAAAAGTGAACGCTGATTGATCAACCTAATTTAAGCGAAAGCTTACAATCTCAAACTGTCAAATCAGCGATTTTTTTATCCAAAACACATACACACAACACAAGCACACCAAACAAACTGAAATCCACACACATACACCTAAAATCTGATACCTAACCCTACACTAAACTATGCACACACCACTAACTACCCACTTACCTTAACCCAAACCCTACCCCTAAGGTCCATCAATATCGGACACTCACCTCACCCGCTCCCTAACCCTAACTCACTTAAATCCACCCTAACCCTCATGTCCACTCAATCGCACACACACCTAACCCAAGCCCTAACCCTAACTCACTTAAATCACTTTAACACTCACATCCACACAATCGCACACTTACCTGAATCCAACCGGTAACTTTCCACCATAACACTGAAAATACCAAAGCAACAGAAACGGACAACCAAATTCTTTCCCTAGGAAAAAATTTGAATTTCTACTGCTTTGATATTTTGCAGTTTCGCGAAAATAAGTTCTCAATCAGCGTTCACTTTTTTAACCGTTCGAGGATATAATATAGACCCAGATTTCAGATACGAAGTCTTGCAAAATGGTTTTGAAAGATGGAAGGGAAGGGAAGGGTAGGTATCAACCTGGTGGTTACAGGTAAGGAGTTACAGACATTAACATCCTTGTACAAGTACAGACAATGCCCAGTAGATTTGTTAGGTTTATGGACAAGACAGGAGTTTTAGGTAAATGGATCACAATGACCGACTTGGAGCATAGTTGTGTAGAATATTTTTTAGTGCTCGACAAGCAGATGGCTGTTGGATAATTTTATAGGTGGTAAGAAGTTGTGCATATGTTAGTTGATGAAATAGTTCTTACCAATTTAAGCTTATTAGTGCTATACAGTGGTGCGGTCTGAAAGGGGTATTTGGTGCAAAGTTAGCAACTTTGTTATAGCATTGCTCAAGTTTTAATTTTTGTTAAGCCTGTAGGTTAGTAATGATGGGAGCACCATACAGAAGTGTTGGGAGGAGAGATGTAGTGCCAAGTGTAGTTTTAGTTGCATTGGTGAGAAGGTGTTTGCCTCCGTAAAACATCCCTAGTTTTTGAAAAGTTTTTCTTATGTGATTTTTGTATATGCAGGTTGAATGTAAGATTATCATCCACTATCACCCCTAATAATTTGCTATGAGAAGTTACTTCAAAGGTTATATTATCAAGAGAGAGGACTTTAAATTTTGTTTTTTTCACGAGAGAGGAATTTGGGGGAAAAGTTAATAGTTTACTCTTTGGGTTGAGCATAAGTTGTGAGTTATGAAACCATTTTTCAGTGGCTGTTAAAGCTTCCTGAGTAATTTTTTGGAGGTGTACCATGTTGTCAGATGTCCCTGTGTGCACATTGTGTGTGTGTGTGTGTGTGTGTGTGTGTGTGTGTGTGTGTGTGTGTGTGTGTGTGTGTGTGTGTGTGTGTGTGTGTGCGTGTGTGTGTGTGTGTGTGTGTGTGTGTGTGTGTGTGTGTGTGTGTGTGTGCGTGTGTGTGTGTGGGGCACTTGATCAAATAGTGCCATGTCACCCAATAGATTGACATCAGAATGTCGAAATCACCAATACTGACACATTCTGTGCATGCTCTGGTGATTATCCAGGAGCAAGCTAAACCAACAGCATGTGGTTTTGCAGACGTGCAAGCCCCCCTACACCCCATGTGGAGAACTGTGCCCCCCACATCCCTTCTAATTATCTCTGCTAAGTCTGAAATTGCACAATTCCTGGGGAAAGGAAATATTTCCCTACTTAGGGACTGTCAACTTTGCACACCTGTTGATCACCTATCTGTGTTGACCAAATGATGTTGATTGACTGGGTGGCAGGGCATTCTCTGTTTGAGCCAGCACCCTATATGTATGTGTGTGTATATATATATATATATATATATATATATATATATATATATACACACACACACACACACACACACACACACACACACACACACACATATACATATACACATACATAGATATAGATATTTTGCATCATAGTGGGGTGGGAATCACCCTAAGATGTGTCAAAGCTGCTACACAAGAAATGCAGTGTTCTTTAAGAAAAGATAGATTTAATTCTGCACTGGTTAGAAGGGATCTTTGTTGGTGAGAGCTGGATCATGGCCAAATTGGGCCCTATGCAAGGTAATGGGCTAGAATTGTGTAACTTAAATTCCCAATTGCACCAATGAGGTTCATAGGTTCATAGAAGTTTACTAGGCTAGCGGCCCTAGAGCCCTTGCAAGCCTAATCATGTTAATCCTGCGTTGCCTTATTTTTTCTTGGTTAGATGGATATAATTCACAGAGCAAATCTATGATCAGCACTGGCTACCCCTGTCCATGAGGGTCAAGAGTGCCAACCCCAGATTGAATTTGCAGTCTAAGATGAGCTTGAATAGGGTCAGTGAGGAGGTCTGCTTCATGTGACAGTGACTTGCTTAATGTCACACAGTAGATAAATGAATGTGGAAAGATTCAAACCTTGCACCCTTGCCACATAAACCAGCTCATAAAAGTCAGACCTTTAGTCCTCTACTAGCCTAAATGCCAGAAAAGCAGGTTTTTATCTAAATGCTGAAATCCTTTATGCTTCAATTCTGTTGTGAAGACTGTATCACTATGATATGAAACACTTATTATATAATGGATGGACAAACGTAGGTTCAGGGATAAACTGGTAAGTACGAAGAAATGAAGAAACAGCAAAAACAAAGCATGCAAACCAGTAGTCTGCCCCTGTGCCACTGGTTTGTATGCTTTGTTTTTGCTATTACATAATGGATGCTGAATATAAGATGGCTCTAACCATCACTCAAAATAATGCAAACTATATTACCTGACAAATATTAATCCATTTGTAGTTGCTGGATGCTGTAAAGAAGGTGGTGCAAGAATATATTACTAACATTCACTATATTACACAACCCAGGCCTAATGATTTATTAATTATTTCTTTAGTACAACAAATAAAGCAAAACAAATAAAGACAATATAAATGCTGCAGCAGCTTTTGCTCAATAACTCACAAATCATGCAAAAATCAGAACTATTATTGCATACACTATGTTGTTTTTTTTTTTTTTGGGGGGGGGGGGCTGCTTTCATTATTCCACTGTACAAGTGTGAAATTAATCAATCCAGATCTTTTAAACTATGAGTCAAATGTCTTCTTATCACCACTTTCAAAAATATTAGAAAAATGCATTCATATGCAACTTCTCAGTTATCTAATGGTCGACCAGTTTTTGTCTTCAACCCAACACAGCTTCCATCTTCATCACAATGCAACTACTGCTTTGCTGAATTTTGTTAATACTGTCAATGCTCACAGAAATAACAGAAGCCTAGTTAGTCTCCACCATGATCCTAGACTTATCAAAAGCTTTTGACACCATCTCCGACCAGAAGCCCTTATACAAACTCCTTTCTTCAGAGCTCATTTTTTCACTGCAGTGGTTTCATAGCTACCTCTGTAACAGAGCACAGTAGTGAAACTGAAAAAAGTATTTCTACAGCTTCTTGCTAGTAACTAGTGGTGTCCAACAATGATCTTCACTAGGCCCCATACTTTTCAACAGATTCATCAATGACCTCTACATTGTTAGCCTAGTTCAATAACTGATGACTCAACCTTAATCTACTCTGCCAAATTTCTCTGTCTGACCTCCAAAACCTTAAACAGCAATCCTTCTTATCAACTGAAAGATGGTTAAATAACTCACAACAATGATATAACCCTAAATTACTGTTCTTTACCCTAAAACACATCTCTGCCAAGACAATAGCATTCATATCAGCTCTGCCAACAACACCATGATAGAACAAATAAAGCAGAAAAACTTATTGGGTGCTGTCATAGATGATCAGTTGAAATTCTACTCCCACATATCATATCTGGTTAAAAATCTCATTAAAAAATACATACATTATACTGAGTACAAACCACCTCACTAACAGTCAGAAGACATATACCGAGTACTATCTTACTGCCGTCTTTCCTATATGCAGCCCCAATCTTCAGTAACCTTTAAGTCTCACAACTGTCCTAACTTGAGCAATGTTATACATGTTATAATATAACAGCTAAATTTGTAGTACACTGTAAACAATAGAACATAACACTGCCTAACCTTCAGAGAAATAAATTGGTTAGAATTATCACATCACCTGGCTCTTTCTCTATAAGCTGTAAAAGTCCTCAGTCTGTAACAACTTAATACAATCCTACACCTCCCCAATAAAATGTTATAATCTAACAAAAAATCTGTATAGCCTAATCATTTAATACTGTAGCTGACTCTGTATTCAAATAGTGAAGCTAAAGTATGGAAAACCATATCACTACCACTGATATCCATTCGGAGTGCAAACTCCTTTAAAACACAACAAGACTTTACCTATCAGATCACTAGATCTCCTCCTTTATATCTCCAGGATAAATGTCACTGTTGTCTTCAGCTTGTCATATCATCATACCATTTGTCTTCTTTCAGAATCCTATGCCCTACAACTAGACTTTGTAAACATCTCAATAGATGTATTAGCATCTCACAGCCATATAGATAGTTTTGTGACACTGCTCATCATCATTTCTATAATTCTGTAATTCTAATATAACCTTATGACATCCATATATATAATTATCTATGAATCTGCTTTATATCCCACATCTTAACTAAAATATTAACATTTTCTGCCCTACCTAGTTTCTACCCTCATTTCCATTTCTTTGAAAGTCTATACGTTATTCACATGATATTTTATCTGTTTGGCAAACCCACTGATATACTTTTTCATATACTCAATGTTCAACATTTATTAATGCAGTAAGTATCTTTTATACTTTAACAGCTACTTTTATTTCATATGAATGTAATCTAATTAGGAAAGGAATCGGTAATTGTTAATATATATTAATTAATGTCTGTTCACGTGCAGTACTTAATGTTTGTTTAAAATGTCTGTAATATATAGGAGCTCAACTTCCCAATCTTCAGCTGAAAAGGGCTTTTTGACTGAATCTGGTCAGCCAAATCCAAAGAACTTGGCTCATATGATGATGCTCCTATTTACTACTATCAGTTTCATTGATTTGCACCATAAGCACTCTGATTCATAGCTAATTACTAGGCTTACAGTCCAGGGGGCCGTTGAGGAGCCTAACCCAAATTTCCACTTGTCCCATAGCCTTCGCCAGTTAAATAACTTGTACAATAACAGGGCGAAATCAGAGATTTGATGCAAAACTGGAGACCGATAAGAGCAGATAACTCGAAATTACTTAAATAGTTAACAGGGTAACATGCTTTATATCAACATGTATTCTATGAACCGCAAACTATGAAACTCTATGACTGACATTGCCAGATACTCTTCTTCAGTGATTTGCAAAAATAAATAAGTAAAAATAAAGGAAGCCTGGAGGATGGTGTGGAGGATTAAAGCTCTTGCCTCATGATAGTTAAGGTTCAGAATTTTACTCCTGAGGGAAGTCACTTAACTATACTGTACCCCCCTAACTGGGGAATTTTAGGTAGACACAGATACCCACCTAAGTCTGCCATGAAGATACTGTTCTGCTGTTATTGCATGCTGTTGTCTTCCTTCACCCTAGACGTATGTTGTTTGTGTTGATCCTAAGGTTTCTGGCCTGAAACAACATTTTTCCCCTACCGCTGAAATACTTAAAAAAAATTAGGATGTACCGTTTTTGTTTGCTTTAAAGCCAAACCAGGTTGGGACACCAGGCAACATCGCACCATAGGCAGCTGCCTAGGTTATCACCTTGTGTTGGATCCAGCTCAGGTGCTTGTAATATGCAAAATCCAAAACCAGTGTAGAAACTGAGAAAAAAACAGCAATTTAAATTCTTTCTGGTCAACGTTTATTTACCAAGCCAAAGTACACTCAGTAAATTAGTTAGGCTGAACAAAATCTATTGTTTTACAATAGATTTTGTTCAGCCTGACTAATTTACTGAGTGTACTGTGGCTTGGTAAATAAACGTTGACCAGAAAGAATTTAAATTGCCGTTTTTTTCTCCATTTCTACACTGGTTTTGGATTTTGGAGTTTTTGTTTGTTCACCGCTATAAGCTTTTTGCTTGTAATATGCAGTTACTTGGTTTGTTTAATGCATAAAAAGGGAGTTAGAGTATTTCAGATCAAATAATCTGACCTGCCTCTGCAGTGGGGATTAGTTCTAGAAAGTATACTGTGGCAGATAGGAGACTACCTGAATGAGCCTGAGGCAATCTAGAGATATTTTGCTGAAGAATACAGCAATAAGAAAGTTCCCTGAAAGCTGTTTTAAGAAAACTCTAATTTTATTATTTTTGTTTCATGTTTAGAAAATGAGCTTGTACAATTAAACTGGTATTTTGCCATCTGTTTAAATAATACATACATACATACATACAAATGTTTCAAGCACGGGCATTAATGCCCTTCTAGCTTGCCACTATACCAAAATACTTGTTCCCATAATAAGTGTCCAGGCTGTTCTTAAAAATATCTAAACTGGTACTTGCTTTAATGTAATTTGGTAGTCTGTTCAATGCATCAGCTACTCTGTCAGAGAACCAATGAGTACACTTCTCATGCCTATAGAATCTTCTACATAGATTGTCTGATGATTCTCTAGTACTTTATGATAACCCCAAACATTCCCAGAGGTAGTCCCTAAATGCCCTATAGACCTGAATACGATCTCCTCTTAAATATCTATAAGAGACACTGTACAAGTTCAGATATTTTAGTCTTTCATAATAACTCAAATTTTCACATCCATGGATGCCCTTGGTATATTTCTGCTGTACTCTTTCCAGTTTATTCATGCTTGTTTTCCTATAGGGTTTCCATATTGTTATTCCATACTCAAGTTTATGTCTAATGTAACTAACAAACAATGAATTCATTATGTTTGATTTCCTGGACGTTATAAATCTTTTTATACAGCCTATAGTTCTATAACTATCATTAGCCAATTGGTTGATATGATTAGAAAAACTCATAGCTGAATCTACCCATATACCCAGGTCCTTAAACGAGTGTACATTTTCAATCACCGTGTGCTGTATTAAATATTCACCTTTCAGTTTATGTCTCCCAAATCTCATATGCTTAGTTTTTGATGTATTTATCAACATATTATTCTCCTGTGCCCAAATGGTCAATTTAGTCAAATTATTTTGCAGACGAGCCTTATCTGTAACACTTGTAATCAGTTTACCCAATTTCAGGTTGTCATCATATAGACTGTAGAACACCTCAGATGAAAAAGTAAGGTCTGAAAGATACAATCTAAACAAGTAAGGGCCTAGGACAGAGCCCTGTGGAACATCTTGACTGTAACCAAGGATTTCACCTGTCCAGTTTATGTATGATATTTGCCATGTCCTATTTAAAAGCCATGCAACTATCCATCTTATCAACAGTACATCAATACCTAGTTGTACTAATTTATTGACCAGTGTTTTGTGTATGACCCTGTCAAATGCTGAAGTTAAATGTATATAAATCACATCACAGCACAATTTTTCATTCATGGCTGTTATTATATTGTTATAGAACATCATGTTACAAGAGGTAATAGATCTATTTTCAACATATGCATGCTGATATATGGTTTCAAGTCCCGACCTATCCAGTTCTGACAACAACTTATCCAGTATTACTTTCTCCATTATTTTTCCACAACATGAAAGTAGATGTAAGGGTCTATATGATTCTGGGTTTGTCCTACTCCCCTTTCCCCTTAAAGACAGGTGTAATAAGCACAAGACTCCAATCTCCAGTCTTGAGGAATCTCCCCATATTTATATGACCTAGTGAATAATAGATATAATTTTAAGAATAAAGTGTCTCTCATATCTCATTTTAATAATACATTTCAACTCAATCATTATGAAACCCTCAGTTTCATGCCCATAATATTGGTTGTGATTGAGGGACTGGTCATCTGCATTCTTGTAGGTTAAAGATGACCAGTGTTTAACAGTACAATCAAAAGGTTGTAATGAAAGCATCTACCTACAAATCTTTGCATTCCATCCCTTTGTTTGTGTAGCCCCAATGGAGCTCAGAGATTTGGTGTGCTGTCAGTGTAAATTCCCTGCCCAGGAGATGATAATTTAGTGAGAAATGTGACCACTTGATTGGCATGCATTCCGTCTCAATAGCAGAATACCTGGACTCTACTCTGGTCAGCTTAGATTGCAACTTGAAAAGTAGAAAGTGTGTTCTTAATCGTTAAAGTCCTATAAAACAGCACCCCTAGACAATGTTGGAAATTTACCAGTTTTGGAAATTGGCATACTTTTACAATATCTTATTACAACTCTGTTGTGAGCTCAGGTAATGGCTGAAAAAAGACAATGTTGAAAATGTTAATTCTGACCAGCCACCTAACTGGTTATCACATGAAAGTAAATAAGTAGGTCTAGGACTTGATGCAATAGTGTACATTTTGAAGGGTTTATTAAAGGCTGAGGATGCTTCTGAACAAAATGCTTCATTCAGCTCTTTGAAAACACTACCTACCTCTATTGTCTTTTTTACTTTAAGGGTCATTTTTCTCCTTCAGATCTGTGAGAAGACAAACTAAAAATGCAAAACGGGGAACACATTTTCAGTAGTAATAAGCCAGTCCCAATAATCACCTCACTTGCTTCTTAATGCCTGCAGTAGGCCAGTTTCTCACTGCTTCAAGATTTTATTTCATGAGCCTGAAGATTTCCCCATCATAGTACTTATTCTAAATAGTTTATCTCTGTCATGCTTTCTTTGCCATTGGAAGCTTTAACAGTCTACCTGACTTGCTTCATAGAGTCTAATGCAGCCTGCACATCAGCTAAATGGGAGTCTACAGGGTGTATGATGACATTGTTTGGATAAATGGTAGCATATTTGACATGAAGCTTTAGTAGTCTATCCTTTAAACTTAGAAAGGTGATAGTAGCATCATGTAGCCCCAAAGGGAAGGTCATTATAGAAACAAGTTTATATCTACGTGTTCATGTTTTAGGGAGTTTGCTAGTATTTCTTTGTCAGATCTAATGTTGTTAACAATCATGCCTTCCCCAGCCATTCTCTGAGTTTATTAAACTAGGTACTGAATAAATTTCAAAGTTGAAAATGCCATTTACCTTCCTAAAATCATTACAGAACCTGATTATTTCATCAGGCTTTGAGCCTAACACTATGGTGCTGTTTCATTTACCTTTTAACTCCTCAGCTATCCCTTTCATTAAGCATTTCTGCATTTTATCCTTTGCAGCCTTTTCTCTGTGATTCTGAAAGTCTACAAGGTTTTAAATTAACCTTTTCTCTGTGAACGGTTTCATTACAATGCTGAATCTTATTTGTTCTGCCAGGTAGTTCTGAAGACACTTCCTCATATCTTAAAAAAAAAAAAAAAACTTCCTTAGCTCTTGTTTCTGATGAATAGATATGTTTACCCACTGCAGGCATACAGTTCTGCTTTCCTTCTCTACTAGTTCATTGTTTCTTCAACTAAGTTGACTACAAAGTCTACACTTCCTTTTGTGGCTTCAGAACACTGTATTTGTATATGTGTTCTGCCCTTGTTACCACTCTCCTTAACCATGCAGTATACATCATTTAATGTTTCATTATTTCAAACTGACCTTACCACTTAACCAAAAAAAGCTGAGTCTGCATGAGGATGGGGTGTTGTGTCAACTGTTGCAATCTCTATCAGTTCATTGCCACTCTATTACTGTCTTTAAAAGTCATTCCAGTCACAGACCTTTCACACAATCCATCTCTTTGCTGGATGCCCTCATGTCCTCTTGACTTCCTCCTGTCTCTTTAAATCTCTGTCAACAGATTGTCTTCTGCTTTCCTGCAATTGTGCAGAATCATTGTAATCTGTTCTTTGACATTCTCTGCAACTGAAGGTACTTTGGCCTCTGCTCTGATGACTTTGTTTATTTCTGTTCCATAGGGTGCATCCTGCTATCTGTCTCAGGCACTTCATCTCTATCATATCTGGCTTCCTCAACTGCTCTGCCTTCAGTGCCAAGGTTTCTACACAATACTGAAGTACTGCTCACACCATTGTTTTACACACCTTACTTTTCAGCTTCTTTGCATTCTTCTGTCACATGTTACCACTGACAACCTGTGCCAGTTGGCTGCAGCTTCTCTGATTCTAGCTTTGACCCCTTCATTCAGACTTCCCTTCTCCTCAACCACCACTCCCAGATACTTGAAGCAAATAACCTGTTTAGTTGCTTTCCCTTCTATCTCAATTCTCAGGTTCTTTTGATTTCCCTTGCTTGCTGCCATGACCACTATCTTACATGTGCTCAGTAAACCCCTGTAAAACTTCAGTTTTGCATTCTGTTCCATTCCCCTAACATTTACTGAAATTCTTTTTAAGAATCTGCTGAAATGCTACATTGTGTGCATACAACAGTTTTGTCAATCTGTCCCCTCTGACCTGTTTGTTAATGTATTCCATCACTAGTATGAACAGCAGTGGAGTCAGAGCTGAGCCATGATACACATCCATTCCCACTAGGAACCCCTCTGTGAGACGGAACACTGGTCATACTGGTCATTGAAGCCTTGTAGATAACTTGCACGCATTCTGCTGTTTCTGTGATTTTTAACCATCACAGAACTGCCCAAATTATCATTTTTGGGACCTCGTCATATGATCTATCCAAGTGCTGTTTTAACTTTTTTAAGCAACAGAATATAAGGTTCATGAAACCAGATAATGGGGGTGGGTTGGTGGTAATGGATGTGTATAATTATAATGCTAGGATGAATGAAATTTTGGAGATGGATGCTTATGAGGAAGTCTACATTAATCAGGTAAACATTGCTTATCAGACGGTTGGCTTATTACTTCATGACATGTTTTTGGAAAAAATAATTACTTTGGATATTTATAATTGTTTAGTAATGAATTCTCCTAGTACTTCGACCATTTTTGGTGCCCCCAAAATTCATAAGGCTATAAAAAAATCCACCCATGAGACCTATTGTTGATGACCATAATTCCATCACTTTCACATGTGCCAAATATCTAGATAATAAGTTAAAGGTATTTATGCAGCAAGAAATCCAGATTTGTAAGGACTCCTGGCAATTTTTAGAATTAATGAATATGGTTGAATATGATGAGCAAGCATAAATTCTTAGCATTGATCTTAAGGACTTGTTTTCACTTATTTCCCAAGATGAAGGGATAGCCATGGTTAATGAATTTCTAGTTACTAAAGGTGTGCCACAAGACAATATCAACTTGTATGTAGACATTTTTGAAATAGTGCTGCATAATAATTATATATTTTTTGATGAAACATATTTCCTGCAAAAAGTAGGGGTAGCCATGGGGTCACCCTGAGGCACCCTGTTTGTGAATTTGGTAATGGCACAATTGGAAAAAAAAGTATAGTATGAATAATGTTTTTAAACAATATTTGAGGGTTTATGTGCATTATTTGGATGAAATTTTATGTTATGGACAGGAAAACTGAATATGCTTTATGACTTTGTTGCATATCTTGGCACAACCACAACTTTTTTAAAGTTTACCGATGAAGTACAGACAGACAGTATTAGCTATCTGGATGTTAGTTTAACAAAGGATGCTTTGCAAGGTAGATTTTTGGCTAACATTCATAGAAAAAGTACCTATTCTAATTCCTTTTTGCATTTTAAAAGTTCTCATCCTAATTATCAAAAAAAGATCAGTTGTAAAAGGGCAACTAGTGCATGCTGCTAGAATGGTTACATTGGATGAAGGCTTTCAGAGTGAATGTAACAAGCTGAAGGACATGTTCATTGTTAGAGGGTATCCATATAGCCTCATAGATGATCTTATAGATGAGGTAACTAGAAAGAGAAATTATGGATTTTTTACCCCCATAATGGGAAGAAAAGCTGTAACAACTATTGAAACTGCGTTATTCTATAATGATGAACAGTCCAATTTTATTTCTAGTTTTGTTACCACTTTTATTGCTGAGTATGTACTTATTAGAAGCATCATATATAAGGTACTATTGAGGAGGATGTGACCCTCAAACAAATAGTGCAGCAAAAAACAAAAACAGTAGCAAGGAGAGAGAATAACAACATAAAGAACAGCGCGTAGCAAAGTGATGGGAACGAGAAAATGCTGGGCATGCAGGATTTGTAAACTAATTCTAGTGTGTCAGATGTTTCATATTCGGGGTATCAAATATAATTTGAAAGATACATGTGATTATAACTCAAAAGGGGTAGTATAACCTTACTTTATGTCAGTTATGCATGGCATATTATGTTGGTAAAACTGAAAGGTCTGTTAGAGATTGAATTTGTGAACAAGAATATGCTATCAAGAAGCAGAAAACCTCTAGTGCACTGGCCAAGTATGTCATGTCCTATGAGGGCCACAGCTTTAAGTATTTAATAATTGAGCAGATTGCTGTTAACCCAAGAGGTAGCCCATGAATGTTGCAGTTAGAAAAAAAGAAAATTAATATGGCAAATATTATTGAATGCTTATTCTTGGCCAGGTTTAGTAAATTGTCTTCTTAAATTAAATGCTTTAAAAAGGTAATTTTCTAGAAATCCTCTAATGTATAATAGGAATAATATTTGAATATTTATAGGCTGCTTCATATGCTTCCAGTTGGACATTTTCTACAAAATTATTTATTAAACCAATTATTTTTAAAAAATTTATTTTTAGTTTTTATTTGGCATATGAGTTTTGTTAGTATATAATAAATATATAAGTACAGATTGGGTATGTTGGCTTTATATTCATATATTGAGCTGGGTAAGTAGTGCTTGAATATGCCTGCATTCAAGATTCAACTTTTTATTATGCAAGACTTATACATTCAAAATTTATATCAGCACAAGTCTGAATCTTATTTATAGTTTTATATGTTTTACAAAAGGTTTTAGTTTAAGTGCTACATTCCTAAAAGTTGTATAATAAGTTGTGATGTGCTTTTAAATCATGTAAGCACTTTAGAGGAGGTGGTTCATTTATGACGTAATTTAAGAATATTTATTAATATTTATTAATATGCAAGAGCATAATGTCAGTGATCATGTGTTTGATGATATTATTTAAATAGGGTAGGTAGTATTGGCCCTGTCTGATGAAGTTTTGGAATTATACAAGACAAATTGCTCAGTATTTTGTTACTACAATGCATTTTGCCTATTTTCTCTGCTCATATTAGTTGTTTGTTGGATTTTATGTTGTTTGCGTGCTTCCTCTTGTTGGCTTGCATCAGTTTTGTTGTGGTTCATGAATGTAGAGCAGTTTGACGTGCAGGGAAACTCTCAACTGCTTGTCACTCAAAGGCAGTGTATCAGATGAAACATAGCAGTCAATCATGAATCATACTGCTTTAATACAACAGCTGTCACAAAGGGTGGAACGTTTATATGTTGACCCTCAGTAGTTTGCCTGCTTCCACATAGGTTAATGGAGCTGTCTCACCATCTGTTGGAGGAGTTACTTTGGTGGATGTTTCTATAATTCCATTTCAAAGACAGCAGCAACAAGTGTATCAGACTTTTTCCACACAGCGGAACGGGAAAGAGGCAAGGAATGCAGTAAATTCCCGTATGTAATTTGTCTGGTTCTGATTTTACTCCTGGGCAACCTTGGCAAGCACCAGCATTTAGAGAATGGCTGGAGGGAGGTATTAATTTTGATAACCAAGTTTCTAATGCACAGCTCAATGATAAATCGTTACATGATAAACTGACTTTATTTGATAACAAACTGTATTGTTTTCAGAAACTGCAGTTAGAAAATGCCTACTTGAGAGAATGTTTGAACCATAAAGTTATACCAAAGGGGTTAAGATTATGGCATTACCCCACTGGCCTGGTGGAGAATTCCCCTTTGCATTTGGAGTTAATTAATCTTTTTAATCAACATGGGTGTGAATTTATTGAGGTTCTCATTAAATACAATAATAAAGATATTGAATCACTGGCTGTTGATCTAGATATACTAGAAGCCTGTAGTAAACCATGTGAGTCTTATGAAAGATATCTCTATGAGCATCAACGGATATATTCCAGCATTAAGCACTGTCTTCTTGGCCAGAAGGATAATAAAATAAGTAAGCTTAGTATGTACAATGAGGATTATAAAAGTGGTACTGCCTACCCTAAACCACCTAAGGGTCAATAATGGACATTCTGGCAGTTACCAAGAGCTGATGCTGACAATATCCCAGAACAGAATAATATTGTTATGGTATTGCTGAAGTTAATGTTGAGTGTAATGAAGATGATACTGGATTTTTTTAATATGCATGACTATCAGCAGTTTCTGAAGCTGCGAAGGTGAGAGCGTATTAGACAGCAGCAAAATAATCAAGGGCCAGCTGGTGCAGATAATAATAACCAACAGGATTTTTATGCACCATCCAGATGGAGCCAAAGAAGGGGGTTCCCACAAAACAGAGGGCATCAGGAAAGGAACACTTACCGATGGAGGAAGAATTGATTTATTATAACATAGACAATATGCCCATGATCAAGACACAACAACAGCAGTTTGACAATTTACAGCCAGTTATAGTTACTAGTAGCACTGGTGATTTTAATATTTTTAATTTTTGCAGAATGTTATTGATGTTGAAATAACAGACTTTTTGGCCAATGGACTTAAGTTGTACCTGTGAAAAGAGCCAAAATTGCAACCACCATTGTTGACTTGAAACTGTTTTTACGGAAGTTAAATTTTAAGCAGATTTTTATGAATAGTATAGTGGTTGATAGTAATAATTTACATATATCAAGCCCATTTCATCAACCACTATAACCCACACTGTTGCAATTTGAGAAGTTATGTGAGACTGACTTCAGGTATAGACTATCAGCCCATAACAGGAAACCTTTAAAGGATAATTTAACAGGTGCTGAAAGAGATGTTTTAACATTTTTAAAGCAACAGAATATAAGGTTCATGAAACCATATAAAGGGGGTGAGTTGTTGGTAATGGATGTGTATGATTATAACACTAGCATGAATGAAATTTTGGAGACGGATACTTATGAGGAAGTATCCATTAATCAGGTAAACATTGCTTATCAGAAGGTTGGCTTATTACCTCATGACATGTTTTTGGAGAATAGAATTACTTTGGATATTTATAATTATTTAGTAATGAATTCTCCTACTACCCCAACCATTTTTGGTGCCCCCAAAATTCATAAGGACATAAAAAAGTCGCCTATGAGGCCTATTGTTGATGGCCATATTTCCATCACTTTCGCATGTGCCACATACCTAGATAATAATTTAAAGGTATTTTCCAGCAAGAAATTCAGATTTGTAAGGACTCCTGGCATTTTTTACAATTACTGAATATGGTTGAATATGATGAGCAAGCATACTTTCTTACCACTGATGTTAAGAACTTGTTTTCCGTTATTCCCCAAGAGGATGGGATAGCCATGATTAGTGAATTTCTAGTTACTAAAGGTGTGCCACAAGATGATATCAACTTGTATGTAGACCTTTTTGAAATAGGGTTGCATAATAATTACATATTTTTTGATGGAAGATATTTCCTACAAGAAATAAGGGTAGCCAAGGGGTTCCCCTGCGACACTGTGTTTGAATTAGCTAATGGTGCAATGGGAAAGAAAGTGCAGTATGAATAATGATGTTTTTAAACAGTATTTGAGGGTTTATGTGCACTATTTGGATGACATGTTTATCTTATAGACAGGAAACCTGAATATGCTTTATGACTTAATGCATATCTTGGCACAAGCATGACTTTTTAAAGTTTATATATGAAGTACGGATGCACAGTATTAGCTATCTGCATGTTAGTTTCAGAAAGGATGCTTTACAAGGTAGAATTTTGACTACCATTCATAGAAAAAGCACCTATTCCAATTCCTTTTTGCATTTTAGAAGCCCTCACCCTAATTATCAAAAAAGATCAGTTGTAAAAGGGAACTAGTGCATGCTGCTAAAATGGTCACATTGGATGAAGACTTTCAGAGTTAATGTAACAAGCTGAAGGACATGTTCATTATTAGAGGGTTTCCATATAGCCTCATAGATGATCTTATAGATGAGGTAACTAGAAAAAGAAATTATGGACTTCTTACCCCCATATTGGAAAGAAAAATTGTAACTACTATTGAAACTGTCTCTTTATATAATGATGAACAGTCAGATATTATTTCTAGCTTTGTTACTACGTTAGTGCTGAGTATGCACTTATTAGAAGCATCATATATGAAAACTGGAGTATTATCGAAGAGACAAGTAGTCCCGCAAAAACCAAAAAATAGTAGCAAGTAGATCTAATAATTTAAAAAACATTTTACAACATAAAGGACAGCATGCACATAGCAAAGTAATGGGAATGAGAAAATGCTGGGCATGCAGGATTTGTAAACAAGTTTTAGCATATAAGAGCTTTGATATTCGGGGTATAAAATACAATTTGAAAGGTACGTGTAATTGTAATTCAAAAGGAATAGTATACCTTACTTTATGTCAGTTATGCATGGCATATTATGCTGGTAAAACTGAAAGGTCTGTTAGGAATTGAATTTGTGAACAAGAATATGCTGTGAGGAAGCAGAAAACCAATAGTGCACTGGACAAGTATGTCATGTCCTATGAGGGCCACAAATTTAAGTATTTAATAATTGAGCAGGTTGCTGTTAGCCCATGAGGTGTCCTATGGACGTTACAGTTAGAAAAAAGAGACTTAATATGAAATATTATTGAATGCTTAGACTTGGGCATGTTTAAATGAGTACAGTTCATTAAACTGTCTTCTTAAATTAAATGCTTTAAAAAGGTAGTTTTCTAGAAATCAACTAATGTATAACAGGAATAATATTTGAATATTTATAGGCTGTTTCATATGCTTCCAGTTGGACATTTTCTATAAAATTATTTATTAAACCAATTATTTTTAAAAAATTTATTTTTAGTTTTTATTTGGCATATGAGTTTTGTTAGTATATAATAAATATATAAGTATAGATTGGGTATGTTGGCTTTATATTCATATATTGAGCTGGGTAAGTAGTGCTTGAATATGCCTGCATTCAAGATTCAACTTTTTATTATGCAAGACTTATACATTCAAAATTTATATCAGCACAAGTCTGAATCTTATTTATAGTTTTATATGTTTTACAAAAGGTTTTAGTTTAAGTGCTACATTCCTAAAAGTTGTATAATAAGTTGTGATGTGCTTTTAAATCATGTAAGCACTTTAGAGGAGGTGGTTCATTTATGACGTAATTTAAGAATATTTATTAATATTTATTAATATGCAAGAGCATAATGTCAGTGATCATGTGTTTGATGATATTATTTAAATAGGGTAGGTAGTATTGGCCCTGTCTGATGAAGTTTTGGAATTATACAAGACAAATTGCTCAGTATTTTGTTACTACAATGCATTTTGCCTATTTTCTCTGCTCATATTAGTTGTTTGTTGGATTTTATGTTGTTTGCGTGCTTCCTCTTGTTGGCTTGCATCAGTTTTGTTGTGGTTCATGAATGTAGAGCAGTTTGACGTGCAGGGAAACTCTCAACTGCTTGTCACTCAAAGGCAGTGTATCAGATGAAACATAGCAGTCAATCATGAATCATACTGCTTTAATACAACAGCTGTCACAAAGGGTGGAACGTTTATATGTTGACCCTCAGTAGTTTGCCTGCTTCCACATAGGTTAATGGAGCTGTCTCACCATCTGTTGGAGGAGTTACTTTGGTGGATGTTTCTATAATTCCATTTCAAAGACAGCAGCAACAAGTGTATCAGACTTTTTCCACACAGCGGAACGGGAAAGAGGCAAGGAATGCAGTAAATTCCCGTATGTAATTTGTCTGGTTCTGATTTTACTCCTGGGCAACCTTGGCAAGCACCAGCATTTAGAGAATGGCTGGAGGGAGGTATTAATTTTGATAACCAAGTTTCTAATGCACAGCTCAATGATAAATCGTTACATGATAAACTGACTTTATTTGATAACAAACTGTATTGTTTTCAGAAACTGCAGTTAGAAAATGCCTACTTGAGAGAATGTTTGAACCATAAAGTTATACCAAAGGGGTTAAGATTATGGCATTACCCCACTGGCCTGGTGGAGAATTCCCCTTTGCATTTGGAGTTAATTAATCTTTTTAATCAACATGGGTGTGAATTTATTGAGGTTCTCATTAAATACAATAATAAAGATATTGAATCACTGGCTGTTGATCTAGATATACTAGAAGCCTGTAGTAAACCATGTGAGTCTTATGAAAGATATCTCTATGAGCATCAACGGATATATTCCAGCATTAAGCACTGTCTTCTTGGCCAGAAGGATAATAAAATAAGTAAGCTTAGTATGTACAATGAGGATTATAAAAGTGGTACTGCCTACCCTAAACCACCTAAGGGTCAATAATGGACATTCTGGCAGTTACCAAGAGCTGATGCTGACAATATCCCAGAACAGAATAATATTGTTATGGTATTGCTGAAGTTAATGTTGAGTGTAATGAAGATGATACTGGATTTTTTTAATATGCATGACTATCAGCAGTTTCTGAAGCTGCGAAGGTGAGAGCGTATTAGACAGCAGCAAAATAATCAAGGGCCAGCTGGTGCAGATAATAATAACCAACAGGATTTTTATGCACCATCCAGATGGAGCCAAAGAAGGGGGTTCCCACAAAACAGAGGGCATCAGGAAAGGAACACTTACCGATGGAGGAAGAATTGATTTATTATAACATAGACAATATGCCCATGATCAAGACACAACAACAGCAGTTTGACAATTTACAGCCAGTTATAGTTACTAGTAGCACTGGTGATTTTAATATTTTTAATTTTTGCAGAATGTTATTGATGTTGAAATAACAGACTTTTTGGCCAATGGACTTAAGTTGTACCTGTGAAAAGAGCCAAAATTGCAACCACCATTGTTGACTTGAAACTGTTTTTACGGAAGTTAAATTTTAAGCAGATTTTTATGAATAGTATAGTGGTTGATAGTAATAATTTACATATATCAAGCCCATTTCATCAACCACTATAACCCACACTGTTGCAATTTGAGAAGTTATGTGAGACTGACTTCAGGTATAGACTATCAGCCCATAACAGGAAACCTTTAAAGGATAATTTAACAGGTGCTGAAAGAGATGTTTTAACATTTTTAAAGCAACAGAATATAAGGTTCATGAAACCATATAAAGGGGGTGAGTTGTTGGTAATGGATGTGTATGATTATAACACTAGCATGAATGAAATTTTGGAGACGGATACTTATGAGGAAGTATCCATTAATCAGGTAAACATTGCTTATCAGAAGGTTGGCTTATTACCTCATGACATGTTTTTGGAGAATAGAATTACTTTGGATATTTATAATTATTTAGTAATGAATTCTCCTACTACTAACCATTTTTGGTGCCCCAAAATTCATAAGGACATAAAAAGTCGCCTATGAGGCCTATTGTTGATGGCCATATTTCCATCACTTTCGCATGTGCCACATACCTAGATAATAATTTAAAGGTATTTTCCAGCAAGAAATTCAGATTTGTAAGGACTCCTGGCATTTTTTACAATTACTGAATATGGTTGAATATGATGAGCAAGCATACTTTCTTACCACTGATGTTAAGAACTTGTTTTCCGTTATTCCCCAAGAGGATGGGATAGCCATGATTAGTGAATTTCTAGTTACTAAAGGTGTGCCACAAGATGATATCAACTTGTATGTAGACCTTTTTGAAATAGGGTTGCATAATAATTACATATTTTTTGATGGAAGATATTTCCTACAAGAAATAAGGGTAGCCAAGGGGTTCCCCCTGCGACACTGTGTTTGCGAATTAGCTAATGGTGCAATGGGAAAGAAAGTGCAGTATGAATAATGATGTTTTTAAACAGTATTTGAGGGTTTATGTGCACTATTTGGATGACATGTTTATCTTATAGACAGGAAACCTGAATATGCTTTATGACTTAATGCATATCTTGGCACAAGCATGACTTTTTAAAGTTTATATATGAAGTACGGATGCACAGTATTAGCTATCTGCATGTTAGTTTCAGAAAGGATGCTTTACAAGGTAGAATTTTGACTACCATTCATAGAAAAAGCACCTATTCCAATTCCTTTTTGCATTTTAGAAGCCCTCACCCTAATTATCAAAAAAGATCAGTTGTAAAAGGGAACTAGTGCATGCTGCTAAAATGGTCACATTGGATGAAGACTTTCAGAGTTAATGTAACAAGCTGAAGGACATGTTCATTATTAGAGGGTTTCCATATAGCCTCATAGATGATCTTATAGATGAGGTAACTAGAAAAAGAAATTATGGACTTCTTACCCCCATATTGGAAAGAAAAATTGTAACTACTATTGAAACTGTCTCTTTATATAATGATGAACAGTCAGATATTATTTCTAGCTTTGTTACTACGTTAGTGCTGAGTATGCACTTATTAGAAGCATCATATATGAAAACTGGAGTATTATCAAGAGACAAGTAGTCCCAAAAACCAAAAAATAGTAGCAAGTAGATCTAATAATTTAAAAAACATTTTACAACATAAAGGACAGCATGCACATAGCAAAGTAATGGGAATGAGAAAATGCTGGGCATGCAGGATTTGTAAACAAGTTTTAGCATATAAGAGCTTTGATATTCGGGGTATAAAATACAATTTGAAAGGTACGTGTAATTGTAATTCAAAAGGAATAGTATACCTTACTTTATGTCAGTTATGCATGGCATATTATGCTGGTAAAACTGAAAGGTCTGTTAGGAATTGAATTTGTGAACAAGAATATGCTGTGAGGAAGCAGAAAACCAATAGTGCACTGGACAAGTATGTCATGTCCTATGAGGGCCACAAATTTAAGTATTTAATAATTGAGCAGGTTGCTGTTAGCCCATGAGGTGTCCTATGGACGTTACAGTTAGAAAAAAGAGACTTAATATGAAATATTATTGAATGCTTAGACTTGGGCATGTTTAAATGAGTACAGTTCATTAAACTGTCTTCTTAAATTAAATGCTTTAAAAAGGTAGTTTTCTAGAAATCAACTAATGTATAACAGGAATAATATTTGAATATTTATAGGCTGTTTCATATGCTTCCAGTTGGACATTTTCTATAAAATTATTTATTAAACCAATTATTTTTAAAAAATTTATTTTTAGTTTTTATTTGGCATATGAGTTTTGTTAGTATATAATAAATATATAAGTATAGATTGGGTATGTTGGCTTTATATTCATATATTGAGCTGGGTAAGTAGTGCTTGAATATGCCTGCATTCAAGATTCAACTTTTTATTATGCAAGACTTATACATTCAAAATTGATATAAGCACAAGTTTGAATCTTATTTATAGTTTTATATGTTTTACAAAAGTTTTAGTTTAAGTGCTACATTCCTAAAAGTTGTATAATAAGTTGTGATGTGCTTTTAAATCATGTAAGCACTTTAGAGGGGGTGGTTCGTTTATCACTTAATTTAGGAATATTTATTAATATTTATGAATATGCAAGAGCATAATGTCAGTGATCATGTGTTTGATGATGTTATTTAAATGGGGTAGTTAGTAATGGCCTTGTCTGATGAAGTTTAGGAATTGTACAAGACAAAATTGCTCACTATTTTGTTAATAAAATGCATTTTGCCTGTTTTCTCTGCTCATATTAGTTGTTTGTTGGATTTTATGTTGTTTGCGTGCTTCCTCTTGTTGGCTTGCATCAGTTTTGTTGTGGTTCATGAATGTAGAGCAGTTTGACATGCAGGGAACCTCTCAACTGCTTGTCACACAAAGGCAGTGTATCAGATGAAACATAGCAGTCAATCATGAATCATACTGCTTTAATACAACAGCTGTCACAAAGGGTGGAACGTTTATATGTTGACTCTCAGTAGTTTGCCTGCTTCCACACAGGTTAATGGAGCTGTCTCACCATCTGTTGGAGGAGTTACTTTGGTGGATGTTTCTATAATTCCATTTCAAAGGCAGCAGCAACAAGTGTGTCAGACTATTTCCACACAGCGGAACGGGAAAGAGGCAAGGAATGCAGTAAATGCCAGTATGTAATTTATCTGGTTCTGGTTTTACTCCTGGGCAACCTTGGCAAGCACCAGCATTTAGAGAATGGCTGGAGGGAGGTATTAATTTTGCTAACCAAGTTTCTAATGCACAGCTCAATAATAAATCTTTACATGATAAACTGACTTTATTTGATAACAAACTGTATTGTTTTCAGAAACTGCAGTTAGAAAATCCCTAGTTGAGAGAATGTTTGAACCATAAAGTTATACCAAAGGGGTTACGATTATGGCATTACCCCACTGGCCTGGTGGAGAATTCCCCTTTGCATTTGGAGTTAATTAATCTTTTTAATCAACATGGGTGTGAATTTCTTGAGGTTCTCATTAAATACAATAATAAAGATATTGAATCACTGGCTGTTGATCTAGATATACTAGAAGCCTGTAGTAAACCATGTGAGTCTTATGAAAGATATCTCTATGAGCATCAACGGATATATTCCAGCATTAAGCACTGTCTTCTTGGCCAGAAGGATAATAAAATAAGTAAGCTTAGTATGTACAATGAGGATTATAAAAGTGGTACTGCCTACCCTAAACCACCTAAGGGTCAACAATGGACAGTCTGGCAGTTACCAAGAGCTGATGCTGACAATATCCCAGAACAGAATAATATTGTTATGGTATTGCTGAAGTTAATGTTGAGTGTAATGAAGATGATACTGGATTTTTTAATATGCATGACTATCAGCAGTTTCTGAAGCTGCGAAGGTGAGAGTGTATTAGACAGCAGCAAAATAATCAAGGGCCAGCTGGTGCAGATAATAATAACCAACAGGATTTTTATGCACCATCCAGATGGAGCCAAAGAAGGAGGTTCCCACAAAACAGAGGGCATCAGGAAAGGAAAAATTACCGATGGAGGAAGAATTGATTTATTATAACATAGACAATATGCCCATGATCAAGACAAAACAACAGCAGTTTGACAATTTACAGCCAGTTATAGTTACTAGTAGCACTGGTGATTTTAATATTTTTAATTTTTGCAGACTGTTATTGATGTTGAAATAGCAGACTTTTTGGCCAATGGACTTAAGTTTTTACGTGTGAAAAGAGCCAAAATTGCAACCACCACTGTTGACTTGAAACTGTTTTTACGGAAGTTAAATTTAAAGCAGATTGTTATGAATAGTATGGTGGTTGATAGTAATAATTTATATATCAAACACATTTCATCAACCACTGTAACCCACACTTTTGCTATTTGAGAAGTTATGTAAGATTGACTTCAGGTATAGACTATCTTCCCATAACAGGAAACCTTTAAAGGATAATTTAACAGGTGCTGAAAGAGATGTTTTAACATTTTTAAAGCAACAGAATATAAGGTTCATGAAACAATATAAAGGGGGTGAGTTGGTGGTAATGGATGTGTATGATTATAACACTTGCATGAATGAAATTTTGGAGACGGATACTTATGAGGAAGTATCCATTAATCAGGTAAACATTGCTTATCAGAAAGTTGGCTTATTACCTCATGACATATTTTTGGAGAATAGAATTACTTTGGATATTTATAATCATTTAGTAATGAATTCTCCTACTACCCCAACCATTTTTGGTGCCCCCAAAATTCATAAGGACATAAAAAAAGTTGCCTATGAGGCCTATTGTTGATGGCCATAATTCCATCACTTTCGCATGTGCCACATACCTAGATAATAATTTAAAGGTATTTTGCAGCAAGAAATTCAGATTTGTAAGGACTCCTGGCATTTTTTACAATTACTGAATATGGTTGAATATGATGAGCAAGCATACTTTCTTACCACTGATGTTAAGAACTTGTTTTCCGTTATTCCCCAAGAGGATGGGATAGCCATGATTAGTGAATTTCTAGTTACTAAAGGTGTGCCACAAGATGATATCAACTTGTATGTAGACCTTTTTGAAATAGGGTTGCATAATAATTACATAATTTTTGATGGAAGATATTTCCTACAAAAAATAGGGGTAGCCAAGGGGTTCCCCCTGCGACACTGTGTTTGCGAATTTGCTAATGGTGCAATGGGAAAGAAAGTGCAGTATGAATAATGATGTTTTTAAACAGTATTTGAGGGTTTATGTGCACTATTTGGATGAAATGTTTATCTTATAGACAGGAAACCTGAATATGCTTTATGACTTTGATGCATATCTTGGCACAAGCATGACTTTTTAAAGTTTATATATGAAGTACGGATGCACAGTATTAGCTATATGCATGTTAGTTTCAGAAAGGATGCTTTACAAGGTAGATTTTTGACTACCATTCATAGAAAAACACCTATTCCAATTCCTTTTTGCATTTTAGAAGCCCTCACCCTAATTATCAAAAAAGATCAGTTGTAAAAGGGAACTAGTGCATGCTGCTAGAATGGTCACATTGGATGAAGACTTTCAGAGTTAATGTAACAAGTTGAAGGACATGTTCATTATTAGAGGGTTTCCATATAGCCTCATAGATGATCTTATAGATGAGGTTACTAGAAAGAGAAATTATGGACTTCTTACCCCCATATTGGAAAGAAAAATTGTAACTACTGTTAAAACTGCCTCTTTATATAATGATGAACAGTCGGATAATATTTCTAGCTTTGTTACTACGTTAGTGCTGAGTATGCACTTATTAGAAGCATCGTAATGAAAATTGGAGTATTATCGAAGAGACAAGTAGTTCCGCAAAAACCAAAAAATAGTAGCAAGTAGATCTAATAATTTAAAAAACATTTTACAACATAAAGGACAGCATGCACATAGCAAAGTAATGGGAATGAGAAAATGCTGGGCATGCAGGATTTGTAAACAAGTTTTAGTATATAAGAGTTTTGATATTCGGGGTATAAAATACAATTTGAAAGGTACGTGTAATTGTAATTCAAAAGTAATAGTATACCTTACTTTATGTCAGTTATGCATGGCATATTATGCTGGTAAAACTGAAAGGTCTGTTAGGAACTGAATTTGTGAACAAGAATATGCTGTGAGGAAGCAGAAAACCACAAGTGCACTGGACAAGTATGTCATGTCCTATGAGGGCCACATATTTAAGTATTTAATAATTGAGCAGGTTGTTGTTACCCCATGAGGTGTCCTATGGACGTTACAGTTAGAAAAAAGAATTAATATGAAATATTATTGAATGCTTAGACTTGGGCAGGTTTAAATGAGTACACTTCATTAAACTGTCTTCTTAAATTAAATGCTTTAAAAAGGAAGTTTTCTAGAAATCATCTAATGTATAACAGGAATAATATTTGAATATTTATAGGCTGTTTCATATGCTTCCAGTTGGACATTTTCTACAAAATTATTTATTAAACCAATTATTTTTAACAAATTTATTTTTAGTTTTTATTTAATTGGCATATGAGTTTTGTAAGTATATAATGCATACATAAGTATAAATAGGGTTTGTTGGCTTTATATTGATATGTTGAGTTGGGTAAGCAATGTTTGGATATGCCGGTATTCAAGATTCAATGTTTTTTATTATGCAAGATTTATGCATTCAAAATTTATATCAGTACAAGTTTGAATCTTATTTATAGTTTTATATGTTTTACAAAAGGTTTTAGTTTAAGTGTTACATTCCTAAAGGTTGTATAATAAACTGTGATCTGTTTTAAAATCATGTAAGCACTTTAGAGGGGTGGTTTGTTTATGATGCAATTTATGAGGCTGATGTCATTGATCATGTGTTTGGCGATGTTATTTAAATTAAGTAGATAGTATTGGTACTGTCTGATGAAGTTTTGGAATTGTACAAGATGAAAGCACTCATTAGTTTACTATTTTTTTAATAAATTGTATTTTGCCTGTTTTTTTTTTTCTGCTCATATTCTTTGTTATTTCTGCTCATATTCATTGCTCATTGGAGTTTTATGGCAATTGTGTGGTTTCCTCTTGTTGGTTTGCATGAGTCTGCATGGGGTTGAGGTGTTGTGTCAGCTGTCACAATCTCACTGCCACTCTATTACTGTCTTTAAAAGTCATTCCAGTCACAGACCTTTCACACAATCCATCTCTTTGCTGGATGCCCTCATGTCGTCTTGACTTCCTCCTGTCTCTTTAAATCTCTGTCAACAGATTGTCTTCTACTTTCCTGCAATTGTGCAGAATCATTGTAATCTGTTCTTTGACATTCTCTGCAATTGAAGCTACTTTGGCCTCTGCGCTGATGACTTTGTTTATTTCTGTTCCATATTGTTCATCCAGTACAACTCCGTAAAACTTCAGTTTTGCATTCTGTTCCATTCCCCTAACATTTGCTGAAGTTCTTTTTAAGAATCTGCTGCAATTCTACATTGCGTGCATACAACAGTTTTGTTAATCTGTCCCCTCTGACCTGTTTGCTAATGTAGTCCATCACTAGTATGAACAGCAGTGGGCTCAGAGCTGAACCGTGATACACATCCACTCCCACTTGGAGCACCTCTGTGAGACTGAACACTGTTCATACTTGTGTCATTGAAGCCTTGTACATAACTTGTACAGATTCTGCTAATGTTTCTGGGATTTTGAACCATCACAGCACTGCCCAAATCATCATTTTTGAGACCTTGTCATGCGATCTTTCAAAGTCTAGGAATTCCAACTGTTTCCTTATCTCCAGCTTTTTCTCAGCTATCAGTCTCTTTGAAAGCATCAGTTCAGTTTTGCTGCATCCTGATTTGAATCTGAACTATGTCCCATTTCACTTTCAACTGCTGTGCATATTTATTTGTCAGTCACCTTCTCCAGTACTTTCATGCAGTGTGAAAAAAGTTTGATACCCTTATACTGCCAACAGTTGTGAATGTGTCCTTTGGTCTTCTACACTAACCCTAAAAATGCTTATTTTCCAGTCATATGGAATATGTCTTTCTCTCTCCATACTGCCATGAGCATTGTCTGGAACCATTTCCCTATCCCCTCCCTCCCATATTTCAAAACCACTCTGAAAGATTTCCTAGCTAAAATCTGGCTCTGTTCTTGCTCAAAACTAGGATAAACTAAACAAGTACCTTTTCAGTTCCTTATACCACCTTACTCACCCATTTTCTTTTACTGCCTTAATGTTATCCAATCCTCTTCCCTGACTTTCTTTCTAAATATACCACAAGCCTGTTTTTCCCTCACTTTAGAGTAACTTACCTTTAATATCTCTAAAAACTGTGTATAAAATTTCTCTAAATATTAAATGATTGCAATTCTTAACCAATGTTTTTATATTATGCTTAATTTGTTATAAATATTTAAATTGCAGATGCTTTTGTTTTATTTTTGAGTATTGTAAAATTATTGTTCTTAAAATGTTTTGCAATAATTTGGACCTTTTCTCTCAGGGCCTCTGTTGAAAATGGGGTTCTACACAGTAGAAATTTCCTGGTAATCAAATGTCCATAAATAAATTACCCCCTTAACTGTCACACTTTTTTGATAATATCTGATGTGACCTCAACTGAGCTTGCTGCTTTCCCTGACTTCATTTTCCTTAGTGCTGTTCTTACTTCTTGTAAGGCAAGCTTTTCTTCTTGATTCATCATATGCTGTGTCTGGGCCAGTACAACTTCTGTGGAGTTGTCTTCATTCAGAAGGTGGTGGAAGTAATTATTCCAGATGCTTTTGATGCCCTGCAGACTGGAGAGCAGTTTGTTGCTAGCATCCCTTATGAAGGGTGTCTGATGATTATTTTCACCATAATTCTGTCTTTTGCTTTGCAACCTGATAGATTTTCCTTATGCTATCTGCTGAGCCACTTTCCAAAAGGTGGTAGTGTCTCTGATGCTTCATCCTTTACTATTGTGATTACTATCCTTGCCTCTTCGATAGCCAAGCAGAATTTCTTCTCAGCCTGGTCCTTCTTTTCTATCCCTTACTTTTTCCTGCACTCCTCCTTTATTTTGACAACCTCCACCACTAGCTCTCCTTATGTGCATTATTTCCATTCCTGGCTCGGCTGCATATCTGTTTTATAGTCTTCACACATGTGGTTTCGATATTCTGCCATTCTCATTCAGCTCTACTTAATTATTCTTATTTCTGAGGTGCTATGGTCCTGAGTATTTCTTTGACCTCTTGTGCTTTTACTCCAGTCAACCACTAAGCCTTCAGCCTAGTCTATGTTTACCTTAGAGCCTTCTCTGACCACTACTTGTAGCTGATTATGGCCACCAGCATTTTATGCTGTGGCCTGACTGTTTCGTGTAATCCCTGATTCTACTCCAATGTCTTTTTGGTAAAATGAGGAAGTCCACTCATGTTGCCAAATGGCCACTCTTATATGTGATCTTTTGACAATCTGAATTGCACATCCATGTGTTGGCTACTATTAACCTATTTGCCAGACAGAAGCCTTAAAGGGTCACACCTTCTTCATTCCTGTCACCACATCCAGGTGTACACAGTCAATTCTCATACCCTATTCTGTCTGTCCCAGTATGAGCATTCAGTTCCCCCATTATCTCCAACAACTCATGCTGCCCTGTTTTATCAAGAAGGTCCTGCAACTGCTGCTTAAATAAACTATTTTCCTTGCAGTGGAGCATAGCAATTCTTATGATATCCTTCAGTTTGTTTAAGAGACTTTCCCTCATCACAATTCCCAGACAATTTCTAGCAAAAAAAAAAAAAACTTTGGATAGCCAAGCTTCTTTCATAATGTTTGTGTACATGTAGGAGGACAATTTGAATTGTTTTGCAGCTTTGAAAACTGTTACATGATCAAATATGCATTATTTGTCCTCATCACCCTCTGTGAAGCAGTATTAAGGTGTTATAGCTTTCAAGGCTGCAAAATATGTCATGCTCCTACAGATTCTTGTCCTTTCTTTTTCTTCTTCTGTCTCTCTTGTAGCACTTTGTAACAACTTAAGACCCATTTACTACATCTTTCAAAGCTGTGAAACATTTTGCACGCCTGTTTTTTTTTTTTCCATTCTTTCAATCTCTTTCTCATTGTAACTGGCAGTACACACACTACAATGAATCTTTTTCTCCACTGTCAAATTGAGTCTCTTGTTAGTCATTTCTTCTGATGCATTTGCAAGTTAAGGTGGTATTATGAAAATTTCTAACAATGGTGATTGCAATGTTTATTATGATTGAAAAAGGCAAGTACCACTGATACCTTAGTATTTGCTTTGATTAAAGGCAAATTACGCATATTAAGCTGTAATGAATGGTGACAGTGTGAGATGTGCAGCATTTTTAAAAAGTGGAGTAATTAGGCCATGAAGGTGAATTCTGAATGGTCAAACAAAAGCACAGAACAGTAAATCCTATACAATGCAATACCCATCATTGATTATTGCTGCTCTTTATTGTGCATAGTTTATTTTTAGTGCTTCAATATGTTTTCACCCTTCACTTTTTGCAGATTTTACAGATGGCACTCTCTCAATTATTTACCACAACCCACTCAATAAAGCACAGATCTTTGCACAGACGCAGATGAATACACACACACACACACACACACACACACACACACACACACACACACACACACACACACACACAAAATCACACATACATATACATACAGATAATTCTTAGATACTGGGTTAGAATGTAGGCATTCTATGTAATTTTGTAGGCTGACATTAAGGCTGTTCAACTGTTTGCTTTGATGAAGAATATTTGTGTGCATTCTCATTTACTCAGGCATCCATTTTCCTGTCTAAAGGTATTTTGGGAAATGCATACCTTTACTCACTGTTTTAAATTACTTCTTGTTGTTACTTTTTGAATAAACAATCATGTTAAACACTTTAAATCATTTCTGTATTAGGATATTTCAGTTTATTTTACCCTTAGCATTTATTTCAATAGATCAGATTCTTTTACAGCCAGTGGTATGCATCTTGTCTAAAAAAATTGACTTGTCCATTAGATGATGTGAAGTAAAATGGGAAACAAAAAGGTTTCTAAAGAAGGAGCAATCAAGCAATAAACATTGTGCTCATTGCTTATGTAGTATATTAGTGAAGGGCTGATAGAATTTTTTTACTTTGTTTATGTTTCTGTTACTGTCTGAAAAAATCTGAATAAAAGGATGCATTTTCTGAGGCTATAATTCTGTTGTGAATGTTGTCAGGAAATTATGATGTTGGCAAAGTTAGGTTTGGACCCTACTGTATTTGGATATATACATATATGGGTAGGCTGTAGCTGACAGGCTCCTGGGTTCTAGACTTGGCAGAGGTGAATTTTTTGGACCTGTTGGAGATATAGGTATGTATCTCAGAAACTACCCTGTCTATGGAACAGGTTCCCTATACATGTGAAGCAGAGTTCCTCCCTCACATAATTCAAATGCAACATGGACAACTGGATGGGAAATGGAAAATCATCCCTGGTTTGGCACCTATGTCTCTACTGTAAGCAGGTAACCTGTAAATGGTTCATCTCCCAGGCCCATGCTTACACTTATCAAGGGTATAAGAACTTGTCAGAGATTTGGTGTGCATGGCTAGGCTTGAAAAGGCCCTTGTGGTCATTAGCCTAGTAAACACCTATGAATCTATATATTATTTTTTACTGTTCAGTACTTTTTTATAATTCAAAAATAAACTTGATTGTGATTTTTGTAAGGCTTATCCAGGGATTAGTTTACATGTGTTTATACTTTACACAAAACCTACATGACAGTGTGACAAACAGCAGTGCGTATTTAATATGCAAGCCGCTAAGCATGGCAACATGCTCAGCAGCATTGAGGTGCAGAGACTTGAGCACACAGTATAAATAACAGGTTGTATATATAGATATGTGCAACATCAATAACTGAGCGAGTGCAGACAACACAATACAGGGCAAGGGCAACTTGAATTACATAATTAATAGGCAGGGGAAGTTTAACAAAGTAATCCTGTCCACTTAGGGGCACATACATAATGCTGACAAAAGGATGTGAGAGGGACACATCTACAATGTAACAAAGGGAGTAAATAAGACACATGCATAATGCATTTAAATTGCAGACTTGAGATAACAGTTATCAAGGAAAGAGGACACATCAGGGGAAATTGCATATCATTTGTGCACCCAAATAGTTATGTTGTAACCAATTTTATGATGTATTACCTACCTATCATGTAAAACAATTTACTGAACTCTTAAACTTCTGTCATATGAACTTCAGAAAGGGACATTTTATAGTCAGTTTTTGGCACTCATAAACCTAGAAAGGCTACTGTAAAGTTAACACTGTCATAGCAAAGCATCTGTTGCATATTAATGTAAATTTTAGGTTCATAGGTGTTTACTAGGCTAACAACCACAAGGTCCTTTTTGAGACTAGCCATGTGTCAAGTCTCTGACAAGTTCTGATACCCTTGATAAGTGTAAGCAGGGACTTGGGAGATGAAACATTTACAAACAGGGGCTTGGGAGATGATTCATTTATAGGCTGCCTGCATCCATTTGAAACAGATGTGCCAAACCAAGGATGACATTTCTATTGCCTATTCACTTGTCCAAGTTGCAGTTGAAATGAGTTAGGGAGGAACTCTGCTTCACATGGATGGGGTGCTTGTTCAAGACAAGGAGTAGTCTTTGGGATATAGACCTCTGTCTCCAGCAGGTCCTATTCATATCACAGGCTAGGTTTACATTTTTGGAACAGGTAATCCTGGTACTGTTTATTTTGTGGATATGTATGAGGCCCATCAGAGAGGGGTCTGATAATGCCTTTATGCCAGACATAGATCTCCCCTCAACAGCCTGTAAGAAACAGACTACAGGAAAAGGGATTTTGAGGCAGTATGCATAGGATATGTTATTTGCACCTTGTTTTCTTTTAGCGGAGAACCCCTGTGGATATCCCAATTGCTGGATGTGCCTGGTTAACTACATACCAGAAAGGTTACTGTACATAGTAATAGGTCTGATGAGTGCTGAGTACAGTGGTACAATGACCTCCTTGGACCATAATGCCATAGTTTTCTTTATAAGTTGCACAACATAAACTGATCTTCTCACTACTATAGACACATGATAGTCAAAGGCTAGAGTTTTGTCTACATGTGTCCCCAAGTCCCTGACTACTGGGTCAGCTGTTAGGTGTGTGTGTTGTCAATATGATAGTTAACAGGGGGGCTGACTTCCCAAAGGATACTTTTAAGCATTTCTTGGTATTTACTTTTAATCCATGGCTCAGACACCAGTTATGTCCCTGTGTCAGGCCTTCTTGGAGAACATTAGTGGTGCTGGGAGATTCTATGACTGCTCATAATTTGCAATCGTCTGAAAATTTCATCAGCTAATGGCCCTTGATGTTGGCCTTGACTTCAGAGAAGTAGATACCAAAAAGTAGTGGGACCAGGACTAATTCTTGAGAGACTCTGCTTGTGACTGGCCTCTTTGTAGGGATGTATTCCCTGATTCTAATTTCCTTGGTCATGTCTGCGAGCCAGTTGACTATCCACTGGGTGACATAAGGGTTTATACATAACCACTTCAGTTTGTCAGCAATGCTTGAGTCAGATATTGTGTCAGATGCTTTGGTCAGGTCAAGGTAGGTAGTGTGAACCATTTTGCCATTGATCATTGCTTTGTTGACCTTCTCAAAGAAGTCCACTAGGTTCAGTATGTATGACCTGCCCTTGATGAAGCCACACTATGTTGGGATCAGTGTCTGGATGTTTTCTATGTTTTGTTGATTATTTCCCTAAAATTCTTTCCATTGCTTTGCATATGAGATTAATGAGGCTTATAAGTATGTATTTTCCAGGGTATGTATATAGCCCATCTTTCTGCAGAAGGATGATGGTTGCTGTTCTCCATTTATGAGGCACAAAACCTGTTTTTACACTACAGTTAAATACTGATTTCCATGGGCCTGATAGATCATGTTTCATACTATTTAGATGGCAGTCTGGGATATCGTCAGGGCCCACTGATTCAATGTTCTTGGCCTTAGAGAGAGAGCATTGAAGTTCTGTACCCTAGTGATTGTAGCAGGAATTTTATTTGATGGTTGTTCCTGAGGGGGAACTGAGAGGGAGAGAGGAGTAACGTTAGATCTAAAGGTGTCTGCCATTTGGTTTGCTATATCTTCTGACTCAGCACAGGTGGGTCCATTAACAATGAGCTCTGCACAAAATTGTGAAGAATGGATTGTAGTTGTCCTTTGCCTGTGAGCTCAATTTTACATCAAATTTGGCTTTTGTAGACTATTTGACCCAAGAGTTCTTTATTTGTTTAGTTTGATTAGAGTGCTTTTATCCTGTTGGGTACTACACCTCCTAATTTTTGCCACAGTTTTCTTCCTTCTGCTGTTAAGCCTGTTGATATTGTGATTGCAACTGGATGATTTGTTTTTTGAAGTTAGTTCTGTACTTATTCCTGGAGAGTACAGCTATCACTATGCAGATATTAACATGCTTGTATAGGGCTTTTGTGAACAGTTCTGCATATATACCAGCATTCTCAGGGTTGGGGGAGGGCTTGAAGTTTTGCCAGGTTATCACTTAATAATAGGAAGTTAGCCTTAGAATAGCTTCTGAACATTCTATTGTTATTCCGGATTCCAGGTTTCAGTTTTACTTCAAAGGAGACTGTTTTTATGGTTTGACCTCACCAGACAGGACATTACATTAAGGGGTTTGCTGCACTCTTCCACATTAGTGAGGACCAGATCCAGTATATTTCCTCCGCTGCTTGGCACAGTGACAGACTGGTCCAGGGAGTTTGCATTTACAACATCCAGGAATCTTTGTGCCTGCACATTTGGTGTTGTACATGATTCCCAGTTAATATTGGGGCAATTAAAGTTGCCCATGTATATGGTATTGGGTTGGATGGTGAGTATTTGAGTATTTCCAGTAAGTTTAAAAATGTGCTATTGATTTCCTGCATCATAGAGAGCGACCTATAGCTTACAAAGAAGTGTTATGGGATTATGCCTATGGTGATTTGAACATAGAGAAGCTGAAGTGCATAATCCTGTTTTGCAAGTCTTAAAGCATATTTATTTTTGATGTAAATCAAGACCCTTCCATGTTTAGTCCCTGCCTGTGTAACAGCTGTTTTGAATGTGTGGAAAACATTATAACCTTGCATTGCCAGGGTGCTCTCCATGACTCTAAAACATACCTGCACAGACGTCAGAATTATCCAGGGTGAGGAGAGCATTTAGGGAGAGGAGTGTTTTGTTTAAATACCTCCAGATTTTTTGTTTTTATTTGCTGTGTCGAAAGTATTTCCAGTTTGGCATTGCCTATAAAAGGCACTATGGGAAAAGAAACATTTAGCTAATATTCAAAAGCATAGCTGGGAGAGGTACACACTATACCTGGCAAAGCAGTGTGGTCAGTTGACCAGCTGCTTCCATCTTGAGAAATACTGCACCCCCTTAAAATGACACCAGAATCTAAGCCAATTATTAAAGTCAATAATCTTCTGTTCATATTGTGGCATCATCTCTGGAGAAGCAAGAATGTTCATACCAGCCTGGCACACATATTCCAAGAGCTCCATGATGTTTCTCTTCATATAATCTAGGGAGGTATGTTTGTGGCAATTTATACCCATATGAACTATGCCTGAGTCATGCTGGTGCTTGTGGCCCAATGACTTGAGCGTGTACATCATATAGTGTAACCTGGGACCAGATAAGCAGCTGACCTGTAACCTGGGACCGGATAAACAGCTGGCCATTACTTTCTTTTCACTCATCTTGATAAGGGGAGGACATCAACGTGTCTCACAATGGAGTCTGCAATGACTAGAATGTCGGTTTGAATGGTGGCTTGCCTTATGGGCTTAGAAGTAGTGGATCCATCAGATGTGGCTGTGTGTGTTAACACTGGAGTTGTTTTGAATGAGTGCATTTGAGGCTGCTGAAGGCATTTGTTATGTGTGGTTCATCTATGAGGTGTTTTGGTTTAGGAAGGATAAATTTAAGAACATCAGCATATGTGGGTCTGTGTGTCTGCTTCATTCTGTGTGTGCGTTGGGTGCAGTGTGACATCAGGAATGCTTTTTTTCTGAGTGTTTTGCCTCTGATTTCATTGTGTAAATGCATGTCTCACATACCTTACCAGTTTGAGAAAATTAGCTGGCTGTCAGTAAACATGAGGTAATTTCTACACTGCCTCAGAATGCCCATATCCACCAAGTTCATAACAGAGATGGGGAAAAGTTCATATCTGTGGCAATAGGTCATTTTTATTGATTAGATGGTTTAGGTAAGAATATTGAGTAAAAAAGGAGTATCAGGACTGCAACCCTAGGGAAAGTACATGCCACTGCTCAGACTAGATGCCTTGAGTGCAACTAGGTATTGGTGAAATTTCAAGAGTGCTTTTACAAAAAAAATATCAATGCAACGTGCCTGTGTCTATGCAAGGCATTGCGAAACACTTGACAGGAAACTACTATAGTAGACCCTGACAATTTATGGATGAAACATTTAGGGAGATATTCTGAAGTTATGTTAGACAGTAGCTAATGAAGCAGTACTTAGTGAAATGAAAGAATTAGCTTTGTCAAGGATGCTGAATACTCTGGATTTACCCAAATGGCTACTACCTTGCTACTACTGGTACTGATCTTGCCACAGCTTCACACTGTTGAATACAATGGTCATTTGCCTCTTCTCTCACCAGAAGCAAAACAGTAGCATTAATCCCAAGATGAGAAGCAGGCTACAGGCTCTTTGGTGATTAATAGTCTTGTCCCAGATTATTTAGGGATCTGCAGGCTTGTTGTAGCCTTTTTGTCTTGTGGGTATCTTGGAAAGCACCATACCAGTCATGAAGACCCTACTCAGACACTCACTACCCAATCAGAGATAGTCAGGAATCAATGCCCTCTACTCCGTCTCTCACCAGGAGCAAAACAGTAGCACAAATTCCAAGCTGTCACTATGAAGCTGTTATCAGGCTGTATATATGTCTGATCAGACAGTTATAAAATGTACTGTACATTTTCCTCTACACATTTCCTGAGGCATGTTCAGCCAAAATTTGTACTCACATGATTTTATTGCGAATGTGTTGCTACACCCTTTTGCAGGTGCTTGGAAATACTTTGCCATTGTGCTATACAACTAGTCAAAGGTGATAAATTACGTACACATGATTGATGTTAGAAAACACATACAAGTTGAAGAATTGTATGTTTTCAGTGCCTTATATTTATGAAGGAAATAATGATGAAGATGTAGTGGCAATGTACACCCCAGTGACAATGTGGAAATACTGAGAAGAATCACAAACATCTGTGCATCATCATCATCATCATCATCATCATCATCATCAACACTATATTTCCCATCTTCTGCATGGGGTTGGGGCATCATCTCAACTGTTGCCATCTCTCTTTATTCAGTTCCATTCTCCCACCTTTTTCAACACTCATGCCTGACTGTCACAGATCTTCTCTCACACAACCCATCCACCGCTTTTCTGAATTCCCTTGTTTCCTCTTGCCTTCTTTCTGTCTGTCCCATGATAAAGACATATGCAGGAAGATGATGAACTGATAATAGATGTAGTCAACAGTTACACACACATTAACAATATAAAATACATTAAATAATTGTTTACATACATTTGGATATGAACACTTGGCACTATGCAAAAAGCATTCTACAGACCCGAGCATTATCTCAACACACCGCATAGGAAGACATTCTTCAGAAAGTAAAAACTCACACACTTGAAGGAACACTAACAACAGCAAGGGAGAAGGTAGGCATCAAGCTTTGTTACAGTTATGACAGCAGTAACATCCCATTATGTGTACCTTATATCTAGTAGTATAATAAATATCTAAGAGTGATTGAGCAGTAGTAGTGCTTGTGACACCCATGCATTGGCCCACCAATCAAGGAGCCTCAATCTTCACCACTAACACCAGTGAGGGGCAGCCATATAAGGAAAGGATAACAAATACATACACAGTAAAGTACAATTTCCTTTAAGAGCACACAGAGATCACAGTCAGTCTGGAGATGGTTTCTCTCTTTCTCCCCAGGTCCCCAATAAGACTCCCCACTGGCACAGCTATAGGGTCCAGATCTCAGCCTAGTGGGCAAGCTAAAACCTCCATCACCTCCTCTATCCAAGCAGTGCTTTGTGTCCCTGCCCAAGTAACTGACACACATACACTTTGAAATAAGAGTTTATACAAACATACAGAAACTCCTAGGGAAGGCTGGCACAGGTTCTCCAGTTGTGCCCCTTTTACCCAGATTATATGATAGAAATCACTGCCACCACCCAGCTAATATTTATCATCTACTCAAAGGCCCTTATGAATGGGTGTCCAATTATACTGTGCAATATTATTATCCAAATGGTAAATGCGACTGCACAGTCAAGATTTATTTGGAGTGACTTGGTACAGTATCACTATATACATGCAGTGTACTCTTAGAGCTTAAATTATCTCTACACAAAACAGCCATAGTTGAAAGGTTTACAAATATTTAATAAATAATAAAAACACAAGACAATACTTCTTATTATACAGTGCTAGTCAAGAGTTCACTGATCACAGAGAAATACTTAAAATAATACAGTACAAAAGTTCTGACATCAACACAGAAAAACACTTAGTCTAATCTTCCTAATTCCTAGCTATATCTAAAAGAAAACATAGTTCTAAAATCCTGCTTACATATAGACACAGGCAAAGTGGTGAGTTGGACGTTCTAAAGACAAATGCTCAAATGCTCTCATTCTTTCTATCCTTAAATTGATAACACAGTACCACTGATTCACTTCAGATTACATCATATCTTTCTGGTTCCCAGGCTAACAGACTCTCAGAGGTTAATAGCCCTTTTGATCTTGCAGCTGGTCAGGAACCAGAGCAATAAAAAAATATACATGCAAATTCTAGCCATTAACTCTGGCCTCAAAACAATATGCAAAATGTCTTTATCTACACATCTCGGCTCCGTGTTTTGACATCAAAGAATTGACATATCAGCTTTGTTACAGCAGAGTGCACTGTTGTTACATTTTTTCAGTTCTACATTTAACACCATTTTTTTCCCATTTAAGAGAACAAGCATCTGGCTTATATTAATATTTACAAATGACAGCATTATCTACAAAATTCTATCTGGCTAGGATGCCAGCCTTCACCTATCTTTGCAGTGCTATCAGTCCACATTTCTATAATACAGCAAGGTTTAGCACATTTCTGCAAAGATAACCATAATAGTGTGGTCAATGGTAAAATCTTCAGTTTTTGTTACAGGATGTGAAACACATTTACCATCACTAAGGAGTGGTGCACAAAGCCAAGTGTTGCACAAATGCTGAGGACAAAATTGAACACATTTTGTGAGTCTTCTTTGGCATATTGTGTGTAATTCTATTTTCTGACTAAATTAAATGTGTGAAAAATGAGTAAATAGGACAATGGAGAAAATGTAAGCAGAGAGTATTGTACAGGCAGAAAGTTAAAGAGTATGCAGGATGGTGGTAGGAAATCAGTACAGCTAACCAGTTTCTTCATAAAATAAATGTATAATTCTAGCAGTAATTTGAGGAATTTGGATAATTACATCATCAGAGCTGGGCAATAACAACTGAAAAGTGTTATTTGGCCAATTGGAACAAATCAAGTGTGTCGCCCAAATACATAGGTAAAGTTGAAAGCTATATATGGGGAATATTTTTTTTGAGAAACAAGTGCCCATTTATTATTATTATTATTATTATTATTATTATTAATATTATTATTTTTATTTTTTGCGAGAGGACTGTGGAGAAAGGTGTTTAAGAACAAGGGAGTTGAGCTAGGTCAGGTAGTGAAGTAGCCAGTGGAGAAATACAGGACATACAAGACAGACATGGATGGTGATAGACACAAATGATTGGGGGACACCATGATAGAGGATAGGTAGGAGGAATTAGTGTTACATCCACAATCAGCATATGCACAGTGAGAATCTAGTCCTCTTTTTCAGAAAGCTCATTACAGTCACCTGTCACAGATCACTGAGTCAATACTGGATGGAGCATTATGTCTGCAATTCAATCAACAACCATTTCTACTCTGAAAATCTGGGCACCAAGGCCCCTCTCCATGATGTCCTCAGTCATCCCTGTCAGCATTTGATGAGTGACAAAATCACTACCTCCACTAGTGCTACTGCCAGTAGGTACCACTGCACCAACAGTCAGAGCAGAGTACCTAACACAGTTGGAGTGAGCAGGTACTGCAGGAGTTATGGAGCAACAATGAAAGTTTGTAACACAGATTTGCTGTGTGTCTGTGCTGCCTATTGTGATGCCACCACAATCACATGTGGAGGTATGGTGGGCCAGTCCCTAGTGGTTGGGCTAGCTCCCTGAGTTGAATGTCATTTGTGTTGTAGCAGCAATGATTCTACATAGGAATTTATATATATATATATATATATATATATATATATATATATATATATATATATATATATCACACACCCGAGGAAGGGCAGACAATATATTTGTAAGGGTTATGCTGATTACAGAACTAAGATTTTAATTTACATAGCTGTATGTCAAAATTGTGAATCATACTATCTGGGCAAGACCAACACTATGTTTAAAACCAGGATATTTAAACATATGTCAGATATTAAGTATCTTAATGAGCATAATGCACTAGCCCAACATGTGAGAATGAATTTGGGTCACAAATTTTTGTTTATGGCAATACAGATGGTCATACCAAATGTAAGAGGAGGAGATTTATTTAATGATATGGAATGTACAGAAACTAGATGGATTATAAGACTTGGGGCTGACAAGCCACAAGGCATTAATGCTGTTATATCTTTAAAACCTATCCTTAAGAAAAGGAGGGTAAAATACTGAAGCCTGATTAGTTGAATTGTGTTTTAAACAATGGCTTTTGCAGTGTTTTTATGTTATCTGATGAAGGGCATGTCAGCCTGAAAGTGCTTATACAAGGTTTTATTGTTGGTTTTATTGAATAAAAGAATGGTCTAGCTCTACGTGGAGTCTCCTGCCTTATAGTGTTTTTTTGTACTTTCATTTTATGGTAGGCAGAGAGACTTTGGTGCAATAGACTTTTTTGCTTCATTATATATATATATATATATATATATATATATATATATATATATATATATATTAAGAGATATAGGATTGAGGGAGACCAAGCATGTATAACAACATCATCACCATGAAAGATTCATATTTCAATATATGCAAATATAACACGTTAACCTTTTTCATATCCAGATATGATGGATGGATGGCATTAATGTGTCATAAAATACATCAGTCTCAGTGCTGTTATAAATAATATGGAAACAGTTAGGTGACTATGGAATAAATGATGCATGCATTCCAAGTAAATACACCCAATTACAAAAATGAAATCCATCCATCTGAAATCCCTTTTTCCCATCTTTGCATATGAGTTCAGGATGTCACTTCAGCAGCGACAGTCATCTAGAGCTCAGTTTCACACCCTCAGGTGGCTAGCCATGCCACAGTTATTCTTCCATACCATACACTCGCATGCAAAGTCACATCTATGGCCAGTTTAGAATGTCCAATCCACTTAGTGCATGCCTTTGGAATGGGGGAGAAAAATGTAGCACCTGATGGAAACCTACGCGAACAGAGGAAGGACATGTAGAGTCCAAACAGAAGGTACCCCAGCTGAAATCAAACCAGGGAATCTCTCTCTTTCTCTCTCTGTGGTGACAACACTATCCACTACTGTGCTGCCCTGTAATTACAAAAAAGGATGTTTAATGTTATTTAGTATTGCAGTTAATATTTTTAGGTACTATCCACTAATAAAAGTTAATTGTTACTGCTGGGAATTGAATCCATACACAGCTTAGTTGATATACTCATTACCTAATGAAATAATCAAAAGATACTGGAGAAAAGCATGACTGCTTGAGATAAAGGTAGGTAAGCCTTCTCAGTTGTGTGTGTCTGAAGCTCATATGGACTGATGCCCTAAAATTCGGTAAGATTAGTTACATTACATATATACTATGATGTTGTTTGCATTCATCACTGATCCTTATTTACCCAGTACCCCTCTGAGGTGTGTCATCACTCCTGATGCTCCTTCTTGCTTCTAGCCTTGTCATCAGCAGCTATACAGAACAAAATATAGAACAATAAGAAAAATGTTGAATAAATACATTGCCTTGCCAGTCCATGGCATTGTCCTATCTGGTGATGGGTCACTGTACTTACACAACTCAGAGGTGTTTGCAGCTATAACTTCTGCCTCCCATCAGCTCAAAAGATCCTGCATGCACCTCTTCATGTCACTATAATGTGATGACATTGTTCCCTAGGGCATGAAATGCCAGCTGCACTGGAGACAGCCTTGGCCAACCCATTCCAAGCCTCAACCTTGTATTCAGACCTGGGATAGTTATCCTGCAGAAGCCTACAGCTGAAGTACTTTATGAGGAATGCTAAAAGGATCCAGCACTTCTCAACATCCCACCTTTGTGCTATAAATGGACCACTGTCCTTACCTTCACCTCTCATGTTTACTGAAGGACATCTAGAACGTATGACAATGAAATGGCATATATCAACCTGTGCTCAGTGAAGGACAACCTTGCCAGCTGCATTTGTGTAATTGAAAGCACAAAAATTGTCCTGGCATGGAAATCGGATATGATTCATTCAAAATAAACTGGAGGTGTGAAATATGGCAGTGAGACTTTGCCATGCATGATGCTCACTGTTTTACACATGTTCCCCTGTAAAATCATCAAATGCATTAGGGTGATGATAACTGGATTATATTTCAAAGGAAATATTGTCACCTCCGCACATGCTCTCTGTTATAACAGATGGTAATCATTCATATAGTCTTCTGATACAGTGAAATGAGTTGACATCAAATCTATTGTTTTACATCCTAAGTAAGTCAAAGTAAGCTCATATTTCTTTGTAAGTTTATACTCCCTAACACACCCTCTTGTAAGTGTACATCAGAGTGGCAGGAATATCAAACAATTATTCATGCACTATTGGTAATTAGTCATACTTCCCAGTGCTTAGCAAGCCCCAGTCCTCAATGCTAGTTCTTGTACTGCTACGGTGTGTGCACAACTATTGTGTAAGTTATCACACCATGTTTACCTAACCAGCACTTCAAGCAGATTATGTGTTCATAAATGATAATGAGTTGAAACCTGATTTATATATTCACAGTGTACAGAGGGGTTAATATGTATTATATAAGCACAACCTAGTGCTAAGACACTTGTAGTAGGAGAGACTGCTTGGATTCATCAACTTGAGGTACTGCTGTTTGACTGCTGCAATTTCATTACTTCTTTCAGACAATCATGCAAATTCTGTCAATATGTGTTATGTTTCTTTACAAATACATTACTTAAAAAGTTGTGATGCCTTATACTGAATTCAGATAATATTAAGTGATATTTGCAGTGTGTCCATTTGTGTTGGTATATAAAGCTTAGCAGTTGTTATCTGAAATATCCTCATCTAATGATATATACTTTTATAGCAACATTTCTCTGGATGTGAACACGTGAGAATATTTTTATATGGTTAATGACAATGTGAAGGTTATATTTTAGATGAACAGCTGTGCTAAGCCTATTGCACATGCCTGATATTTTATTTATTTTATTTTATTTTGTATTTTTTTCTGGAGAAGAGTACTAATCTCCATACGCCATTTCAGATTCAGCCCAGAGGTGGTGCTTGAATAAGTGACCTGCTCATCAACAAAGCTTTTCCCATTTGGTAACATTTTAATTTCCTACACATGATTCATTTTTAATGCTGCTGTCTTCTCTGGAGTTAAACATTTATTCCAGCTTACCAGTTTTGTCATTGTGTGTTTTGTCAGGGGGTGGAGTGGATAATGTGTATATTCATATACACTAGTTAATCAATTTCTGTTAATGATGCCTGCATAAAGGCATATTTGTGTTGTTGTCAGTCTCTTTGCCTCTTTTTCAATGTATATATATTTGTGGTTTGTTTTACTCCCATACAGGTATATAGCTCCAAAAAAATCTAGACTACATAAATCTGCATTCTCAAATGCTGAAAATGAGGTAACAGTGCAGGATTTCTGTCAACATGGATCATGCATCTTAAAGACAGTCTTATCTGACAAGCAAGTCCATGAACATATCTTTTGTCAGGTGATTGATGATGTCAGTACTCTGAGTGGTCATGACTGTAAGTATGAAAACATCAGACAATGGGACAGTGACAGGATCAGCAAGGCAAAGAAAGCAGCCTGTGAATGGAGGACTATTGGTGGTACTCCTGCTACTGAACCAGCAATCATTGAGATGGAGATGGTTCTGTCTACTGTAAGGGATCAGCACAGCTTGTAGTGGGCTCCTGTATAGAGCTGGACATAGGTGCAAAGATGGAGGGTGACCAAAAGGTGTCAACTGGTAAAGCTCCAGGCATGCTATATGCTATCAAGCATAATTTCATGTATATGCATATATATATATATATATATATATATATATATATATATATATATATATACATATATATATATATATATATAAAGAGAGAGAGAGAGAGAGAAATATATAGATATACATACTGACAGATAAGTAGAGAGAGAAAAGGAGAAGATATATATATATATATATATATATATATATATATATATATAGAGAGAGAGAGAGAGAGAGATACAGAAAGATAAAGAAGGGAAATGGGAAAGAGTAGAGAGAGAGAGAGCAGGTAGAAATATAAGTGTATAAGATGTCTATTTATATGTGTATCATCCCTCTTTTCATCTTCATTTTGTCTGTCTTAGCACATCTGATACTGTGATTCCACAACCACCTGCAGATGTATGGCCATTATTTTTTAGTTGTATTAACACATAGAATTTTTTTTAAATCTACCTTAATTCCTTTTTCAATTGCACTTGCATCTTTTATTGCTTAACTCATGGTAATGTAGTAACGTCTGATAATTTTGTTCTTGTATTTCGCAGTCAGCTGTATTTTATTACTCTACTCACAGATGAGCCTGCCATGGGCATTATGGAAGTCCTACTGCCTGATGTCAGAATATTGGTAGCCTCTGATGTTGAGGATGATGATGATGATGGCAGTGATGCAGAGGCACAGTCTGTATTTGCAGAGGGTCAACCTGATACTGAAGATGTGGGTTGCACATCCCCTGCTCAGAGTTTTTACATGGTCAGTATGTCTATAGCCATCCAAGATAGGACATGTTGAGGATGGCACAGTTATTCGGGGGAGTCTGGTGCTGTAAGAGTCTTCCTATAGCTATCATGAGGGTGAAGTGCCCCACAGGGGTGTTGCTTGAGGTGCACAGTTGAGGCTTACTGTTTCAGAATGTTGGTGTTTCAGTAGGTGCCATACAATGTATGTGTATGGCTGTCACAGAGGCACAGGCATATTCCACGAGGGCTTCAGAAAAGATGATCAGAGTACTGAATACTGTGCATTCTGATAACCATGACTCTCTGAACTGGTAGGTTACTCCTTGGACTGGACGAATCACAAATTGTATTATGCAGTATCTGTAACGAAACATCTTCTGAGTGTGGGTCAGCACCCATGTAGCTGAAGAGATGGTACATCATCAGGTGTTAGGCGAAGTGGTTGTGCCAGTTCCTGCTCCCATAGTGGCACTACTTTCACTTTTGCATCAATGACCGTGATGTGCACACCCAGACCTGGTAGGTCATGTGGTCATCATCATGGACATAGTCATGATGAAAGTTCATCCAGCAGACATTATTCACATTCAGGTAGCACCCATATGTCTAACCAAGGTCATGGAACTAGCAGTGCAACTCCTGGTAGAGGTAGTTCACATGGTCAGGGGCAGTGATGGTAAACTGAATCCCCTACCATGCATGACTCACAGTTGTACAGGATGCCAGGGTGTAGTGATAGCACAAAAGCTTGGACTGTGTTCCTGTAGGCCCACGTATGGTACAACTCATCTTGGTCATAACACACACACGCACACACACACACACACACACACACACACACTCACACACACACACACACACACACACACACACACACACACACACACACACACACACACACACACACACACACACACATATAAACATTAGTACTGAATCATTTACAGCTGTTACTTTACTACCGGCCCTGACAATGGATACTTGCTGTTAACCTGATTTCTCACTCACACACCCTCACTTCTTTGATGCCAGGCTTGCCCTCCCCCACCCCAACCCCACTCTGTGCTAGTGAAGGTGACTGTGCCCTGCCCTTTGTACATTTCTTTATGACTTAGGGTTGCTTATGTCTGATGCACAGGGTGAATAGCTAATGCTTGCTTACTCAGATGCTTGATTTAATCAAATGTATTGCACTGTTTTTTTTCTGCCCAATTACAAAAATGATTGCTATGTACTTTTTGATCCTCAGTGTATATATATTGTATTGTTAGTAATGTAGTCCTACTACTTAGTAATTATTGCTTGATCAGCACCTTGTTCAAATGATGCTAAGATTGTCATTGTCACTTTTGTGGTGTCTACACTGGGCAACTTTAATGTATGATGCACACTATCGAGTAGATTAATGTTCATGTTTCATATATCACTCATGAACTACTACTGACATTCATGTACATGTGAGCCAAGTTTTATCTTCCTGACTTACAATATTTGTGTATATGGGTAATCATTTATATCTCCTTTTTATACGTTTATCATTAGCCTTGAGTAATGATGCTACTACAAGTTGTGTCTTCTTTGGTTGACTCTGTCTGATGATCACAAAATGCAGCCATTACATGGGTAAGTAAAGGTCGCTAATTTTGCATGCATCACTGTTACTGTTTGTATATGCTTAGCTTCTTAGGTTTTCACTTAAGTATTGAGTTTTTCCACTATTCTGTGCCTCTTAGCCAGAGTCATAACATACTGTGCATGCATACATCTGCCAGGATCATCAATGGCTGCTGGTTTTTCCTCAGACTCCTTGTCTGTGCCTGCTAGCCCTGCTAGCCCTGTCTGTGGTGCTGGGAACTATGGCACTCGGCCTTGCTGTCCTTGTTGCAATTATATTGCACAACACGGCACATGGCAGGGCACCAGCAGAAGTGTCTAGACATTGGAATCTTGATTTGAGTAAGCTAAATATATTATTGGTAATATTCCTAGTTGTATCCTTGCTTAGTGGGGTTACGTTGGTTTCTTATGGATGTCATGAGCCAAGGTTACAGTGCATAGCCACATCACGACTAGATTCCCTTGTGGAAAGTCACCCTAGCAAACCTCACATATAGGTAACAGGTATGTCATATGTGTGAGTCATAAAAAAAACTGCCAGAGTTACCTGTGCAAAAAGTGTAGATGATCCCTTGGGCACTGCAGACACCTGACAGCTAATTAAATGTGATTTTCTTTCCTGTTGATGTACTTCCTTTACTGCTCACCAAGTGGAACTTCGGTTTTGTTGAGTTTGCAGATTATGCCCACCAAAACCTCTAAAGTGTGCTATGGCAAAGAAATGTTAAATGGTGGTAGCTCTCTCCTGTGGGGCACATGGAAACCAGATATGATCCCTTAGGTGTTATAGCACTGCATTTAGAAAATGATGTAATATACTTGAGGCTGAGGCCTGTAACATCCCTGATATATCTCCCCTGTAGTCTCTGAAAATGCTTATAGCTAGTATACATAATGGTAGACATGCCTTCGTTTCCACTGGAATAAGTTCTTCATGATTTCCTCAAGGTCTTAGGTAAGAGTGACAGAGGTTGTGTTTTTCCTCCAAAGTATCCCTATCCACTCTGTATAGCTCTACAATTTCTGTATCATAAATTCCATAAGTCAAGTGTGGTCTGAAAACTCTTCTCCTTGGCCAAGATCTGGCAGCAGCAGCAATTTGTATTAAAGCCTGCTGCACATACAGGTTAATCATAGCAACACCAACCCCTAACATTTTCTTCAAAGTGTGTTTGTGGCTGTATTCCATGGAAAATTAAGTCAACAGTGGTTTTGGAGTTTACAGATTCGTTCTATACATTCCCAAATCACTCCACCATGTTGTATTGTTTCATTATCATGTACTCCCTCTACATATGCCTTCATTGCCATATTCTGCTGCTTACTCTTGTTTAGAAGCTGGGTATGATGTGCCAAGCTGTTTAATGAATACCGATTATCGTGCTCACTGGTCCATTATGCACATAATGCAAAGTATGAGCATTCATGAATTTGGTCCAATGAATGGTCAATAATCATATGTTATCAATTTCATAAAACAAGATGTTTTCAAACATCACTAAGTGAGTACTTTCAGCAGCTTTCTGTAGTATCCTCCAACTGTGAAAAGGAGAAACTAGCATTTTTTTTTAATTTTCTACATTCTTGGTTTAGTGTCTGGGCCATTTATTAAAGATTTATAAAAAGTTTATCACATTGAGACTCAATTGCTGATTGGGAGATAAAAGTTTAACACAGTGAGATCCAAATCCTGATTATCTGACCAATGTATTGTATGTGAAAATAATGCAATAATCATTGCTTTTCCATAAGTACTGCTGGATTTAGCAAGGCCAGTGTGGTTTACATATAACAGGAAAGCATGACTTGGTAAATTACACCATCTAAAGACATATAACAACTGTGTCAATGGCTAGTAGGACAGTTATACTATTATACCATAGGTCATTAAGTAAAACGTCACCCTTTTTATGTTATTTTTATAATATGAAGAGGTTCATTTTCAGTAATTATCATGGAGTTAATATAGTGTAATACCTATATCCATTGTAATGAGAGCATAGGCATGCTATTATATTATAATTATGTATTTTTTCAGTATGTATTTTTTTATAACTTTTTTTAGCAAGTTGTTTTAATGACCATCATAGTGACTGGCACAGGTCAAGTAATGAAGACATGCCTTTTGTGTCCTTTTGATTTTCAAAGTGCCTATCAGTGGTCAATTGATGGACATAGACCCAATTATTCAGTTTCTTAAGTTTGACAATAATTAGGTAGTAGAGGCAGGGCTAGTTATCTGTTTTATTGAGGGTGAGCATAGCTTGTAAATGTTTTATCTCCCAAGCCCCTACATACACTTACCAAGGGTATCAGAACTTGTCAGAGATTTGGGATGCATGGTTAGGCTTAAAAAGGCCCTTGTGGTCGTTAGCCTAGTAAACATCTAGGAACCTATGACTGTGCTTAGTAGAGGTAATGTAATAGAACTAGGTCCAGTTATGTGCTTTCATGAGACAATGATCAATTGATGAAAGCTAGTCTAGTTGTGTGTTCCTTGCACTTAACTGGCATCAGATCCTGAAAGCAAAGCCAGTTATGTTTCTTGACAATGACATTGTTTAACATTAGGTAATGGTGGCAGCCCAAGGTATCTATTTTCGGAAGTTTTACAATACTTGACAGTGATCAGGTGCTGAAGGCCCAGTTATATGTTTTCTTGCACTTGACAGTGCCTGGCAGTGATAATTTAATATATACAAGTACATTTATAGTTCACACAGTGCCTGATCAGCTTTTCTTACTGGTGCTAGTGCAGTTTTACTTCAAGCCAGTGAATTGTTTTAGTAGTTATTGTCATAATTATCCATGCAGTTGTAGAGTACACATTTTACCATATTATAATCAACACATTGCATATATGCCTTTCCTTTATTCCATCTTCTGCAGGAGATAGTTTAGATTCTTATTAAGGTCATCTGGCATACTTTCAGAAATGTATAGCATGTAGCCCTACTTCAGCTTGAGTTTTAAATTAGCAGTATATACATAATTACATCAGTAGATCCATGATGAAGTTGCACATCTCCTAGTAGCATGGTTGCATTATACCTATGGCATCTTTTGCCTACCGCTTAGAATGTTAATTTATAAATGTCTTGCATACAGAAAAATGTATTATTATTGCACATTCTTATGTTATTGCATGCAAGGCACTTAACTAGCCAAAGCTTCTGTTATGTCCCCATATATAAGCATGTATGCCCGGTTGGCATGTCAAATTTTGATTCATGCATTTATTACTTAACTTTCATTTTTTATTACAACCTTAAAACACTTAACAAATTCAGATTTAATGGTTGCACTTCAACGTTAGCTATACATATGCAATAACATGTTAGAAAAAGACTGTTCTAAGGCAGTATTTGACTATAAGTAATATTAGAACAGATAGTTTAAATTCCTGCCTTAATGTTCATTCTGGGAATTTTCAGATTTTAATTCCAATGTGATGGCCCTATGAAGCAAACTAAATCCATCTGCTGGATAAAACAAATGGTTCCTCAGTGAGCCATGATTTAGTTAAAGTACTCCTATATCTGCTGCCTCTGTCTTTCTGCTTACTACAGACTGAGTCTCACTTGTACCAAATATTTTACTTTGAGTTAAGGCATTCCGCACTGATTTATGGAAAACTATATATAATCCCTACTATGCTTCATGTAATGGGATATATGTAGTGATTATTTTAATGTGCATTTATTACTTATGCAGCAAGTTTACAACTTAGGGTTTTATTCATATTATTTATTTTCCTTTTCAATATAATTTAAATAGACAAAAATCCTATTTCAGCTTGTTAAATGAATAAGCCAAAATGAAGAATTTTAGGTTTCGGCACCAATGAACATGACCTGCTCATCCGGAACAAAGAATACCCACAATACAACAGACAAATAATTTGCATAAATTTAGACAAGGAAAAAAGTCAGTAGCATGTTATGAGTGGTAATGTCTGTGCACACACTTTGGGGGGAGAACTAGTCTTTTGAAGGTCAATTAATTTTTGGTAACTATGCAGCACAGGGAGAAAATGTTGAATTTACTGCTAAAAGTGTTACTGGTAAAAAAGTAGCAAGCTTCAGAATAAATTTAAACCTGACTGAAAGGCATTTTACCTGCACAAGCATAAACTGAAGCTTTGTGTGTATTATTTTGGAGAACAGCAGAAGAATGAATTAATAATGCAGTGTAACTACATTTTATGCAAGGGGTGGAATTTAGCTTCATCTGTGTACGAACTGCACATTAAAATGCCTGTAACCCTGCTGCAATATAGTTTTCCATGATATTCTCCCCACCAGTCTAAAACAAAAAAAGACAAATCGTTCTATATTATTAATATTTTAAAGTATTTATCAATTCTCTGTAAAATAATATTTCTTTTTTTTCAGATTTCAGACTTACAGTTTTTAACCCAGTAACTAATTTATTTACACCACATGAAGTGTTGCATTTTACTCCTTTTTTCATTCAATCATACTTTTTTCTGTTTTATGTGCAAAGAGCAATATTTCAGAAAAAATGGTGGAGATTTTATTTACTGGTGTGGTCATTACATTACATTTTCTTCCATTGCTATATCACAAATAAATCTCTCATTTCTCTGTTTGGCAGAATTACATAAGACTGGTGGACATTCTAGTTCCCTTTTAGTTATGAATTTCCCTACAAAATATCTCTTCTGTTTCCAGTCCTGTATTACAGTCAATTTTCCCTATCTTCACAACAATTTATTAAGATTATCGCCAAATGACAGCAGTAATCATAGGCAATGTATACACAGAAGCAGGATTTGTATTCCATAGTATGATATGCAAATCAATTTGCATTTCATAAAATTAATTGCACATTTGGTTAAAACCTTGTGCATGACCCTGTCTGGTTGCACTGTTGCTGTACCTCAACACCAGTTTTTCATACTAAGGAAACCATCCTTCAAACACAAGCAGCTCACAAATATATCATCATTGTACCGGCCAGTCCCAGTAAATTATGGAAGTCTAACCGCACACAAACAGATAGCATATTATTTACAAGTGTAGCAATCCCCTCCCCTAGTAGACTGTTTAATAGACTGCACCGCACATTGTGATGACGGCAGCTCCTGTCAATGGGAGCTTGCAGAGCACCAGATTTCCTCATTACAGCTGGGAGGTAAGGAACCTCAGTCTGTTATCTTGCCTGATGGCTTTGATTTCTTTATGAAATTTTTCCAGGCATGACAGCAAATCACAGCACAATGTTATAGGGCAGCACATACTATCATAAGCTGCCTTATATCACTGTGCACTATAGTGCTGCTATGTTACTCAGTGATGCTTTCCATCCTAAGCACAAAACACTTAATGTATGCATGTAGTATACACTGTGGTACTCCATTCATAAAACTAGAATGGGTATTGTACATCATGAATAGTCCCCAGTGGTATACCTGATATAGTGCTCACAATGATCATTTACACCTGTGCATTATGTCTCTGAAAACCATTACCTGTCTCAACATTAGCCAAAGCAATCATTCAAGTTTTATATCTCTTAAAGGTATGATGTTGTCTTTCCTTACTGCAAAGGAACAAGTATGTGCTTGTCTCACGGAGATAAATGTTGATGCATTGACCATAAAAGTATGATTGTGCATTATATTTATTATATTATTTTTATGAACATCAAAAGTGAAACATATATTACAGGTACCAATGCTAACCTACTGAATGCATGAAGAGCCATTACCCCATTGCTGCCAAAATGTTTCTTTTTTATTTTTCTATCAATAGCCCCTTCATGCTCACGTACACAGTTTGGCTCTAGAGAAATATAATACTCTCATAAGTAATATAGTATGTAATCTACTTAATCTGTACCATACATGTTGTCTTATGAGTCCAGCCTGACCACCATTCTGAAAGGAAATTTTCAGCTATATATATATGGTTGTCCTTTTGTTCATATTGTTCAAAATGTACTTGAACCATTGGGCAGATCTATGTTTAACCCAATCATCTTACCAGCCAGAAATGCCATAGCAATTCCTTTGGCATGGTACTGTGAAAATGAGTAGAAAACTGCATCATGCCCATGTCAGTGTGTTATAATCTTAAATCAGTGCACATTTTTTATAAAAAGCATATCGTAAGTACCACCTTTAATCTAGAGTATAAGTTATCAGCCTCTTTCATCCCTGCTATACTTGCAATGTCATTTGGCTTCTTATGCAATGCTGTTGATGGGACAGTAATGACTATGGCCAAACTGTGAATGAGTTTTGATTCCCTTCTTCATAACTGGTTTTTCAGGCCTTATTGCATGCTGCGTCTTAAGTGTAGCACCTCCTTTCCATACCTGATGTGTAATAAACTATACAGAGATTAATCACACAGAAAAAGCTACTGCATTCTTATTGTGATCAACTGTATAGAAACACTGTAAATAATAGCATTTCTTTTTCATGTGACATGCTGCACTTTCAAAGAAGTCTGCATTGTTATGAAAAACATAGATAGTAGGAGTGGCAGAAACATTCCTGCCTGACTGCTTCTCTAATACCATATAAAGTGTTTAAAATGTATTATTCTGTCTGTCTCTGCTGTTCCCTAAAACAGCAGGGGGGCAACCACTTGTAAAAAGAGCATGACGTTTGTGAACTGTGATGCCTTCATGTGACAGGGGAGGGTCTCAAAGGGCTTATCATCAAATTAAATAAGATGTGTTATATTTCTATATATGTATCTAATGCTACTATTTCAGCAACTTACAATTACCCACAGGATTCTCTGTCACACCAATAGGACTCCTATTCTTTGTAGCATTGCAACTCCTTATAGAAATCTCACTACCCTACGCTCAGCAACTAAACTACAAATATCCGCTCTGAAATCCCTCAATAACGCTGGAGACTCCCTCTTTGCAAATTCTGTGGGTAAGAGCTGGAACAAACTCCCCAGCAACCTACAATTGCTTCCATCCTTGTCACTATTCAAACAGCAGCTAAAACTACACCTTAAAGAACATTGATTATGCCCATGTACTAATCCAGATTAACACCTGCCAGCTATCATATTTTCTTTCCCCCCTCTACTACCCACTAGAGCACAATCACATCTTATTTATTGATAGTCAATAATGTAGTTTTTCTATTTCCTTCTAACTTCATTAAACTTACTCTTCTTTTTTCTATAATCACTCTCCACCTACTGATATTGTTCTACATCAGTGTTAACTCCTATGCTACCGCTGACACTTCACACTTCCTGATATTCTTCTATGTCTTTGTTAATACTTATGCTGCCTACGACATTTCAAGCAAACCTTGTCTAACATAACAACCAGATGGTACCTTTCACCCCCTCCCCTCTTTTTTTCTTGTCCAAATATTGCTAATCCTTATTTCTCTCATATATACTGCACTTAATACTACTGACTCAACACGCTAAGTTTCCTTCTCTATCTTGTGTGTTACTTCTTTGCTAACCTCTTCTTTGCTAACTCAATCCTTCTTTAATCTTAATTGTTTTTGTTTCCCTTGTGCCATTATTGTTGTATTTTTATCTGCTTGCTATTGAAGCTACCTTAGTTCATTAATAGGCACCCCTTAGCTATGAACTGCATTTATTCTCTGTAATAATTTACTGTTCGCAATTTTACTTTTATTTGCAATCCTGTTATATTACCTTGTATTGGAGCTTGCATTAATTCTTTGTAATAATGTCCTATTTACAATTTGTTTATTTTATTTTTATTTTTATTTTGTAGTCCTGATACATTACCTTAATGTTGGAACTTATCTCCCCGGGCCTCTACTGAAAATGGACATGTATCCAGTTAGACTAGCCTGGTCAACAAATGTAAAATAAATAAAAAAATAAAATAAATAAATAAAATCTATCAATTAAACAAAAAGCCTACTGCCAAAAAATTAAGACATTTAGTTTTGTTAAAATATCGTTTTAATATTGTGCTTCTTTAGTTTCTGTTTTATTAAAAGCGATATTCAAGTTATGCTCCCTTGCAGATTATAGCATTTTATATCCACAGGTGAAGTAACAGCTGAACACTGACCCTCACATCCAGTGCTAAATGTTCCTACTTCATATTCATAACAAAGAGCTGCAGTTTCTCCACAGTTTCTTGTGTTTCAGTGTTCACTGTCATGTCAGCTTTGATCCTTAAGAACATCACTGGCAAATATAAGTTTTATTTCTTTAGTAAGAAAATATGTACATTATTTCCCAGGATACTGCCCTATGATATTCTTAGGAAACTACTTTCTAAACTACTAGAAGAACATGTAGCTGGAAATTTTCTCTTTCTCCCTTGTGTACAGTTCATTCATATTACCTGCTGTAAGTAAAGCAAATGTGTTCAATTCACTTAATGACATTGTGTGCACCAATACCATGCGGCATTGCGTGCACCAGTGTCATGCCTCTTCAATGATACTTGCAATCCCATATCCTGGAAATACTCCTGTTTGATCCTTACTGCATGAAGCTATTCCCCTGGGTGGACAAGTAACCTAAATATAACTACACAAAATGGGCAATATTGTCACCTATGTATCATGTTCAAACAATTGTTTTTGCATGGGGCAAATCATTGGTCGTACTACATACAAACACTCACAAAACACCACCACACAAGCTACTTTCTCTTCACACACACACACACACACACACACACACACACACACACACACACACACACACACACACACACACACATATCACAGCAACAAAACACACTGACAATACACCAAGCTGAAGCAACCCAATGCTCTGCACGTATGGAAAATGCAAGGCCAAACCATTTACAATACAAACACCAGTGGCCAGCATAGAGTACACCAAGCACTTTGGAAAATAATTATAGCATGAATACTTTATTCAGACCAGTTTTGGCTAACCAGCCTTCTTCAGTGAAAAAGCATTTTACAAATATTACATGACATGACAATATATACACTCCCCTAACCAATGGCAAACATGGTCAAACCCAAATACTACAAATACATAAATATTAATGAGACAACATTATAAATCAAAAATATATATCTATAATACATATAGATGTAAAAATATGCAAAATTATTTTATATGTATAAACAGATAAACATACTCTATATATGCAAAATATAATGAATATGTATATAGTATATATAAAGAATATATAAAAAAAGAAAAGCAGTGATCTGTGGTATCTTTCATAAATGGTCATTGAGTCCCAGAGAAAATAATGCTCCTAAATTGATGATCCAATGCTTTACATTATGATTAAGAATAGTGTGCCAAGCTTGCTGGTTACTCCTATCACCAATAATTCTATTACCATGAATCTAAATTCAGCATTAGGATGTTTGATAGTATGTCTATATAGGGCATTCATCTCCCTTTTGTTACGGACATCACTTCTAGGTTCTGACATCCTTATTCTCAATGAACGGGACGTTTGACCCACATAAAAGGCAGAACACTTACATGTGGCCAAATATATTATCCAGCTGCTAGCACAATTACAAAAAACCTTAAGATCATACACCCTACTTGTGTTGGCACTAGTAAATTGTTTGAGTTTTCTCACAAATTGACATGACCGACAATGTCCACAAGGGAACATTCCCAATAGCTGATCCCCCAACATTGTCAGTTGTTTGTACACTGCTCCTCCACTCTCTTTGTGTTTAAAGTGTGAGAAGTGCGCACCTAAAGTTCTCCCACGTCTATAAGAGAATTGGCATCAGGGGCCCAGACATGTTCCAAGTTGGTCATTGGCCATAAGTATGTTCCAATGTGTATCAATTACATTTCTATTGACATTGTTATTACGTTCATAAGTTGCCACAAACCTAAGATTTTCACCCATTTGTGTAGGCTTTTGCTGTTTGTATTCCAACAATGTGTCTCTGTTTCCATGTAAAATTAATCTTCCAAAGTACCTGTAAATAACATCTCTCATATTAATGTGGTATGATCATAAAGTTAAAATGTGTTTTACTTGAATCATAACTAAAAGTCATGCATGTGCATTTGCGTTTTACACAGTGAACCTACGAATCTGAGTGCAAACTCAGAATTTAGCTACTACCTTAATAAATCCATTTTGTAATATATATGAGTGAAGACAGAATTCTCAAGAATCATTTGTCTGAAATTTAACTTGTAGATCAAAGCTCCTACATAGAAAATCACTGTTGTTGAGTCGTGCTGGCAGTGATGCCATTTTTGGGGGCATTACCCCTTTCTTTCAGTGCAACCATGGAGTTGGTATATATAAGTTCAGGTGTGTGGGTTATGGGGGGGGTGCAGTTTGGGGACCATGATCTTTGTCAGTTTTAAATTAATCTACTCATAGTGAAAGCAAGTCAGCCAAATTGACAATTGGCAGCCTCCTCTTTTATTTAACATATCATGAGCATTGTGGAGAATATTGTAAGAATGACGTTTCCTCACTGCTTCATACTTCCTCATTTTCCTCACATGTTTGACTATCATCACTGCAACTTTTTTTGGATGGAAGACTAACCATAATCACTGGCAGGATTGTGTTATGTAGCCCTGGAAATACTTTGCATAGGAAAAAAATACTATTAGAATTTGTAAGGGAGCACATGAAGTCATCAAACAGCGAATGCAAAAAGAGCAAGTGCTGTTCGCTGAAATTACTTTCACTGACAGTGGAGTTTGCTTTTTTCTTCACTGTTGTGCAACCTCAAGGTTGGTAAATATAAGTTTCGGGAGCATGGGGGTATGCCTCACATGGGGGTGCAGGGGGCCTTACCCCCTGAAATAAAATTGTTGTGTTGTTCATTGAAGATGATTTTGGTGAATGGTTTTCATTTTTGTTCTGCTTGCTGAAATTCCCTTTGACGACTGAACATGAATCCAATTTTTAATATTTTATTCTCTTTTTTAATTACTCCTGCATTACAATTTTAACCCTACCTTTCTGCTCATCTCAGTCATTTAATTTCCACAGTTACGCACACTTATTTTTGTACATTATACCTTCATCTCATGTATATGTATATCATTTTTGCAATTGCAATTTTAAATACTGCTTGAAACCAATCAAACATTCACATTTAAAATCAAGAAAGTTAAACTTGTTTCTGTTAAACCAATGTTCCTTCACTTATTAATATTATCTAAATTTCTTTAAAATGTTAACATATAACATGAATAGCAATGACACTATTTTCTCCTTTTTCTTTCTGGATTTTCTAGAAAACAGGTAAACTTTAACATGCGCTATTCTTTATTAAATTAACTAAAGGCAGATCAGATTTCTTCTTCCCATTATAAAAACAGATGCCAACATAAAAATCATTTAATCTCAAGCAGAGAAAACAAACTAAAACAATATTTCTATGTAAGGGACATAATGCTCAATCTTTTTGTAAGTGCTGGACCCCTTTCTGTGGTATTATAATTATGATCTTAGCACTGACTCTGTATTAAGAGTTCGACAACAATCAGGGGATTTCCACTCTGATGAAAAAGTTTATGCTTGCCACGTCATCTACAAAAAAAGTTGTGTTCAAAAACAAAACAACAGAGAGTAATCACTCTGCCTTGATGTCTGAAATATCATTGACAGTACAAAAATATTTAGATATTTCAATTGTCTTGACATAAAATTTCTACTTGGCACAAGAGTTCAGATTAATCTTACTGCATGTTCCTTATTTACGTTCTCTGAGCTGTTTTATCATTACGTTTCAGTATTTTTCACCAGCACTTAGTTTATCATATCCTTTCTTCCCTCATAATTTTAATCAGTGTATACAAATGGATGAATGCTCCAATAATATTTCTGGTTTCTAAAAATCAATCTTTCTTTCTTGCTCCTCTGCCCAGTAATGCCCTTATAATACAATCAATGCCTTTGAATAAACACATATTAAAAAAATGTTACCGCACTGCCAATATCCACATTTATTTTTGTATTTTCTACTTTTGGTGTTTAATTGTGTCTCCAGTGAATATTTTACTCCTGTGCCATATTAATCTAATAAATTTTAAAGAGCCCCTACACTTTGGAATAAGAGGTTTAAGTCTTATTCAGAAAAAATAACTTTAGAAACGATAGTTTCTTATTACCGTCCATTGTACACTCTAGTCTATATGAGACATTGTCAAAGCCATACCCTTATTCATAATCTCACGCACCTGCTTTCATTGTTTTAAATACTCAAACTATTCTACAGAAGTGAGGTACCTAGATTCAACTGTTTAAAATGTGTTTTCATCCTTTTAGCTTTCACTCCAGCTTTTATCTATGTTACAACTTTACTTATTTTGTTTCTATTTATGCTAATTCTCAAGTAGAAAATCTAAGTTATTTTACTGTTTTCCTTTCTCATAGACATTTTCCATTGCATATCTATAAATCTGATTTTCTTTACTCTATCATTGTCAGAAAAACACAAATTGTCTATAAATCTTTATAAATACAGCCTGCCCACCCTTTCTCAATCCTACTCAACTTTGCCCGAAGCAAATTCTTTTTGGAGATTTGAGGTTTGGATATAGTCTTAGATCGTAAATGCCTTAATTGGCAATAGGTAAGCCTTTGCTGTTGTGAAGTATTAAATTCAGCTGAGAGCAAATCGAAGTCTTTTAACGTCTCATTACTGGGGGGTGGGCAATATATTTGCCCACCTCCTTATACTCCTTGAAAGCCATAAATCCCTGGAGGCCCTAGCAGTTGCCTGCACTACTTCAGGGTGACACTGTGGTTCCCCATTCCCTAATTGAAGCCACCTAATTTCAGACAACTCAAATAAGACTCAAACATTACATCTTTGGGCAAACCTAGAATACAATTATGATAAAATTCCCAGTTCAGTTCCTTCCCACTGGACATACCTTCTATCCTATGGATGAGACTATTCATCTGGAAAGCTAGCGCATACTAGAGTATATGTGGGATATCCACTCCCCCAAAATACCTGGGACTATGTGCAATTACAGCTATGATTTATCTACCATTATTCTAAAATGTATTCTGCAAACCCACTAAAGTGGAATGGGTCAGGGGAAAAATTATATTTCTACAGAGATATAAAATGGGTGGGAGTAACATAGTCTGCATGGCCTGTACCTTGCCTACCATACAGTGTATGTCATTGAGTTTAGGGATTAGAACTTCTACTTTGCTCATAAGTAGTGTAAAATTGGTATACATTGTATCCTAAGCACTGGACCTCAACTGGAGTCCCAAGTGAGACACGTCCGTCACAGACAGAAGACAAAAAGCTTCTAACCTACAGTTTGAGCCACTGTACAATAGCATAGCTGACTTCCTAAGGTTACATTTAACACCTAAAACCTATTCAAATGACTGGAGAATCTTCAAAACCCCTTCAATACTTTCTGGACATTCGTATTTAATAACATGCAATCAACTGAAATGAAAAGATAGAACTGGTGATGTCTACCACTAGATTTGAGTCTTCACTCTCTGACTCACTTGAAATGCAAGCTCTTCCTTTGCTAAACTGTGAGAAAGACACAGGCCCTGCCTGGTGCCTCTTATTATAACTGGATCAGAGACACTCATCATTAATCAGGACCCTAAAAGGTGGGAAATAGTAAAGACTTTTAACCCAGCTCAATATGCAGAGCCACAGTTTTTAAGATTCAGTACTTGAAAGAGAAAGTTCCATTCTGCTGCATTAAATGTCTTCCTAATATGTGATAACACCATTCCAGCTGACTCACAAGATTTCACATACTGTTATGGAAAAGAAACAACTTCCCACCAATAGTCTGACAACTCCCTTCCCTTAACAAGACCATTCTGACCCCAGTCAATCAAATTCAGCAGTAAAGGCTCTGATCTGTACAATAGTGTTTTAGCAAATATTTTTAAAGCAAGACTTATTAAGGACATAATTCTGAAGTCAGCCCATGAGGGTATACCCTCTCTTAATTGGGGAGTACCATTATTATTACTTGTTTGCTACCAGAGCCATACTAAAATTATTCTAGGTTGGACTTGAAAATGTCTTCTAAATTATCATATAACGGTTCACCAACCCACTTATAAAATTCAGCTGTAAAGCCATCAGTCTCAGGGTCCTTATGTAGATGGACTCTGGACACTGCCCTATCTACTTCAAAACAGGAAATAGTATAGCTTAGAATTTCTTGTTCCTCCTGAGAAACTTGAGAAGCTCTAGCTGCTATGAAGTCATAGCACAGCTCAGGAGTTGTCAGCTCTGAGCTATAAAATGAGGGGAAAAAAATGTATTCTTGCTCATTTTTGCCTATAACATGGCACTATCAGTCATTGAGATTGAACTCACAAACTTGCTTTGCTTAATAAACTATGCTAGGCATTTTGGGGTATTCTCCCTTTTTAGCCACTTATATTAACCCTTATGAAGAAGCTCCAGCATGATCTTAGATGTTTCCAACAGAATGATCTCTGATTCTAGTATCAGTTCTTTATTCTTCAGAGGACCATTACTGGGGTCTCATACTAATCTTGCAGCACGTTTTTGAGTGCCCTTGTTTTTGTATTTAAAACATCCTCCCTTTGCCTTCTTTTAATACTCTGCAAGTCCATACTATCCCCCCAACTATAGTTTTGCAGCCCTCCTACTATATTAAGGTATGTACTGATTCTTTCAGTGTATTGCACAGGAGAACATCTACTACTTTAGCATGCAGTAGTTGTCTGTCCTTTTCTGCTGACCACTGAAAAAATGCCTACCTCCTTTTCTAAATCCTACTATCTACAACTCCTCTGACAACTTATAGGGTTAAGAGGGCACGGTCTGACAGGCAAAAAGCATGTATGATGGGTGAGTATACCATCCCTGCGACATATTCTGGGACCAACATGAGGATAATTTGACTGTCCTTTCTGGAAAGGTCTCTAGAAAAAGAATGGAGCCATATCTAAGGAGAGAAAATCCCTCCATATATCCAATCAACCATAGTCATCCATCCATTTGTTAAGGGTCCTTTGACATCTCATATTGTGTTCTCTGTTCTTGTAGAGTCTATCTCACTGTTTATCTAGCACAAAGTTAAAGTCACCAACTAAAATGCTAAAACTTTGTGTGTCAAGTGACTGATGCCAGACCTCCACAAATTTCTTATAGAATTCTTGATCATCTGTGATGGGTGATAAATATTGCCAATTGCCCAGCCTTCATTATTTATCAGTCCTGACTACATTATCGACCTACCCCATCCAAATTCATGTGACTCAAGTGGCAGAAACCTCTAGTGTTCAGTGGAATAGAAACAAACCTCTTCTTCTGCCTTCTCCTGGCTTATGATTCACTACCACTATCAGAAATTGTTTCAACTTAAATTTAACTGTTGTCTTAACATTTAGCTTTGTTTCTTGGAGGCACACAACCTAAATGTTATCTCTTTTAAAACACTGAAAAATCTTTACCCTGCAGATGGGATATGAACTCCCTTACAGTCCAAAAAAAGTAACTTAAAGGTTCTGTTCCTGCCATTAAAGGCAACAGGTTATCCACAAGTTCACCTTTCCCACATCCTAATGAGCATTGTTACCAAACATTACAAACAGAAAAAACAGCTATCTCACCTCAAGATGGAAAGTGAATAATTCCCAGGGTGTCTCCAGTTGGACACCTGTGCCTAAAATTGAAGTCCTGGTGACTATTGAGAGATTAGATGGTGATTAGACTAACAATAAAGTAAACCCTAATCCCTGCCATCCAGGGGAAAGAAGTTAACAGTGCCCTCCTCCCCTCCCCCGTTGTGATATACATTGCATTGTAGGCTACTTATAAAGAAAATGTTACATTAGAAGTACAAAAGCTGGGCACAAATATAAAGATCAACTTTAAAAAGAGAAATAGAAAGCACACTTGACTCACAGGCACAGTAAGACCTGAAAGTAAATACACAAACAGGTACAACATCAGTAAAGTGCATTAAGAAAAAAAAACAGTCAAACACTATCATAGAGTGACATCTGCAAATCATAGCTAATAACTGCTCATTACCCATATCCTCTCGTAAGAGTTTTTTCTTGGAGTTTAGTCCAAAATTTACCTCACACCATACAAGGAGATACAGAAACAATAACACTTTCAAATCATTAACAATAATTTCAAGGACCAACTAATGAACATCAAAATTTAAAAACTCCATACCAACACAATATATAAAGTATATATATAAATATATACAGTATAAACTACACAGAACATTTGAAATGCAAAATACAGTCAAAAACTTCTTCAGTGACTGCAAAGAGGGAGTGGGAGACAAAGTCAAACTAACCAAAGGCCTTAAAGGAAATATTCCTGGTAGACAATTTCAACTTTAAACACTATTGTCCAATTTGTCCAAAAATTTAAAAGTCCAACAATGTTCATCCGCCTAATCTGAGAACCCAGAAAATAATTCCCTACCATGAACATTTTCAATGCTTCCTTGTGGAAAAGTTGAACAAAAAAGCTTTACATGGAGATCTTGACTCTGAGGAGCCATTTCTGTGATGCCTTGACACTCCAAAAGCACCCTTGCCTCCATCTTTGTATGTAACACATTTTTCACCAAAATCTTTTGCATGACTGTGATGGTCACTACCATCCAGTGAGACAGCTGCACTCATTGTAGTTTTCAGTTGCCCATCTTCCCTACTAACAGCAGAGATTTCATCATCTCTTGGATGTTTAATTGGACTACATACCAAAGATTTAGAAAGCATAGTAGATCTCTAACATTTCTTATGAACCACCTGCCACATTATTTCCTTATCAGTCCGATAACTATCCATGTCTCTCCATCCCCATCACACATCTGGGTTTTGACACCCTCAAGAAATTCCTTGTCTTCTTCTTCTTTTGTATGCAAAATCACTCTAAAACCATCCTCGTTCACAATTACCTAAGCAGAGTACACTGATAATGAGAGAACCCAAAGCAAAATAAAAATCTCTTTTATATGGCAACATTTCCTGCCTCAGATTGTAGACATTTTGCAAATAATCTGCTAAAAGGTGGAGGACCTTCCTGCCCCATCTTATCCCTTTATTCCTTCTACTATAGTGAATTAGTCAGTCACATGTTTTGGCCGATTGCATTGTGAGCAACACATGTCACAGAGCAGGGTACTTCCCAAATTGGGGCCCACACAATGCACACTTTCAATGTCTCTATTTAAGTATGATGGCACTGAAATAACCCTAGCAAAAACATGATCAAAAAATTATCTTGGGTCACTCTTAACAGTAACAGGTACTCCAGTAAGTCACACACTTATCTACCATATCCGATTCTCAATGTCATCAACTCTGTCAATGTGCACTGCATGGTCCTCATTTAACTTTCCATACTTCAAACAGTATGTCATGAGCTCATTCCAAATGACTGCAACACTCTTCTGCAGCTTCTCTGACTCTGCTTCCAGTTCTAAAAAAGCACAACTTTGAACTGCTTTCTCGGCCTCCATCTCTTACAACACAAATGACAAGTGCTCGAACATCATTACCAAGTGGTCATCAGGTGAGGTCATTTTGAAACACTCATCCAGCTTTGCTTGTGTTTCTCATATTAAGAAAATAGCACTCATGAAACAATCATGTTGAATAGGGGACATTTAAGCACCTAATGTGAACACTATAACCCCTAGATGTACGGGAAGAAAGATGTCATGCAGCCATCTCTCTCCAAGCTAGCTACACCCTTCCAAGTAATTCATATTTTTTTTATAACCCTGAAGTTAAGCCTTTTAGTATAGTTATATCTGCAAACTAATAGGTCTGTTATACCTGAGGAGATGATGAACATTAGTTACCGGATATTGTTAATTCTAACCTCTTTGTTTTGTTAATCTTTATGAGTTCAGATAGGATTGTTAATAGCTGTTATTATAAATTGGTCAATATACTTCTATTTTATCTCTAATGATCAGTATATAGGTATGGATCTGTGAGTTCTGTTCTGCAATTTGGTCCTAGGCTAGAATACAATTGTCAGTGTTTATTTTTCTGCATATTGTCTTCTTTTTCAGGAAATTACTTGAAGGAAATTTGTAACCAGTTTCAACATTATTTCTTTTCCATAGTTTAATTGCTAAAGATCTTAAGTGTTGCCCCTGCTAAATGATTTCACTTCATATGGCCTCTTACTCACGGTCCTGAAAAGAAAATGCATCCATTTTTCCATCCCATGTCATATTTCCTTTTATCCTGAAGGAAGATAATCCTATTTTCTCCATAGTTGACTCTAAGAACCTGCTTAGCTTTTAGACTGGAAGCACCCACATGTAATAACTGCAGAAAGCATGAACTGCATCTTTCCCCAAGAGATGTCAGAATTTTTTTCTAAATATTCATGCACATGATAAACACTGAAATCTATCATTCCTACATCTGTGATTTCTACCCAAACTTCCTGTCATGACGTATTAATTGAGGTAGCAGTGACCTTTTCTTTTCTCTTCCTTTCCTCCTTCAATGTCATTGTTGCTGCTTGATGGACATCTAAATTGATGCTTTCCTCCTAGAATGGATTTTTTGAAATTCCTTTTGCATCTTCCTCCCTGGGAGCATGATGCCTGACTTCTCTCTCTTTTTCTGCAGATGAATCACTCCCACTGTGAAGATTCATATTACAAGAAGGGAATCACAATTATAGAAACCACAAACAGTGAGCAAAGAAGCTAAAAAAATCACAAACATAAAAAAATGTGTTTAGTCATATGGAGGCCAATGTGGAAGGCTTTTCCCCCAATCTTTCTTTCATAAATATCATAACTCTATTGTCACACTACCATGGAGGAAGTGTAAAGGAACAATAAAGGAAAAAGTAAAACTACTTTCTGCAGTCTATCTGTAGTAGTTCAGTGCAGCAAAGAACAAACAGAACAGCGTCTGCATTTCAAATTCATAACATTATGCACTAAGTACAAAGACTTATACATCTGTGCAGATAGGAAACCCATATTGCGCACTTTTTTTCCTTTGTTTTTGGATTTCTATCTCCTATTCTTTCTATATTTGTAATTTTTCTGAGTGTATTACTTCTTTCTACAATGGCCTTTTCTGTGTCTGTACACCGTTTTATCTTTTATTTCTGCATGCCTGGACTACAGCTTTAGCACATTTTATATTGTGCTTCGATTTCCTTCATTTTAGTTGCTAATTATTGCCCTCTAATTCTTTCTGTATTGTTCAAAAATATGTTTAATGTAAGAAGAGCTTGTTTCATGCTAATAAGAATAATATTTAAGTTAAAAAAACTGTTACTGAATTCCATTCAAGCTAATTTAAATAATCAAACAAGTGAGTCCTCCTGCAGTTTCTGTGCAACATCATTAGAGCTGTGATAGCCCTGGACGTAGGGCATATTTGGTTTCATGACAGAAACATTAACAGCTATATGTAAAAGCACACAAGCACTGATGTTTTCGATAAGTGAAAAAAGACACATTAACAATATTAGTGTTCAACGTCTTATCAATATTGTGGAAACTAAAGCAACTGAGAATTGAACTCTCCTTTTTATTTACTTATATTTTTTAAGTAATAACTTCCTGCATAGTAATCAAACTTAGAAAATAAAGACAAGCCTTATTAGTTAGGAAATTCTATCAGAATGTAAAATGTGGGAACCTTCTTACAAGAAATCTACCAAAAAATCTAGCCCTGAAATTAGTGGCATTACTGAAAGGGCCCATGGATCTTAAACGTCCTGTCCTTAACTGAGAGCAGTGCACAGCAATTCATCAGATCATATTCAGGACCCTATAGTATGCAAACAAGAAGGATGTCTTTCAGACAACCAAAGAAAGGAGTGCCATTTTCTTTGCAGAGATCAGAAGCCAGATATTTTGAGGATTTTACATCTGAAACAACCCAGAACAGAAGATTTTTTGTGGAAATTAAAAAGCTGTGCTAGCAAAACAATCTCTGAACAACCTTTAACTACTGGCACAAGTCCAGACACTCGAATGATCTTATCATTTTTCAGGAAAATGTTTGGGCAGTTTCCACAACTGCTGGCATATGCTTCAACGTCTACTACTGCCAGCTATTGCCTACAAATTCAAAATAATAATAACTGGGAACATTTGCTGTAATACAAGCAGAGCAGTGTACAACTGGTTATTTTAGATGAATTTTCCAGCAACACCAAAGCAAAGTATGACACACCTGGTTAGTCTGGGCAAATGTGCCACAATGTCAAGCAGAGTCGCATGAACCTGGATAATCTAATGACATTAAAATGGATTATGAACTCAGGCTGATACATATTTTAAACCCAAGTCCTATGAAACATTCATATTCTGAAAGTCTGTCAAAAGACAACAGCTGTATCTGTATACAACAGAGTTATTATTGCAGGTTCTAATAACAAGAGAGTAGTCACACTTACCTGTATTTTCTTTAAACTTTTGGAGAAAGTAAGAAAAAGATAAATGAATATTAAAAGACACTAGTTTCCTTCCTTTAATACATTTAGAACAGCAAAGATGTGCTGAAGGAAGACCTGTTATAACCAAGTATCACCGACATTCAAAAGCAAACAATTTTGGTTGTCCACTACCATATATAAACTATACAACAAATGAAAGAAACTCCTTAAATTATTTACTAGATGCAAAACTGCATTCCTCAAGGATAACACCAAAAGCATTACAAAAAGTAAATAAAGAAAGAAATTAAGAGACAGTATCCGATCCACTGAAGGAGCCCATGAACATAGGCTGACCTCTGAAGCCAAAGACAATTATGAATCTTTCTTTAGCTATGCTAGAAATTAAAAAAAAAATAACAATACTCAATGCTGCTCTGATCTCATTCACAATGACTCCAATAGAGATTGCCAATATCCTTACAGTCAAATTTAGGGGTTAGAAAACGGCATAGTGGTTAAGGTGCTCACTATATAGGCACAAGATGCAGGATTTGATTCTCAAATGGTGTAATTAGTTGCCTTGAAATAGCCCACAAAGAGAGCAAGCTTGGTGGTGGTGCCAAATTCACCCCTTTGAAACTTCTATTTAGAGCCCTCCTGAAATTTGTGAATTACTTACTTCCCCAATTATCTCTTAAATATCACTAACTAAAAATGTTAACTAAAACCAACAATGCTTACTCTATGGCACCAGACAATCTGCCATGTAATCTAATTAAGTGTTAAACATGCCCTTGCAGACTTACTCTGGAAGCTGTTTAACCTAAATTCAACTACTGGTTTTGTCCCTGATGACTGGTGCACTGTAATCATGACAGCTTCTATACAGATGTCCTAACAACCAACATAGGTAAATACAGACCTATTAGCCTTACAAGTCACATCTGAAAAGCCATAGAAAATAGTATAATTGACCTCATAAACTGCAATATCAAAACTTTTATTAGACTCGACTCTCAGCATTTTGACCTGTGAAGGGACAATCATGTTAATTTAATCTGGTTAAGTTCTTCCAAAGGGCTGCAAATGCTGCAAATGGCAGCAATGCAGAACACCTGGCATATCTTGACCTGTCCTAACCTTTCATCATCATTCTCCAAGCTGACACCGTGGTAAATGCTCTAAATACCAGCCTGTAATCAGTAAGATAGATAGCAAACCACCTAAAACACAGAACTTGCAGGCACCTCATTACAAAGTAAGAAAATGGCCAGTAGTATCCCTCAGGGTTTCAGAGTTAGGACCTCTCTTTTTGATATTTACTTTTCAGATCTCCAATGGGAGATCCCAGACCTGTGGATAACAAAGTCTGCAGATGACTGCAAACAAGGTGTTGGTAAGAAGTCACCCTATGACAACTAATGCATCCAGAATGATCTTTCCACAGTAAAACATTGTACTAAAAATGGGCTTAAACTAAATGCTCAAAAGTGCAGTATAATTACTTTTGGTAGAGAGATCCTCTCTGCATTATAATGTGTAGACAACATGCCCCTTCAAAATGTAAATGTAGTCAGGGACCTAGGTACTTCATTTGACAGACCCCCTTTCTTTTAACCATTTTGTAAAAAAAAAAGTGCAAAGAAATCCTTTTATTTAGTCCAACTAGTTGCAGTGCAAAAACCATGAAAGTCTAAAGAGGTAGTCATTCCATTGTGCTCAAAATTTGTTGGGCCAGCTATTGAGTACAATGCCCCTTTGGGATTTATCTCAATAAACATATCAAACAATTAGAAAGACCTCACAGGTTCTTAACCAAACAGATCGCAGGCGAAAACTCTCTAAGCTACCAAGAGAGACTGGAAGCTCTATCCTTAGATTCAGTGTCTTAGAGACTTTTGAGGGGAGGTATCTGTCTTGCTTACTGCTACCTGATCGTCCTGGACATTCTGTTTAACTGTAATGCCTGTATCTACACCAGTATAAGAACAAGATACTTAAATCTTTACCAACAGATAAATAAAACATATTGGAAGGAGAAAATTATATCCCAGTACCTTTCAAAGCTCTGGAATAAACTTCTACATGTTAAGCAATGATATTCACTATCCTGTTTAAACATAAACTAGGTTACCTGATGGGTATCCATAAATTTACTAAGGAGTTGATTAGTATGGTCCACTTGGAGAAAGGAGGTGTAGCCTGGGGGGATTACTGTGAGATTTGAATGGCCATGGTACTCAATTATCTTGAAATATATATGAAACTACCTATAAACTCTGCAAAATTTTGTATTATTCTTTAAGGAGCTAACAGTTTAGTTAGAACTAACCCCATCAACTAACATTATACATACCTGCTTACCACCGATAAAATTATCCAGAATCCATCTGCTTATCCAGCACTAAATAGGATTCTATACAACTATGTTCCTAGTAGAGGACCAAATACTCCTCTCTGTCCACAAACCTATCAAATCTGCTTGGCATTGTCTATACTTGTACCATGTTGCTATGGCCTGGAAATCCTTACCTGTATCCATCAGATCAATACCCTCCCTCCCTCCTTCCCATCCTTCAAAACCACTTTGAAAGACTTCCTAGCCAAAAGCAGTCTTTGTTCTTGCTCAACACCAGGATAAACTATATCCCTAAATGTAAACAAATGCCTTTTCATGCCTTTTCATACCTTACACCTCCTTATTCTTCGTGCTTCACTCATTCCTTACCTCTATTCATTTCTCTCCCTTGGCTTTCTCTCTAAATGTACCATAAGTCTGCTTTTCTCTCACCTCGTATTGCAATTCCTGCTTATAATATACTTACTTGCCTTTAATTTCTCTATAAAATGTCATGCATTTCTCTAAATATGAAATCATTGCTATATAACATATTTATTCTAAAGTGATGTTTTCATATTATGTCTAATTTAGGATAATTATTTAAACTGTAGATTTTTTGTATGATCTTAAAATGTTTTATAATACTTAGGAGCTTTTCTCTCAATGCCTTCTCTGAGAAAGGGCTCCTACCTAGTCAGACTTTCCTGGTAAGCAAATATCAACAAATAAACAAAAATAAACAGTTGCACTTGATGAAGGACCAATCTCACATGAGACATACTTCAACCTTGCTAAAGAAGATGAACACATTCAAGTAAATATTGATAGTTATCCAGCACAACAGGTAACTGACCAGCTGAGATGAGAAGGCAGCCAATTAGACCAGCAGGTGTCCTGTACTACTTACTCTTGTTTTCACTGGGCACTGCCTGGTCATGTTTGTTATTTCCTTGACAATCTCATCACCATCTTCTGACTCAGAGTAAAGGTTTTCACAACAGAAGGAAAAAAATTATGCTCTGCTCTAGCACAAGATATATAGGTAAAGACAAAATCTGCACACTTCCCACAGCCTTTGCACAGAGTAAAAACATTATGTGTGTGTGTGTGTGTGTGTGTGTGTGTGTGTGTGTGTGTGTGTGTGTGTGTGTGTGTGTGTGTGTGTGCATGCGCAAGTGTGACTGTGTGCACTGTTTGCGTGTTGTATGGTGGCCAGTCTGTTCATTTTTGTGTATCTCCGAATCAAACTGCACACTTACTGCACACTTATGAATGTCAGTTGGGAAGTGCACAGCAGTGACATGACCTGGCAGTATATTTTGGTGCTAGATTAATGAGCTGCATTCTGCATCTGCAGATGTTTACTTCCTAGAAGCTGCAGTGAGCAAGCGTATTGCAAGTTACCAACACAAGATCACTTGCAGAAGGCCCAGATTTTTTCAACAGCTAACTGTTTGGAAAAGGTTTCATTTTAGCTAGCAATATGAGTATTATAATAGCTTAGATAATGGGCAAAATGTACACTGACACCCTATTGGAAAACAAACTTTCTCCAACAGGGTACTGATGTACAGATATCATCCAGTAAACAGCTAGTTCCGCACTTCCCAGCAGCACGTTAAGTTGCAGTGAAACATTAACTGAAAAACAAACAAATAACAGAAAAAACAAACAGCTGCCGTTGTTTTTACACAAGCTAAATGTATCTTTGCTATTTATAAAGCATAAAATAAAAAAGAAAATATCTAAAAATAAATAAATAAAACAAATTAAAAATATCAACTAGCAAAAGCAACTGTTGCAAAATTAACATAACTTGCTGTTTTGCTTTCCCCTTCCTAAAAGCATCTTAAAAAACTACTTTCAGTAAAATGGAATAAAATAAATAAAAAAAAAAAATGCGAGTGTGTGTGTGTGTGTGTGTGTGTGTGTGTGTGTGTGTGTGTGTGTGTGTGTGTGTGTCTGTGAGTGCATGTGTGTGTGTGTGCGCGAGCGAGACAGATAGAGAGAGAAAACGAAAGACAGAGAGAGATTCAAAAATTGAAAGAAACTTTATTGTCATTTAGGAAACACAAGTGCTACCTAAATGAAATTTTGAGTATCAGCTGTTTTACAGGAGAAAACAAACACAAAAAGACAGACATGATAGGTATTAAAGAATAAACAGTAACTATAGTACAAACATAAATACCTAAGTAGCTGACGCACATGCTTGTACACTATTTCACTGGACAACATTGACTACTAGATGATCAACACTTGAAAAGAAAAGTACACTATACACAGAGATGAGCTTGGGTGGTATTGCACATACGAAAGTGATTGTAATTGCACTTGAATGAGAACATATTAATTTTATTATGCAATAAATAAATGGAATTATTGTATAGAAAAAAAAGAAAAAGAATGACAGTGCAGCAATCTATTATAGTTTTGATGCATCCAGATTTACATTTGCGTTAATGAGTCTTATTGCAATTGGATAAAAACTGTTCATGAATCTGGAGGTCCTGCAGAGGATACTACGTAACCTTCTACCAGATACACGTTTAGTGAACCAACCGTACACTGGATGAGAAGTGTCACTCATTATTTTGTGAGACCTGTTTTATATCTCATTTCAAACAGCTCCTGTAAGGGAGGAAGACTAGTGCCCACAATCTTTTTTGCTGTTCTTATTATTTTTTTGTAGCTTCTTCCTTTTGGCCATTGTGCTGTTACTGAACCATACAGTGCAGTTGCTAGTGATAATGCTCTTCATGACTCTTCTATAGAAGGTATTTAGAACATTCATAGAGAGCTTTGCTGTTCTCAGCCTTCTTAGGAAGTGTAGTCACTGGTGGGCTTTTTTTAATTAGCTGGCCTGTGTTTGTACTCCATATGTAACCCCAGGAACTTTGTAGTTTGGACTCTCTCCACTTCTTCACCATTGATCTTAAATCGCAGGTGCATGGAAGAGCTCTTTCTGAAATCAATAATAATTTATTTTGTTTATTGATGTTCAGGTCCAAATAGTTGTTATCGCACCATGCAATTAGGGAGTTGACCTCATTCCTATACCCACTCTTGTCATCACCACTTATGAGTCCCACCACTGTGGTGTTACCTGCAAATTTGATGATGTGGTTGTTGCTAGCTTTTGCAGACCAGACGTGGGTAAGGAATGTGAACAGTAGAGGACTCAGCACACAGCCATGGGGTACTCCGGTGTTTATTGTAATAATCCCTGAAGTGTTGTTACTAGCATAGGTTCTTTGTGGTCTTCCAGTCAGGAAATCGACTTTCCAGTTGCACAGCTCTTTATTTATGCCAAGGCCAATTAGCTTTTCTGTAAGTTGCATTGGAATCACCGTACTGAATGCTGAGTTGAAATCTATGAACAACAGCCTGGCATAGTTGTTCTTCTCTTCAAGATGCTCCAATGTGAGGTGAAGTGCCACTGATATGGCATCAGCAGTTGATTTGTTTGCCTGGTAGGCAAACTGCAGTGGGTCAAAGGATTGGGGTAGTACTGTATTCAAATGCCTTTTAACCAGTCTTTCAAAGCATTTCATTACATTTGATGTAAGGGCCACCAGCCTGTAATCATTTAGGCAGGTGGGTTAGGCAGAGAGAATGCATATTGTGAAACTAATTTGCTCAAGAATTCCGTTAGGGAAATTTTTAAATATGATTCTAATTTACTTAAAAAAATTGGCAGCATTGTTTTATTAATAAGAAGTATGAACTTATGTCTGGTTTTATTGACTACAATCCTTATTGATTTATGAGAAAAACAAACATTTCTAGGAGCAGAGCAAAAATATGACACTTGAGAGGGGTCCCTATCAGTTGATAGAGTTTTCAAAAACTCAAAATTCATATGGTCAAGACCATATGATAAAGTTTTTGAAACCCCAAATCTTTTGAATGGAGATTACGGTAGTACACATATCAGGAAATTTACCCTTTTCCTCACTGCAGTGCGATTTTGGAGTTGGTATATATTTTGGAGGGGGTATGGGGGGGCACAGTGGGGCTTGCCAACCTGCAAAAACATAAAAAAGGCAGATTTTTGTGTTTGTGTGTTTTTTTTTTTTTGATTTCCTAGTTTTTGGAAACTCGATCATATCCTCTCGACCTTATGAATTTCAAATTTCTGAAAACTCGATCATGTGACATACACCACTTGACAGGCATTGAGAGTTGCAATGCGTTCCACGGATTGATTTTTTTATTCATTTGATAACAATGTGACGTCTGAAGTATATTCGGTCAAGAAAGTGGCTATAATTGCTGGGCACAGTTGTGTGTGTGTTTGTGTCCCCCTGATTCTGCAAGGCCTGCACAGCATGCAGGACTAGTGCAGGAGCTCCAGCAGGCAATATGTCTGCCATGCGATCCACGAATAACCAGTAGGGGCATGCACGAGTGCTCCTGTACTAGTCCTGCACCGACTCAGCCCCTGTATGCAAATTACCCCAAGTGCAGGAGAAATCCATGCAAATGAGGTGAATTTGCGATCCAGGAAGCTGGAAACCAGCCATGCAGGACTAGTGTAATCTGCAGAAATGTACTCCCCAGCAACGTAGTACATTTCTGCAAATTACAAAATGGAGCCATGGCAGCACCAAATAAAGGGTGGCTATCATGTAAAAATCATACCAATGGCCAACTATAAGGCCATTGGCATGGAAAGCAGTTGCAAAAATTAAAAAAATTCAACTTTTATTTATTTTTTTAGCCAATCTCAGCTGTTTAAACATAGGGCAGTGGCGTGCAAATGGGATTGGGGATAAAATAAGAAATAAACCATAAAATAAGCATTCTAACCAGAATCACTATTTTGCCATTATACTCAATGGCAAGCAGAAGACAACATGACCAGTGAATACTGGTTGCTAAGGGGGGAGGCTCAGTATGGGAAATGTAACTATGCATTAGCAGGCAATCCTATGCAAATGAGGGGAATGATACTGAATCCCAGATTTCCCCTGCATGCTAGTCAGCACCCAACAGTGTAAGAGCAGGAATAGCTTGGTGCAAGCCTAGAAGTTAGATGACATCATAGGGGGGTGTCAGGCATACTGTAAGCAGATTGGAGCCCTGTGGCTTGGGTTTGCTCCTAGCTTAGCAGAGCTAAACAAGGGTGTGTGTCTGAGGCTGCCTAGCACTCTTTACATTGCCTATGCGGGTGTGTGTGCCGCGCACCAGGTTTTAAAGGAAAAAAAAAAGTAAACTGGAAAATAGCAGCTCTGTGCACATTTGAGCACTGTGTTTGTGCAGCTCACCCACAGGCTCAAACAGGAAGGCAAAGGGAAGGGAAAACAGCAGTAGGAAGGTAATCTAGGATAACTAGCATAGCTGGCAGGTGAAATGTATCAGAATAAGCCAATTACACAGGCAGCAGACCAGCCCAGCCCAGAACACTACTATAAACTATGCAAACACCTTTCCCTCTTGTTTTTCAAGCGGGGAACTTTTAACAAACAAAACAACAAAATGATAGGAGCTGCAGCAGCTATCATACAACAACATGTGGAAGAAGCTGAAGGTGGTGATGATTAGAATGCTGTCGACCAACCCACAGTGAGGAGAAGGAGAAGAGTGTGCAGACACAGGGTAACCTACCAGGTGCTACATGAGCTGGAGATAGTGGAGCCCTATAGGGTGGACAGGGATCTTCTACAGCAAATTGTTGAGCTGCGCCGGCTATGCCTGACACACAGAACTAACAGAGGGGAACCCATCCCAGTGGATACCAAGGTATGTGTAGGCCTAGGAATACTAGCCACAGGTACCTCCCAAAGCCCAACTGGGGATATCATGGGAATCTCACAGGCATCAGCATTCAGAGTGTTCCACCAGTTCCTGGATGCCATGTCAGCACATGCAGGTGAGCACGTATATTTCCTCAACACCCGTGAGGTGTTGGCCAGCAATATGCTTCTCTTCCACCAAACAGCAGAATACCCTGAGGTGGTGGGTGATATAGACTGCATGCAAATATGCATCAAAGCACCACCCGGTGAGTGGGGTAGGTTCTACATCAACCACAAGGGATTCCCCTCCATCAACTGCCAGGTCGTGTGAGATGCCCAGGGCATTATAATGAATGTGTGTGATGGCTGCTCTGGAAGCTATCACAATTCCCACATCTGGCATCTGACGCAGCTGTACCAGAGATTTGCCACTGGGGACATCCATTACGGTCACCAAGTAGGGGATACTGGTTATGCACTGGAGCTGTGGCTGATGACACCCATCAGAAATGCACACGCACCCGAACAAGAATGCCATAATGAGGCACACACACAGACCAGAATCATTATATTGCATGTGCTTGGGATGCTCATGTCATGGTTCCAGTGCCTGGACACATCCGTTGGAGTCTTGAAGTACTCACCAGCTACATGTGCCCAAATTGTCATCATGTCATGCTACACAATATGATCCTGCGGAAAAAACTACATCAGGAATAGCATGGGGCAGGAACACACAGCCCCCCACCAATGCCAAGGCCTGCACAGGTACAGAGTGACTCAGAAGAGAAACAACCTGAGCCTGCCCCAGTAAGCTGATGGAGACGTGCACAGTATGCCATGGCCTTGGCAAAGAGGCAATGCATAGCACATACACTGACACAGTAGGGACCCAGAATAACACCTGTCTCTCTGACTCACACATACAGTAAAAGGGATGCCAAACATGACACTACCTGTGCTGAACCCTGTATAGGGAGTGTACTATGCGCATCCAACATAGGCAGCCCTCAGCACCATCCTCAGTACTGGCACACCCACAAGGTAAGTCACTCCCCTTACCGATTGCTGATTGGAGTAGTATGTGTAGTCACTTGTATCTATGGTATGGATGTGAGCATGCAAGGGAATCGGGTGGCTGAATAGGATGCCAGCAGATAGTAGACATCTATAGTGGCACCATGAGATCTGTAACAAATACGGGTGTCAACACAGTAGCCAGTACTACGCAGGGCGACAAAACCCACTGCAGGAAATGTGCTGGGTCACATGTGTGTCCATATGATGCACACATGCCAGTCAGGGAGGTTCACAACCCAACAATAGTTTCAGCCAGCAGGACAGGTGTAGACAAACACAAACAAAGGCTGTGCTATGGCCTTTGAATGATGCCTATGGGTAACTACCCCCCAGGCCTACAAAGACAGACAACATCAGGTCAGGCAGTGGGATGTTAGTTCTGAAGGGTAGGAAGTCAGAAACTAATATGTAGGTCAATCAAACCTAAGATCTGTAGTACACTGATATGCCTCTAGTCTGCATGATAAGTTAGAATACAGAATGAAATGGAGTACCCGACATACCAGTACAGTCATAGCACATGTGTACAAGTGCCAGGTGCCCCCCCCCCCATCATATGTAGAAATGTAGAAACAGTCAGGTGTGCCCTGCCAATCCTGTGTAGAAATGTAGAAACAGTCAGGTGTGCCCACTCATCCTATGTAGAAATGTAGTAACAATGAGATGTGCCCCTTCCCCCACTTCACTGTAGAAATGTAGCAACAATCAGGTGTTCCCCCTCCCAACCTCTGTGTAGAAATGTAGAAACAGACAGGTGTGCCCCCTCCCCCAATCCTATGTAGAAATGTTGAAACAGTCAGGTGTGCTCCCCCCACCCCTACTTAGAAATGTAGTAAAAGTCAGGTGTGCTCCCCAAACCTATTTAGAAATGTGGTAATGGTGTGGTGTGCCCCCCTAATCCAATGTACACACATCATAACAGTCAGGTGTGCCCCCCCCCACAACCCTATGTAGAAATGTACTAACATGTATGTGTAGGCATAATACCAGTGGAGCACAGATGCCCAGTGGTGGTCAAGCTAGCAGGATAGATTGTAGCATTTACACAATATGCAGGTATGTGTGTGTTAGGTTGGTGTGTGTTTCATATTGTGTGAGAGTGGTCAGTATGTATTCATGTTGAGGTATGACCTGATGGCCATTGCCCACTACTTCTGATGACAGTGCCAAGTCCTCACAACTGCAGTGCCTAAGACGATTCCCACCAGTATAACACATGCTAGCAGTAAGCCATTGTAAATGTATGGTGATAATATGTGTCACCATCTGAAAGATTGACATGACATGGCTGTTGGGCTAGATATACAAGCAGTATACAGGGGAAAGTACCCCAGACATACAGTATATATTGTGCAACTGTGTAATGGACACACCCTTGGAATTGTACAAACAGGTATGCATCACATTATCTGGACCTGTATTAGGGGATACCAGTGTTGTCTGCCCGAACACTTGCAGATCACAAAGGAGGTAGGAGGACTTATGTATTGGGAAACAGCTGATGTACCTGCACATGCCAGAATAACTGGAATGCCCCATGTATATCTGTGTGTCAGATGCAAGTAGTGTCCATAGCACAAATGCAACCAGCTCACCCAAACACCACTCTGGTCATATTCCTGCTGCAGGGAATGGGTACAATATGACCCCACCTGTATATGGCAATAGCAAAAGAATGCAGCATGCAGTGCAGGTGTCCCATGCAGGTGTGTCCCTAGCCATACGTAGCATCCTGCATCCACACCACCTGATCAAAACTTATAGAAGGTATTGGCATAAACACCTAGCACACCTACCCTGTCACCCCAGGGGAATATACTGTATGGCGGTCTGAGACTATAGAACTTACAGAATGAACAGCCTGCCACATCTGGCCCACTTCAACACCAAATGGCCCACAGGCCGATGCCAAAGGCCTGTGTCTCACACATACTGCCAATGCATGTTATGTCATGGACACCCAAATAACAACATAACACACTCCACATAAGCCATATGCAAGGCCATGTGGACAAACCACAGTAACATGTCCACCATGTCCCACTGCATGAACTGTGGGCCAACACCAAAACACAGCTGTGATGGGGTGATAACCTTAGGGAAAGTATCAGAGAATGTATGCATAATGTATGGAAGAGGATAGAATAACAGGGTGGGGTGGGAGCATGGGCAGCATGGAATGTGCAAGGTCCGACACAAAGCTGTGTGCACACACTATCCCTGGCTGCAAACACATAAATGGGTGGCTACATAATTGCCCATATACCACCATATGGGTAATATCCTGATTCATAGCCCCATGCCTGTTGGCAACCTGTGCGAATATGTAGAGCTGTGAGGTATTGCCACAGCAAGATAAGGCCATACTGTCATGTCAATGGATGTACAAGTATGGTATCATCTGTCAGCACTGTACCAAGGTGCTGAACTGGATACACACATCCAGCAATTATCTGCAGCTCCTCCTCCAGAATGAAATAACTTACCATGAATATGTAGGCGTCTGCCCACAATACTGAACACAGCTGCAGTCACTCTTGTCCCCCAAGACATCACTGTGAGCAAGATGTCCACCTGACAGTACTTGAGGACAGAAAACATCACAGTGTATAACAGTACACATGTCTGACTATCTCTGCTAACAGCAGTACCATGTAGCTGAAGCAGCACAGACACAATCACCTACAGTACACACTATCCCCTTAACAGTTTGCCCCCATATTGCCAAATGATCGACGAATACCCTGCAGAAATAGTTTGCTACCTGTAGGTATACAACACAAAGGTCTGCACTGAAGTACAAACTACCTGGAATCAATCCACACATTCAGTACAGAAGGGAATACTTGGCATGCTCACACACTTAGAGAAATTAAGACAATGTCAGATAACAACATACTGAAAGGTCATACTGGGTATGCTCACACACAAACAAATGATGCCCATGTCTGTAAACAACCAGTGGACCAAACATATCTGGCAGTTGCAGATGTTATTGCATACACTCCTCAGTATGACTAGTCATGCTTTGCACACACAGTGGATAGGAATACAGACATATATCTAAGGACAACACACTATAATAAGCTAAACGTAGACATACATAGATGTGTGGAAGAGAGTGACTGTGACAAGGAGGCCTGTCCAACCCAGCATACAGCCAAATGGCTACAACCACATGAGGTGTAAATGTCACTCACTGTAGACAATAGCCACTGGTATCCATCAGCATTACAGACTATGTGGAGCAAGTGCAAGCTGTGCAACATAACTGTACAAGAAAGTAGTCATCTAGCAGCTGTATACATGTGCCTGCAGAATATACCCTTGCTTGTGCCCGCATGTAGTGTGTCAACTTCTAGATGAATGGGTTATGACCCATGCCCACACCCTGCCCTCTGCATAGCCTTACTGTGACAAGCCTGCTGAGGTCATCCACTTTGAAATACACCTTTGGGAAAGGTGCAGCTCAGTAATCTCCATGGCGCATCCTATAACTACATACTGCTGCAGTGTGATAAACTATTGAGGTAAGAGTTCTAATCCTAGACATGATAACTGTGTGTGTGTGTGTGTGTGTGTGTGTGTGTGTGTGTGTGTGTGTGTGTGTGTGTGTGTGTGTGTGTGTGTGTGTGTGTGTGTGTGTGTGTATCTCTGTCTGTGTAGACAGCAATGCTTTTTAGGCTAGTCACACTCACTACAATTTAAATTCCCTACTTTGGCAAGCCTGCTGATGTCATTCACTGTGAAATACACCTTTGGGAAAGCTGTAGGCCCATAATCTCAGTGGTGCATCCTATAACTGCTTACTGCTGTAGTGTGATAAACTAGTTAGGTAGGAGATTTAGTCCTGGACATGGTAACTGTTTGTGTGTGTGTGTGTGTGTGTGTGTGTGTGTGTGTGTGTGTGTGTGTGTGTGTGTGTGTGTGTGTGTGTGTGTGTGTGTGTGTGTGCGTGTGTATGTATGTGTGTGTGTTTGTCTGTGTAGAGAGCAATGCTTTTTAGGCTAGTCACACTCATTACAATTCAATGCCCTACTTTGGCAAGCCTGCTGATGTCATTCACTGTGAAATACACCTTTGGGAAAGCAGTAGGCCAGTAATTTCTGTGGTGTGTCCTATAACTGCATACTGCTGTAGTGTGATAAACAAGTTAGGTAGGAGTTCTAATCCCAGACATGACAACTGTGTGTGTCCCTGTCTGTGTAGGGAGCAATGCATTTTAGGCTAGTCACACTCACTATAATTCAAATCCCCTACTTTGGCAAGGCTGCTGATGTTATTCACTGTGAAATACACCTTTGGAAACACCGTAGCCCAGTAATCTCAGTGGCGTGTCCTATAACTGTGTACTACTGTAGGGTGATAAACTAGTTAGATAGGAGTTCTAATCCCAGACATGACACCTGTGTTTGTGTGTGTCTCTGTCTGGATCACTGCTTTTTAGACTATTTTCACTCACTACAATTCAAATGTCCTACATTGGCAAGGCTGCTGATGTTATTCACTGTGAAATACACCTTTGGGGAAGGAATACTCCAGTAATCCTCGTGGCCCTTCCTATAACAGCGTAGTGCTGTAGTTTGATATAGAACTATATTAGGGGTTCTATTCCAACACATGGCAGGTGTGAATGTTTGTGTGTGTGTGTTTCTATGTGTATGGAGCACTGCTTTTTAAGCTACTTACACTCACTACAATTCAAATGGCCTACTTTGGCAAGGCTGCTGATGTCATTCACTGTGAAATACACCTTTGGGGAAGGAGTATACCAGTAATCCCTGTGGCGCATCCTATAACAGTGTACTGCAGTAGTGTGATATAGAATTCTGGTAGGGATTCTGTTCCCACACATGGCAGGTGTGGATGTTTATGTGTGTGTTTCTATGTCTGTGTAGGGAGCAATGCTTTTTAGGCTAGTCACACTCACTACAATTCAAATGCCATACTTTGGCAAGCCTGCTGATGTCATTCAGTGTGAAATACACCTTTGGGGAAGGAGTACTCCAGTAATCTCCATGGTGCATCCTACAACTATGTAGTGCTGTAGTGTAAGAAAGTAGTTAGGTATAGGAGTCCTAATCCCAGACATGGCAGGTGTGTGTGTATGTCTCTGTGTTTGTCATTCATATCCTGTGTGGAGGTGGCTGTGAGTGTGTAACAACTGGACTCATTGTGGAGCAGGTTTTGCAAATTTCTTATATGATGGCACTAGTATATGTCACAATGTCCACCTTACAGGGATAACAGATGTGAAATAGCCAAGGGGCTGAGATGCAAATCCATACCTCCACATGTGACATCAAGGCCTGGCGAACAAAGTTAGTAACCCTTGTATTACCCAGAGAACATTCTCAACCCATGTCTCATACACACACACATTTGCCTAGGCAACAACTGCTATGTTGGCAGTACCCTGCATATTGCCCACTGATAGTAACCATGGTGTGAATGCAGTGGGCTACAGAGGGCATGGCACCCTGTCCAGCAGTCCAATAGGCACGTACATGCAGAAGTGCAGCTTCCCTATGTTCCCCACTGGACACCTGTGACACCTGTAGTGCCATTAAATGTGACCCACAAAGGACATACCATGCCTTAAACACATGCCCTGTATGGACAGATGCCACTGACACCAGGGAATACCTGTATCAAGCTATCAATGTAAATGCAGGGTCAACCTGCTGCCCATTACTAGTTCCCGCCACATGAAGCCATGACTGGCACATCTGATGATAACAATTTGTGTACACAACATGGGCTAGACACCCCTGGTACAGTTACACATGTCACTGTACATGCATGTGGGACATGTGTACATTTCAGGCACTGTTCATGTCATGGACTAAGCAACATATACATGGCACACAATCAAGCTATCAATGTAAGTGCAGGGTCAATCTGCTGTCCATTACCAGTTCCCACCACATGAGGCCAGGACTGGCACATCTGATGATAACAATCTGTGTACACAACATGGGCCAGACACTCCAGGTACAGTTACACATGTCAGTGTACATGCATGTGGGACATGTGCACATCCCAGACACCGTCCATGTCATGGACTAAGGAACATATACATGACACGCAATGCACAGCAATGGTGACACAATAGTTACCCAGGTGACTGGATGGTGGATACAATACCCACCTGTGTGGGTCAATACAGACACTACACCCCTGAGCCACACTGCAGACAATTGTCATGTGGCCTGATGCCAAGGCATACCCATCACTTAACCTTGTATATCCATCTGGCACAGTCAACCACAACACAGCCATGAAGCAATGCACCCATGCATGTCAGTACTAGCACCCTGTGGCTGTGTGTGTGGTGTATGATGCCTATGACCACATTCACACTCACCATGACCATCACTGGCATACTGAAGCATGCTGTCTGATGTCAGACACCTCCACATGTCCTTTGCCCATATAACCTCTGGATAACCCCTGTGGTGCATGTGATACCTGCACAGTACTGTATTGTGGCAATCTAACTATGAGGAGTTGTATTCCTGATCCTGCCAAGTGTGTCAGTGTTTGTGGGTCCCTGAGAGGGTGTGGCTGTGTTGATTCTGACACCTGTTCATGCAGACAGGCACGTGTACTACACCTACCACATAGCTACAATATAACTGTTGCAAATGTCCCTCATCATCACATATACGTTTGGAGGGCTCCTCAACATGTAACCTATGTGGCTCATCCAATAACTGCATAGACATGTGATAGCAGTACATAGTCAATCAGGGGTTTGATACCCTGTACTGGTAGGTATGTGACACAAACATACTTAAGTTTTACTCTCCCACCTCTCCCTGACATATCTTTGCCTCTGTCTGCCTCTCTCACTCCATCTATGGTGGATGTGGAGACTTACACCTGCTTTGCTTATGCAGCAGCATGTGTATTGTAAGTGAAGCTCATGATCAGCTGATGACCTCTGCAGGAATTGCAGCCCTCCTCTTGCTGAGTGCATGTGGAACAGCTGTGGTAACATTCCCAAAGCCAATTGCATGGAAAAACACTCCAATATCTAGGAATATCATGTTGGTGTTGGGTCTTTTCATTCACTGTGAGCAGGACCTAGATCTGTTGTTTGGCAAACAGCATCACAGATGGATTGGGGATTTACCTCTAACAACATACACTGTGGAAACAGGCCAACACACAGGAGGGGGGTGTGCCTGACATGACTACAGAATGTAAGTGCTTCTATACTGCATTTGGAGTAATGTTGGTTTAACAGGGTGTGTGTGGATATGGCTGGTCTACATGTTTTAGTACTTGTCATGTCAGTGCTATGTTTATGAGGAAACCCTCATCTGTAGGGTCATCTGCAGACTGGGGAGTCTGTGGTGCCTTTTGTTTCTTGTGTTACCCACAGAGCACCTATCTCTGTACTGCAGAAGCATAGTGTGAGGATTGCAGTCAGGACATGGGGACAGCCATGAGACTTACTGATTTCATATCCCTCATAGGACATATGTTGCAACAAACCCTGTTACAACAGAAAATGTATGAGGTTATCAAAGCAACATGTCAATATTGGCCCTGTGTTTGTGACTCCAGCCATAACTCTGTCAACCTTTGTACATATGTCATGCAGTAAGAGGTGCATATGTTCTGTACACAATATTTATTGACATCATATCTGATGACAAGCCAATAAGATATCAGACTGCTACACATGTTATGTATAGTAGGGGTTATATTTGAAGACATAACCTGGGCATTCTGTGGTTGTGTGTACAGTACTGAGGTATGTGTACTTATTGTGATTGTCAACAGTGTGTGTATTGTGAATATGTACCTTGGCCTGTGCACAGACTGTGGTAGATGTCATTGCTCTTGGTCCTGTTCTATCTGATGTTACATGCTGCTCCACTGTATGTTACCCTATCAGCTTACATGTTTGTAGGGCCAAACACACACATGTCCCATACCACAAACAGACATAGGACCACACTGTGTAGCAGCCCAGTATATGTAAGGTTAGTGTGTGAGTGGCACATATGATAATGGTGTTGATCAGATAGTCCATATACTGTAATATTACTCTAGCTTACCATATGTGGCTGTGTTCACATTGGTTGTGGTTACGCACTTTCACACAGGTGTCTGTTCCTCTGTGCTGTGACATGTCTGTAGAGCCTGCTATATATGCAGGTACATGTTTATTCCCCCACAAGAAATGTAGGCCAGTGTTGTGGCAGTCTGCCTGTAGCCTGCACAGTGCTTTGTTATATGCCTAGTAGCTTAGTGTACTTACCCAGTGAGATGTTATGTCTAGATACTTGCCAGATGTACTGCTGCTGGGCCACCATAACAGTCATGTATGTCAGACAAAGCAGTGGGATGCTGTACAGATGTATGTCACTAACTAGTGGGTAGTATGTGGCCATGGCACTTCTGTACCAGCGGTTATTATGTGTCAGGACAGACAGGGGTGAGTGAATGCATAGCCTATGGGGGCAAATATATACCACTATTTACATGATATACCCATCTACATGGCTGTTAACATCCACATTGTCAGGCTTGGTCCACATGTCTTGCAATAAGGGGTTCTGTGTATACCTCTGGACTGACCAGAGTGTGTCAGACTGTCCACATATATTGGCCATATCTCTGCTGTAGTCCACAGGATCATTACTGGGCTAGCAGTGGTACTGTACTATGATGTGCTTAGGATGTCCTGTCAGTAGCCAGTGACGCACATGTTAAATGCAGATGTGACCTCCCACACACAACATGTCTGTGAAGACAATCCCTATTACAGTAGCAGTAGTCTACAAATATACCTGCAATACATATCTGACATTGACTTGCACTAAGAGGTTGGGCCTACTGGGGCTGAGGTAGGGCTCCACTCCATGTTCAGGACATATGGTGAACATATATGTATATATAATTATCCATATATCACTATAGCTATATACACATATACATATCAACATACATAGATGGATATGTATACATACGTATAAAGACTCAGATATATACATATACAGAGCAATATATGTCTACAGATATACAGATAGAGATACATATGCACATATACGCATGGATATCTACATATATATTGACAGTAACAGGTGTATCAGAAGAGATATGTATGCACATATAGTTATAGATATCTACATATATATCCACATAAATAGACATATCTGTACACATAGGATGTGCATATATATATATATATATATATATATATATATATATATATATATATATACATATGAACAGATGCACACATGACCATATATATGTTGCACTATGCAGATGTGTATACAGACATATGTGTGAGTATGCATGTGTATGTACATGTAGACATATATCAACCTATTATATGTATATAGCCATACTCCTATCATATGCAAACCTCACTGTTGTGTATACCCTCCCAGATGTATCTCACCGTATATATCTGCTATGTGTACATTATGATAAAACAACATATGTGATGCAACAGTCATATTAATAATAAGTACTACACAACTGTGGAAGTAAAGGCAATTGTTCAATACTACTCAATATGTGTATTGACAGATATATTGGTGAAACACCAGCTGTCGTCACAGTGGTCATGGTGTAGTGGTTAAGGGTTGAGACTATAGCGTACAGGGGCGTTGATTCAAGACCTGCAAGGGCTGTTCATTTTCTTGCTGTTAAGAACAAAGGCTGTCGTATACAGAGTGATTAAGGCAGTTTTGAGCAGATTTAAGCAGGTTTGCATGGGTTTACGTGAAGCTAATTGGTGCTAAGCTATGGTTAAATGTACGGGCACTTACAGAGTGCAGGATTCGCTTACTATTGTGCAAATCAGCTCAGCTGTTATAGTGCAGCAATGTTGATACTTGCTAAGCATGGCTTAGCCCCGGTAACAAGTTCACACCTCCCAGTCTGATAACATAGCAGGGTAATGACATCTGTAATAAGTGTATGTAATGCCATGTACAATACATGTGTCTATGTGCTGTCGTTACAGTAGAAAGGGGTGTGAGTGCAAAGTGTGGGACACAGACATATATGAGACCTATACAGCACTGTCATCCATGTGAATGTGTTACATACAGGTGTAGTAGCCCAGGGTATGTGCTGTCACACTGGCATGTAGTATATCATGGCGGTACTACTGTTGATAGTGCTTACCCAGGCAAGAGCAGAGTGCTAAATTTACTACTGACAACAGGCACACCTGCAGGCATAGCTGGACTCTGAGGCCTCATTGTTGTATCCCTGGTGTGTGAGTTGTGTCACAATATATAACCCCTACTGGGTAATGATTTGACATGTGGAATGTAACCGTAGACTACTATCTAAACAGCACATGTTAGTGAGGGCTTCTGGCATGTAGTTATGGCATACATATTGTTGTCAAATGTCTGTCTGTCAACACACTCATCCTACTGCATAGCTACTTGCCAAGCTGATGACTTTCAGTCCCTGTACAGATGTGCAGATGGGAGGTATCCAGCTGGGATATGTATAGGCAACCTAAGCTTGATTGACACTGACATGTCTGCCCAGCTGTGTAAGAACTGGCACATATAGAAGATGACACCCTGTACTCACCACATGCCACTGATACCTCCACTACACTACCACAGTCAACAGAACATGCTTAGGTACAGGTCTATATCACAGACACTAACCATGTGTTGTAATGCATGTTGCATACATGTCAACTTGATCACCTCAGTGGCTATGTGGAGGAAGCACCTGGAGGATTGGCTGATGCATGTCACTCTGAGGGCCACCACAGTAGTGTCTGTTGATAGATTGCCTGCTGCCGCATGGCAGGTAGCAGGATACCACTGCACACATAATCCCTACACAACCCATCTCTCCTTGGACAATAGCTAGGTACACATCTATGACCACTTGCAGCGATGCACCTCTGTACTGACATGTGTACATGTGCATGACTAAGTATAACAGTGTCTGTGTGTTAGCACACCTGTACTTGGGAATTCCAGGAAGGCCTTCACAACCACCGCAACACCCATTGCCATAGTCAGTTGTGGCTGCTGCTGTATGGGACATTGCATGTACCTTGTTAAGCTCCTCTCCATACCAGCTACATAAGCCTTGCAGTACCAGCACAACAGTGTTGTACAAATGGGTTGATAGGCATGGGATACCCATTGTGTTCTGGCAAGTGTGTGTATGTGTGTATGTCTGTATATCTGTAGGGTACAGCATTCCAAGGCCACATACTCCTATTACAATACCCATTGCCACACAGTAGTGTTGTTGCTGCCCATAGCTGAGGCATGACAATGCAACACCCTACTACATGTGTGGCATGTGTATTAGCTGCATATTCCTGTAGTACCACTGTTGGGGTATACTATAGGTTGTATTGCAGTCATAGCCAGTGTGTGATGGTGGGTATGGCAGAGTGTCATCATTGGTTTCAGCGAGTACAATATCCACTGGGGGATGTGGGTGCTGTGTACACTGTTATTGCACCAAGGTACACCCGGTATATGTCCAATGTACCACATTATGGTTACCACTGTCACCATCAAATATACAGGTAAGTGATACCACAATCCATGCCAGTTATGCATGTGATGTGTGCAGCGTACCTGTAACACATTGGACACATGGTCAGGTTAGTTAACAGCGATAGGCCCTGGTCTCTCAGATGTGTGTCTGCCTGTTATGTGTCTGTTAAGGTGTATATGAAGGTATGTCACACTACGTTTTGCCCATATACACCCATTACATCCCCCATTAGCATACTGTACATGTCTGGGGATGTTCTGCATGTAACATGTAACCTGGGACACACCTCAACCTAAACGCTGTGTGGTGTGTGCAATGTAAGCCACACACTTCAGGATCACTGCATACCTAGGTAGGGGTCTAGATCCAGTGTTGCCAAGTAACAGTGTGCGTGTATGTGGATGGGTCTGCATCAGGTTTCATGGTATACATGCCCCAGTGGGTCACCTGTCAATGTGGCACAGGCAATAACCGTTATACTAACCTGTGACATGTGTACAGCTGGACCCCAGATATGTCACAGCCATGGTGTCACCACAGTGCCATACCCTGTTGTGGAATATGATTGTAGACCATCCTTGTGCTGACACATGTACACCTACAACACAAATGGATAGCATTATAGAGACTGCAGTCATCCAGTGTTACTAACAGCTATAATGCATCATTGCTGGATGGCTACACTACCTGACATATATGCATTACACTTCACTCCTTACAACATGTTATACTGCAGTACTGAGGTACACTGTAGTACAGACACCATGTCCATCAGAACCATATTAGCCACATTTCTGTATTGATATGCACAAGGCACCCTCGTTCTGACACATGTACACCAACAACACAAATGGATGACATTATATAGACCACAAACAACCAGTGTTACTAGCAGCTGTAATCCATCATTGCTGGACAGCTACACTACCTGACATATATTCATTACACTTTACTCCTTACAACATATTACACTGCAGTACTGTGGTACACTGTAGTACAGTCACTGTGTGCATCAGAACCATATTAGCCTGTCCCTGCATTGATGGTATGGATGACAGGGATGTGGCACAGGTAACATCATATGTACAGGGTGTGTTGTTGGTTTGCCAGAGGCCGAGGGTAGGCCATACATTTGACACCATGTGTGTGTGGATGAGGGGTGTACTGAGGTGAGCTGGGCATGGTGATGTGGTGTGTGTAGGTATGGGGTTGCCCTAGGTGTGTTTGTATAGTGTGTGGGTATGCATGCACACCATTCTGCCATGTGGCTGCCCTACACAGGTATTTATGGACAGCTGCAGACCATACCTGGCAGGGTGTGCAGTTCATTGCCTCCAGCCATGGACACATGGACTGTGCCTGCCAGGGGTTCCATGGGCTTGTCCAGGTACAGGCCTTGATGTGCTACTCTCACCTGCCAATGACAAATGTCCTCTGGTACCAGGTCCCTCCTGGGACTGGCCAGGACTATGTGCATGTGGCCTGCTGTGGTGTGGTGTAGACAGCATCCCCCTACACTGCCGGGGCTGGTACTGCCACTTTGGGAGCCCCTTGGTGTCCTAGCATGTTCTCATTGACTGCCAGCTGTTGGTGTTGCTGGCCTACATCCACTCGGCCGTCGCCGCACCCCCACCACACATTCAAGCATGGGCATACTCCGGGCAATGAAGGCCATCATCTCATCATGCCGTCTATCCATGAGCTCAGTATAAGCACGGATGGCACCAGACAGTTCACGGATGTTGTCGCTTACAGATGTGAGAGCAGCCCTCTGCAGCCTCAGGCCTTGTCTGGTGTAACATTGCATACGTGCCTGCACCACCATGACAGCCTGTAACATGTGCCTGCTGGTGCCAGCTATATCGCCTCTGCCAGGGGCATGATGGTAAGCGGCCCTACCATGAGCACCCTGGGACATCTGCCTATGTGGTGCCCTGCCAGACATCTGGATATGTCTGTTGTGACCATATACAGTAGGCATGGTTACCACACTTTCCTGTGCACTGCCACCAAAGCCAGCTGTCCCTCTGCTATGGCCACTGATGATGCAGTATGAATAGGCACTGAAACTGTGTATGGGATTGGGGTGGATAAAAGGGGGGTGTCAAATGATGGCGCAGTGTTGGCCCCTGACAACCCCACCTGTGCCCCAACAGTACTATCATCATCTTCGGTGTCTGTATGGACATCAACATCAGATTGCATACAAGAGGGACCCTGACCCACCTTGCCATCTGTGGGGGAAAACAATAAATGCACTTTAAAACTTGTACAGCATTGCCTAACAGTATACACACACACACACACACACACACACACACACACACACATACACACTACCATAATACCTACATGTCTGTGACTTTACAGACAGTCCTACATATATGTCCATGTGTACCCCATTCTGCATCGCACTTAGTAACATACACACATTGATACCACTCATTAACATATCAGTCCTCTAAATGCCTACACAAGCGATCACAACACAATGCCTGTTATTACATTACCTGCCTGATCTGTGTGTAGTGGTTTTAGATGGCCTCACTGCTGTCATTCAGTGTTCACCCTGTGTATGTCCAGACATCATGAGCATGGCCCCTATATGCGTGAGCTACTATGTTCTATCCATAATAATAATAGTCCCGTAATAATAACAAACTAACTGCTTCTCTTTTCCTAGACCTGTCAAAAGCCTTCGACATGGTCAACCATAAACTTCTCCTACACATACTAAACTCACTTGCCTTGGATTTTTCCTCCTTAACCTGGTTCTCATCCTGAAAACCCAACAAGCAGTAAAAAATTCTCTATCTGCTCTACTACCTATCTCCTTAGGAGTACCTCAAGGATCAATATTAGGTCCACTCTTATTCTCTATCTTTATTAATGATCTTCAATCATCTATCCATAACACTACCTGCATACAATATGCAGATGATTCTACCATCATCTGTACAGCTCCCACCCATCACTCACACAATCTACCTTTTCAACCGTTGAACAATGGTTCTCAAAAAGATGTCTCCTTCTCAACTCCAAGAAAACAAAACTATTACTATTCTCACCTACCCACAAATCTCCTCAACTAAATTTTACTATTACTGCAGCTGACAATTCTCTTATCTCCCCAGACTCTACTACCAAACTGCTTGGTGTTACTATTGATAATAATCTTAACTATGATTGTCATATCAATAACACTATAAAAGCAGTAAATAAAAAGACAGGTTCACTGTACAGAATAAAACCTTCCTTACTCCAGAAGCACGGACCACCTTAGCTCAATCACATCTTATCTCCACCCTACTGTATGCTTCCTCTATTTACACCAATCTCTAAAGGTAACCTGAAAAACTAACTACATCCTATCATAATATAGCCCGTTTTGCCACAGCATCCCAGTACAGAACTCACCACTGTAATAACTTAAAACAATTACAATGGTTAGAACTACCTAACAAGCTTATCTATCAACAACTCTTAATTACACATAACATTCTTTATCAACCAACAAAAACACCAGCTCTCAGTAACCTCCTTACTCCCTACAAAAACTTGACACAGCTGCGATCCGTCGAAAAGATACAAGTCACCACAACTAGAATTACAAATTCAGCAGGTAACTGTCTATTTTCAAACTCCATAGGAAAATATGGAATAACCTCCCCACACATTACCTCTAGACTCCTCCTTTCAACTTTTTCAAAACAACTTCTATTACATCTTAACAACTTCTGGCTCTGCTCCTGTACCAATCCAGACTAAATGACTTCTTCGCTCTTCAGCCATACCTCCCTGTAAAAATCACTATCTTTCCCTGCTATTTCAAATGACTAAATTACTGTACTGCTCTTAAAAAAAAATATATAGCTTAGGCTATTTGTTTTTTACCTGTTTTTTTTGCTGTATTTTCTACTACACTAAAATGTATGCATTGTTGCTTAAATGTTTAACCTTGTTTTAATTGTGGAGCTTTTCTCCCCGGGCCTCCACTGAAAATGGAAATTATCCAGCTGGACTAGCCCGGTCAACAAATGTAAAATAAAAATAAAATAAAATAAATAATATCATGCACCAATGCATCATGTGTATGTAATGCTCAGTACATGCCAGATATGCTGCTCAATCAGCCTATCATGTGAAAGCTGTAATATTTGGATACACTCCCTGGTGTTGACTAGTACTTACCCAATACATCTGTAGTGCTGCATATGTGGGTTGTAGGTGACCTCTCTGCTGAATGTGATATTAAGGGTGTACCTGATGTCTACCTCCCCTCTCAATGCCTGTTCCATGCTACAGACCATATTATACTATCAGCTGTCCTGTGATTACACACATGACAAGTATTCCTGGTGTGTAATGTGGCAGTCTATGTCCATGTACTACATGATCCCAGAGGGAGGTACTGCTGTATGAACACCCCACAATCACACATGTGCATACATGGCCAGCCACACAAACACACACACATGCACACACGCATTCTACATGCATCAACCTCCCTCCACTTCACCAGAGTGACCCTACAGACAAACAAACTACCCATAAGGATGCACACACACACACACATGCAGGTGAAGTTGCCCAATGATAGTACACACAGTCTTCCTATTACCCCTCTGTCAACATGGATAATGTATTGTACCCAACAGCATGCAGTGCAGCTATAGTCAATCTATGCTAGCAACAGTATACATATGTGTGATGCATGTGCTGTGTCACTAGGTGATGTCCCTTCCCCTGAATACCACTGCACCCATGTACACAGTATGGCTGTGCACCTGTTCTGCACCCTGCCATGTACTGTACACCACACCTTACAGGTGTACAGCCGATTGTTGAATGTGTACTACGGTGTTGGTTATGTCAGCTTTAATGCTCATAGCCCCTATGTTTTCCAGCAACACATACCTGGGATGATATGTGGGCAGATGTCATTTGTGAATGCTTGATGTCTGATTCACAGCTCTCAACATCAGCGGACCATGTATGAGCAATCCAATACTCTTACACTGACAACCATCAAAGCATACCATGGCTATGGGGGGGTGTACATACCCTTATTGATATGACGCACCCATCCTTGATCTGCCATGGGACCACATCACCGCATATCTTAACAGTACATGAGCCCGATATGTGACACATGTCCTGTACTTTCACATGCAGTGTCTACGGAATGTGTTAAATGTGCAGATTCTGACCATGATGCATACACACCGTGTGGGCATATGTGAGCACACCCTTATCATGATGGTTTGTCGCACCTCTTGTTGTGTGTACTACAGCAGTCACTACTCCTGGCAGGGGTATACCAGCATGAGCCATTTGCATTTGCCAGTGTATGTTCAGTCTGCCCTACACATGTCCCCCTAATCTGCATGATTGCAAGGTCTACTCATGTGCACATCCCTTGGTGTTCAGACACTGCCGTCAATATTGCTGTCGGGGTAGGGTTACGGCTGCCACAGGTTCTGAACCAGACTATGTGCAGATACAGCCATTCTTAGCATCCTTAGGATCCCTGCTGCAGTGCACTGGTGTGTCATGCTGAGACTCCTTCCCCCTCCTTCAGCCTTTTTGCAGATGCATAACAAGTAAGCCCTACACATATATGTCACTTTGCAGTGTCCCATACACTGAACACCACATGTTACAGCCTAGTCCCAGCTGATAATGTGGACCACTGTAATGTCTTATGCCATAGTGTATCTCTGCAGCAGTTGCTATTGTCCTACAGGTATATACACTCATGTTGCACTATATATGGGTGTTATTCCAAAGAGGTCCCTACTGTAGGCCATGTCTCCCACCATTATGTTACTCCCTGTGGACACATTCCACAATGACCGGATGTTAGTTATCATGCAGGTGTCTGAGAAACCCTTCCAATACCCCATCATGGTCACCCATTTGATGCCGTGCATTTCACAGCAACAATACGTGCACATGTACAGCATGTATTCTGGGTAGGTGTGTTAGATGTGTGCATGGAATATACTATCGCCTCACATGCCCAGTGTATTTGCAAACATCTACATAAACCATACTCACCAGCTACAGGCTGCTGCCTTGGTGGTATCCCACAGGGACCTACATAAGAGGGTGAGAGATGCAAACTCAGTGGCCACAACTGTGGCATTGCTACAGGGTGGGTGCAATATTGCAGTACATCCACAGTACATTTTCACAATACTACCACATATGGACATCTGTTTATCACTACTATGCAGCAACAAAATATATCTATGACATGTCAGATATGCATGATCAACCTGTACCGATGTAGATGTATACACAGCAGTGATCTATGGATGTGCCCCGTGGCCTTGCCTGCACGCTCCTCAGCCGGTATGTGGCTGGCACCCACCTCCACAAAAGTGTCTGGCAGTTTGTGGCTGGTCAGATGGGCAGGTTCCATGAGGCTGGCCAGGAGCTCCTCCACATGTGTCAGGGGGGATGGATGGCATGGCCCCCCTGTGGTGAGGTGATCCCCCCAGACTGCAGCAGCATGGCAACGGGCAGCGTGAAGCAGGTCAGAACAATGATGCAGGACCTGTTCATAAATGCGATTGTGCAGTCTGACATCATTGACCCTGTGGACTAGGTCATTCCACAGGGTGGTCTGCTCCTGCTGATCATGGGCACCCAGCCAAACAAGGTTGCATAGTGCTGTATGAGTCCATTCATCATGATTTCATTTTCCGCTGCTGTGTAGGCTGGAAGCCTTCCATGAGACATTGTGCCTGAAAGACATAAAGATGGACACAGGTGTGAACAAGTCATGCAGCAAGGTTACCACAGTTCTTAAAACAAATCACTGTCACCCCCCCACCATATCAGCGACAACAAACTGTGCACACAACTCAATAGGTATGGCTACAGCATACCTACCAGTGGGGCAGATATTGTACTGTACCACGATTTGTGCAATGTGTTTGTAGCCATGTTCCCTGTGTGGACATTATCATTGCTGGGCTGTTACAGACTATTCACCTGCATGCCATTGTCAGGGCCACATTCGGTCCATATATGTCTGTGGTATGCTTGCTATGTGTGTGCTGCACATCTGGCATACTGTGTTATTGCATGCTGTTGGACATGTTCTGGGATTGAGTCGACTATTACTAGCAACATATGTTCTATAACAGTGACACAATAGCATGTATATGCACTATTGGCCAGCAGAACCACCTCTCCAAACTCATCTGCCCATGTTACCAGGCCACATCACATGTGTGTCCCATCCTGGGGCCTCCTCATGTACTGGTCCAGCAATACCATCAGGTGGAACCAACCCACAGGATGTTGTTTCCCCCCCCGGTGGCACACGCAGACATGTTCCTGTCTCCTGAGGTCAGGTCCAGGGTGTGTTCAATAATGGGCTCCACATACACATGTGGGATGTGCTACATCACCTTGAGGCACTCAGTACACATTCACAGGGCCCACATGCTCCTCCTGCTCTGCCTCCAGGCCAGGAAAATTCAGGACGTGGACTGCTGTTGTGAGTAGCAGTGGGTGGTAGGCTTGTTCCCATTGTGTCCATATTAGGGCCCATGGGGCATCCACATCACAGACCACACACACCATCCAGCGTTGTTTACCCACCAAATGTGTCACATACCACCCCTGTAGGTTGTCCTCTATATCTACCAACCCTGACTACCTCCACAACTATACCTGCCATACATCACCATATTCCCATGGCATACTTCACAGAAAATGGCAATGTGGTACCAAGAAGGGGTTCACATGTGGCATACCCATCCATGTTGAACACACTGGCAGCTGTAGATATTTGTGTGTATTGCTATGTGTGCTGTTTGCAGTGAAAAACCCCCTGGTGGGGGGTTTCATGCTGGGCCCCCCCCCCCCCCCCCCCGCCCCCCCCCCCCCCCCCCCCCCCCCCCCCCCCCCCCCCCCCCCCCCCCCCCCTCCCCCCCCCTTTCCTTCCCCCTTTTTGCCCGGGGTGCATCCCAAGCCCTAACATTGGAAAAATTTTGTTCAACTTTGGGGGGCAGGTTTTTTTCCCATCCCCCCCCCCCCCCCCCCCCCCCCCCCCCCCCCCCCCCCCCCCCACGAAACCCAAGGGACACCTGCATGTATTGTGGATTGAGTTCCTTTCCCAGCACCTTGTTACAGTTAACATACATAAAGGGTTTTTACCAAATGTCTATAGGATTCTAAATTATTCAATTTAAATACATTTTTCCATTCACAACCCCATATAGGGTTATTATTCATTTACAAATCCATTAAATGATTTATTTTAATTTCATAAATAATATTAATCCATGATAGCACACATAACATATTTACATACATTTCCATTTTATAGGACCAATATAAGGTAAATTAATCATGTGAATGTCACATATGCTCCAGTGGGACATTCAACATCATGGTTCCATTTTCCACATTGACACTGTTTTCTCTTTCACCAGTAATATGACACAGCTTGCATAGATATGACAGAGATGTAAAACCACATTGCCACTATGGCCCTCTGCCAATACCTCCATGTACCTGCACAGTGTGGGGAACCCTCCAATTCCATCTAGGGGAAATCTATTTCCAACTCCACATTGATGGTGTCCCTTACCAACTTCCGTATGAGGGCTCATCCTTGTCGTCATTGTGCTCACACATTGATGGGTAGGAAATTACCCACAGGGAGGGCTCTGCTCCCTACAGGCCCAGCTACATCATTTGTAGAGCATTAAAACTTTCCCATTGTGTATTTTATGACCATAAGATAGGCACAGGTGTACAACATGAATTCCCAACTAGTTTCTTAATCAATCCTGACCCCTTTCCACAACTTCCTCCCCCTTTTCCAGTCTCCTCAGTAAGGAATTTGTCTGACAAAATGGTTTGATGTGAGACATATCATGTGTGGCTGTGTGTGTTCACTGCATGCATGACATGGTAAATTCCATATTCCATGTTTGGATTCTATATAATCCTGACATAGGGGTGTTATTATCTGTACTTTATTTTGTTATTTACAACAGTTTACACATATAGGAGACCTGTCAGAGCACATTTGAGATCCAAACTATTACATGTTTAATTATGAATGTGTTCAGGGTTTGATGTAAAATACTGTTTTGGAACAGTATGTTGTTTAATTCCTCCATCAAGATCATTTTTTGTGCCCAACACATCTTTTCATATTCATATTGTGGTGGTGCAAATCACCTACAGGCACTTTCACATGGTGCCCTTCATGACTTCCTGCCAGTGTATGTGCAACACCTGTAATGGCCTGATTGGTCTTAGGTTGAAAAACCATTTACACATATGGGCCTTCCAGCTGCCTCCACTTACCAGGTTCTGTGTACATTACACCCTCATGTCATCTATGGCTAAATGCCACTCTCCATTCCTGCCATACAGATGTTCCGTTTGTCACAGGTGATGTTGGTCCATAAGGGGTTCACTTAAATGTTGTTATGTCCAGACCATTATACATTATTGCCTTTTAATTAGGCATACCATAATAAACTGTTTTACAAATTTTTGGGGATAGATGCTGCCTTAGGTATCTATAATTTCATTATTACTTTTAATTTTGGTACTCCTTCCTCAGTCTTCTGTTCTATTAATTGAATGGTTATATGCCTTGTATATGAACATATAATTTGAAAATTTCCACAAATTTGTAAGTTTGTGGATTACATTGCATTACTACTTTATTATATTGGATGTCTTTACTAATGTACTACTTGAAGGCTTTGGCCTGGAGAGCAACATATGTAAACCTTTCTAGACTACTGTATTAGTATAACTGCTTCACAGTTGCATTACTCTGTTTATATGGATGTCGGTGTCTAAACAGCAATATGACAAGGCTTAGACAACTATAATAGTACATAAATAAAGCTTTCCCATGTATGCAAACCTGTGTGTGGTGTTATATCCCTTCACCTCTCTGTGGGTATATGTTGCAGGCAATGATTGTCATTTGTATGGGTGGCTCATACAGTGTCCAGCTGGTAAGGTGGTAACTGTAGGCATAGTTGCTGTTCTGTATTGTGTGCACCTTTTACATATGTATCTTCCTATACATATCTGTGTGTGTATGTGTAGTTACATATATATCAATATATAAATATTTATATAACATATATATATATATCTATATATATATATATATATATATATATATATATATATATTATATATATATATATATATATACATATACATATATATATATATATATATATATATATTTGTATCTGCATATATGTGAATGTGTATATGTATCCTAGGGATGTTGATTGCTTCCACATTGTACATTCCCTATGGTAGCCAGACTGTACTGCATGATATGTTACTGATACCAGGCTGACATCATACAGGTGGGATGGAGTACTGTTAACATCTTGTGCCCATGTTGTGTTAGGTCCTGATCTGCAACAGCCGGTAGTGTATTGCAAGGCAGATGTGTTTGGCTGTGGGGCGGGGATACCTATTTGTACAAGACGTATGTTGTTTGGGCCCCCTCAACCCCATTAACGGTGCATGTGGACATACATATTTTTGTTATGTTCCCATTTTTATCTACAGATGTATGTCTGTATATACCTATATATATATATATATATATATATATATATATATATATATATATATATATATATATATATATATATATATATATATATATATATATATATATATATATATATATATATATATATATATATATATATATATATATATATATATATATATATATATATATATATATATATATATATATATATATATATATATATATATATATATATATATATATATATATATATATATATATATATATATATATATATATATATATATATATATATATATATATATATATATATATATATATATATATAGACATATATATATAGATATGTATATATCTATTTTGATATTAATATATGTACGCACACACATGCATCTACATATTTAAATACATTTCCTGTACTGTTGAATGACTGTGCTGGATGATAAGTTTGTGAAAACATCAGGGTTATGTATATCTGACATGGCTTAGTGGTAAATGACTTTGGCTATGGTGTGCAGGGTCCTGGGCTCAAGCCTTGCATAGGCTGTTTATTTGTTGCTGGGCAGAACAAGGGCCATTGGATACAGAGTGATTAAGGCACTTTTAAGCAGTTGCAAGCGGTTTTGCCCGGCTTTGCTCATAGATGAGCACTGCTAACTTCCTCTTACAGTTTCTTATACTCAGCTTCTAAATTGTTTAACCTGTGTAGGCATTGCTTAACCCTGCACAAACAGGCGTAAACCCGATTACTGCTGCTTAAAACTGATTACTTCCACTTACCCCCACATTAATTTCTTTAAAAAGAAAATAACAAAGGATTGATAGGAAAGTGGTGAAAAAAGGGCACAAAGAGGGAAAGATAGTAGGGAAAATAGCTAGGGATGTTCAGGAGGGTTTAGAGAAGGTCCATAGCTGCCCATTTCTTCTACAGCAACAGCTGTGCATATACACTAACTTTGGAGGTAGATTTGGACACTCAAACCCCTGAGAGAAAGGTGAGGACAACATTAATATGTTGTGATGCCAATTAGACCAGATTACATGTGTCCAGTGTACATGTGTGTGAAATGGACAGCTCTGTATGGGGTGATATTTTTTGGGGTGAACAGATTGCTCTATTTTTTCAGGTGAGAGTGGGATGTTGGGGAGGGATAGTATGTATATTTGGGGAAATAAGTTGGGTAGGTTATCAGACAAGACAAACAAGACACATACAGGGGCAGTATATGACACATGTGTGGGGTAAACACCTTGATGGGAAGGGGTGTTGGGAAATCGGATGCCCATGAGTCCCCTAGTGGAAACAGTGGGACTGAGATCCCCACACATGGGCAGTCACCACTGCACTTTCATGGCCCCGAAGGTGGCTGTGCTGGGGGCTGAGTCAGAGAGCCAGGCTGACCCTCTAGTCACGACATGCGTCCCTCAAGCTGGCATAGAAGATCTCCAAACTGCTGATCGAGCTCTCTACACACCACAACCCGGACCGGCGATGGGTGACAGCTTCCTGTCCATGCCCAGTCCCGGGGGGGGGGTGAGCTCCATCCTCTGAAGCAGTTCCACCCAGAGGTGGTACAGGACCAACAGACAAGGAGGTCCCAGGATGGCCCCCAGATGTGTTGGTGCCCGGTGCCACAGCCAGCTGAGGTAGGACAGGTGGGTCCGCTAGGACCCGCATTCCCATACATGCTATGGTGTTTATGGTGTATCAACATACGTGAGTTAGTAATAGTCAACACATTCCAGGGTTAGGTATAACAGCATGCATAGATATTCCCATTAAGCCAGACACCAGATACGGAACAGATGCATAGCAAACTGAACACATGCATATATGGGACCACAGTGGTAATAACAACAGCATGCAGGTAGATTGATGGCACCATGCCACCAATGTTGGAGTATTTCAACATAGCACATGCATGGAAACAGATTTAAATAATTATAGGTTCATAGGTTCATAGGTTCATACTAGGCTATCTGCCCTAGGGCATTTATAAGCCTAGCCAGAGTGTGTTTGGCTTTCGCCACCCCTTGGAATGAGTTTACTGTGCCCTTTTTAAGGTTAGTTTACTGTGCCTCTGTCTAGCAGTGACACAGAAGTGACCCCCAGGGTAAACCTACGATCTCCCATCCACTTGTTAAGATTCTTCTTGAAGAGGGTCAGTGAGGGGCTCTGCCTAACATGGACTGGGATTCTATTCCAGAGTGAGGGGAGCCTCTGGGTTATGAATCTGTCCCTCCAGCATGTCCTATTTATTTCTGTGCTGAGGTTCAATACTCTCGATCGCGTAGCTCTAAGGGATTTGGATTTTCTGAGATGGAGCATGTCCATTAATTTTGGGTTGGACATGGCTTTGTACGGCAGGCATAGATCGCCTCTGAGTAGGCGGTATGCAACTGAGTAGAGCTGGAGTTTCTTTAGCCGAGCAGCATATGGCATCTGTTTGAGTCCCTTGATCCTCTTTGTGAGGTACTTTTGGGGTCTTTCTAGTTGCTGCAAGTGTCGCGTAAGGTACATCCCAAATGGGGCATTGTACTCAATTATGGGCCTGATGAGGGAAGAGTAAAGGGGCACAATGACCTCCCTTGATCTAGATGTGAATCCTTTCATGATAAGGTGTGCTATATAGAAAGTCTTTCTAACCACTTTGGCAATGTGATTGTCAAAGGAGAGGTTACTATCAACTTGGGTCCCTAGGTCCCTAATTACTTCTTGCGTACTTAATGGATTACCACCTATGTGGTAATTTGTGGGCACTTTGTTTTTCCCAAAGGGTATGACTATACACTTTTTGGCATTTAGTTTAAGGCACTGGCTCTGGCACCAGTTATCTGTTTCTATGAGACCCTTTTGGAGGATGCTTGTGTCAGCTGGAGAGTCAATTATGGCACCCAGTTTGCAGTCATCCGCGAACTTTGTCAGCCACAGTCCTCCCGTGTTACCTGTACCTCAGAAAAATATATACCGAATAAAAGAGGTCCCAGGACTGAGCCCTGTGGGATGCCACTTGTGACTGGTTTAAAGTCTGACATGGCTTCAGCAATTCTGACCATGTGGGTTCTGTCCTTGAGCCAGTTTGCAACCCATCTTATGATATAGGGGTTTATATTCAAGCTGGAGAGCTTGTCTATGATGCTCAAGTGGGGTATTGTGTCGAAGGCTTTTGCGAGGTCCAGACAGGCTGTGTGAACTACCTTACCCTCATCAATGGCCTTGGTGACTGTTTCAAAGAAGTCGACCAGGTTCAAGAGGCAGGATCTGCCATTAACAAAGCCAAATTGGGTAGGATCCAGTATGTGTAGGTCCCCAATGTCTTTGTTTATGAGTTCCATAATGATCTTCTCCATAGCTTTGCAGACCAGGCTAGTCAGGCTTATGGGGTGGTAGTTTCCAGGATCCATAGAAGGACCGCCTTTGTGGAGTGGGACCACTGTTGCTGTATGCCATTCTTTGGGTACATATCCTGTAGTAAGGCTGAGATTGAACAGCAGCCTTATGTGTGGGTTCAGCTCTTCTTGGAGTTCATGTAGCACGCAGCCCGGAACACCGTCTGATCCCATTGATGCTGTGTTTTTTGCTTTGGAAAGGGCGGCTCTCACCTGGGCATCTGAGATGTCAGGGAGGCAACACTGCTGGGATAGATATTTGTCCCCTTGGGGGAGGGGGGGGGAGTTTGCACTGAACCTGTCTGCCAGGAGGTTGGCAATGTCCGTGGGTTCAGTGTATTTTTTGTCATTTTGGACTAACTCTGAGCATATCTGGCAGTTGCCACCCAGGTTTCTAACATAACTAAAGAAAGCCTTATGATTATCTTTAGTGTCTTGTGCAATTTTTCTCTCAAAGCTGGCCTTGGATGATTTTATGAGTGATCGTAGTTTTTTGCTAGTACTGATCAGAGATGCCTTCCCTTTTAGGGATTTTGCTCTATCATGTAGTAGCTTCCTCCTTCTGTTGTATAGCTTATTTATGGCTGGGGTCCACCAGACAGGATGCCTGCCTTTGGGGGAATGGGTCTTGGTTTTATTTGGGATTGCATGATCCATGCATTCCTGAAGATGTCCATAGAATGCGTTTATAAATGATTCAGCAGATTGGGCTGTAGTTTCCACTGGCCCGGGGGCCTTGAAGGATTCCACTTTGGTTTTAAGAAGTGTGAAGTTGGCTTTTGAGAAGTTCTTCACTGTGGTCGTTTGTGCTGGGGGTGAGGGCAGGATGTGCATTTCCAGTGAGAATAATTTATGGTCCGATCTTACCAATGAGGGGTATACTTCTGGTATGGAACATTGTGTCCCCAGGTTTGTGATGATCAGGTCTAATGTGTTTTCCCCTCTTGTGGGAGTGGTGACTAGTTGTTCCATAGCATTTGAGTATATGAATTCTAGGAATCTTTGGGCTGGGGTGTTGGGGCTTGAGTAATGCTCCCAGTCTATGTTTGGGTAGCTGAAGTCCGCCAATATGATGGTGTTTGGAGAGACCTTCATATTCTCCAGTGTCTTCAGGAAGGCCGAGTGGGATTCCTGAGTTTGAGAGTGTGGTCTGTAGCATGCTACAAATTGGAAGGCAGTTTTGCCCGCTGTTAGTTGCACATAGATGGTCTCCAATGCTTCTTGCAATGCCACTAACCTGGAGGTGTGGGTATCCTTGATGAAAATGGATACTCCCCCCTCCTTTTGTGGTTCGTTCCAAGTTTTGGGGCTGAAAAGCATGATATGAGGTATAACCTGGTAGTGCTGGGGTGCTCTCGGGAGCCTTAAACCAGGTGTCTGTCACTGCACAGACATCAATGTTCTCCATACTGAGAAGGCTTCAAGAGCATGCATCTTGAGGTTTAGACTTCTGGTGTTGAGCAGCATTACCCTTAGTTTCTTTCTACTTGTGTTGTCTAAGGAGGTGGGTTTGTCTTTTGAGCGTTGCCTAAAATAGGCACTATGGGGGTGGCAAGAGCCTTTGCCAATATCCGAAAGCCCAGGGGTGACAGGTGCAAGCCGTCCCTTGTGAAGCAGGGTGGCTTGTCGAGCATGTCATCCCAGGCAGACAGACACTTGATCCCCTTTGAATGACACCAATACTTAAGCCAATTGTTGAAATTGATCATTTTGTCTTTATACTGTGGCATCATTCTTGGTGAGGGTAAAATGCTGCTCAAGGTCAGTGTCATACCGGCCTGGGCTACATAATCAGAGAGCTCATCTATGTCTCTTTTCATGTAGTCAAGGGAGGTATGTCTCAGGTCATTCACACCAGCATGGACAATAACTGAGTCATATTTGTACCTGCTTTGGAGTGACCTAAGTGCTTGCATTATGTGGCGGATTCTAGCGCCCGACAGGCATCTCACTGTGACCCTCTCCTTGTTCAGCCTAGTGAGCGGGACGTCAGTGTGTCTGACTATAGAGTCACCTATTACAAGTGTATCAGGTATATTATTAAGCCTTAAGGGCTGTGACTGTTTGGCACACTGACTTTGTGAACTATGTGTTGCATGTGTTTTGTTTTGGGGTGGTGGTTGCTTGGATGTCTGCTTTGGAGATCTCTGCTGCTTTGGCAGATTTTTATTTAGAGCCTCCGAGTATGTTTTTGTGTGTTTATGTGTTTGGTTTGCAGTTGTGGTAGGTCTATGTGAGACTGGATTTGTGGTGTGTGTGGTTACCTTCTCCTTCTGACTGGTTACGCCAGTACTGAGCCGAGAGAGCTCAGCCTCTAGTTTGGCTATATGGTTGCATCTCTCACATATATTTGTACTTGTTGGGAGGAGGAAAGGGTTGTCTGTGTACATGAGGCAGTTGTAACATTGCCTCAGATTCCCAGATTCACCAGCTGGACTGGAGAGGAAGCCAGCAACTGACATTTCGACATGCTAGAACAGTATAGGGAACTCCTTTGTAGCTGAATCAAAAAGGACCAATAAGGGATAAGGTATTCAAGGGGATTATATGAGGATGTAGTGCTTTTTTAGTTTATTAGTGCTTAACTTATAAAAATTGCTTATATGAGCAAGTAGAGGGTTTTAGATTGAGAATAGAGTGTTTAGTTTGAGAGTTAGAGCAATTCCAAGGGAAAAAGTGAAGAGTAGACTTTGTGGAGCTGGGAATAGTTTAAACTCGATTAAGCGGCGCTGCCCGAAGCTGCGCTATGCGCAAATTCGTGCCAAAGCGCACTAAAGCAGGGTTTAAAGCAGAGGGTTAGAAAGAGATAGGAAATGGCCCAAAACAGCCAATAAGCCACAAGTTACTGGGCTGGAACCACTCCTCAAGGGACAGATAGGCTGCTCAGAGCTCCCCACTCTCACTGGTGAACAAAGAAGCTTCCTTCTATCCAGATAAGAATATGGGCAACACAGGAACTATGACACAGCCCAGAGATCAGCAATACCTGAAGACTGGACTATTCTAGTTCGGTAAAGGTGGGAAATAAGGATTATTTATTTATTTTTTTCTTTTTTTACAAAGTAGCAGAAATTAGGTACAGAAACAACCAATAGGACATATGTCCCAACAGAACAGTGAAGTCATAACATACCAGTTGAGGTGGGTATTTAGTTTATTGTTGAAGATATGGTGGGGGGAGAGAAAGATGTCAATTAACAACTAGTATATTCCTGTAGTTCACATTACTTTCCTAGTCAATGCTGTTTTCTGTACCTTACAAGTATTACTACACTACCCTATTGCCTTAGTTTGGACAATGATATGGCTGTCATCATCTTTATACATGAACTGGTTTTACCTGCAGTATACACCTCTTACCTGGTATACCTGTGGAGGAAATGTTTGTTAACACTGTTTCTACACATACTTCCAGATTCCAGGTTGATGTTGTGCACATACCTGTCCATTTCTTTCTGCACAGACTCGGGCCATGTCTTGACCACATACAGGTGAACAGGACATATCTAGACTATTACCCTCTTCAACCTTTAGTGACTTAACACTCTTATACAGGCTTTGCTACACAGTTATATTATGTAGCACAGTGTGGGTAACAGTGATCAGTGATACCTTATTATTCAGAGCTACTGCAACACTCAGAATACTATACAATACCAGAGTAAACAATACCAGTACAGGGTATCAAGCTTTTTATTTCTCGGCACAGTGTTCATATCCAACATACCTGTGGGAGCAATGTCTGTTAGCTCTACCTGCCACACAAAGTACCAGATTACACATTAATATTATGCACATGCATCTCACTCAGTTACTGTACACACTCTGGTCACAGCTTAACAACATGGGGGTGTAGATAGGACATACTTGGCTTATTACTCTCATAACAGTTTCAGGAGTTGCTAGAGTGAGAGGTTTGTTTTCATAGATGTGTAACAATCAGTTTCATTTTCTGTTTGCTGCCTAAACATCTGGGGTCATCCCACTGATTTCCCCAGGGGACAGGGGGACAGCCAGCAGATATGGGCCCATATACTGGACATTCTGGTCGTATCTGTACAGTTGTGGGGTATGATTCTGTATGCAGCCTACTTCCACTTCCAGGATTCAGACCATGGCTGTGTCTGCTACAACTAAAACACTGTCCATCAAGGTTGTGTGTGCTATATAGATATTGCTGTATATCTCCTATCTGCTTTCTGTCTTACAATTCTCCTGTGGTTTTACATTCTGACCTTGTATTACAACACTTTTATAAAGGATTTCCTAGACAGTTATATTTTGTAGGACAGTGTAGGCGACAGTGATGAGTAATACCTTATTATTCAGAGCAACTTCATCAGTCACGATGCCATACAATACCAAAGTAAACAGTAGAAAGTACAGGGTATCATTCTTTTATTTCTAGGCACAGTTTTCATATCTGACAGACCTGTGGGAGCAATGTTTGTTAGCACTACCTGAATGTTGCCACACACAGTACCAGATTCCACATTACTGTTATGCACATACATCTCACTATGTTACTGTACACACTCTGGTCACTGCTTGACAACATGGGGGTGTAAATAGGACATATGTGGCTTATTACTCTCATAAGGTTTTGGGGAGTTGCTAGTGTGCCAGCATTGTTCTCATAGATGTGTGTCAATCAGTTGTATTTCCTGTTTGCTGCCTATACATCTGGGATCATCCCACTGATTTCCCAGGGGGACAGGGTGACAGGCAGCAGATATGGGCCACTTTACTGGACATTCTGGACATATCTGTACAGTTGCGGGGTATGATTCTGTATGCAGACTGTGACAACCGTGCCCCGGCTCAGCAATCAAGGAGCCTCAATCCTCACCAGTAACACCAGGGAGGTCATCTCCTAGAAGAGAGGAAAGGATAACTAATACACACAGTAAAGTACAATTTCCCTTAAGTGCACACAGTGATCACAGTCAGTCTGGGGCTGGTTGCTCCCTTGCTCACCAGGTCCTCAATAAGACTCCCCACTTGCACAGCTATAAGATCCAGGTCTCAGCCTAGCTGGGCAAGCTAAAACCTCTAGTACCCTCTCTATCCAACCTGTGCTTCGTGTCCCTGCCCAAGTAGCTGACACAATACACACACACTTTGAAATAAGTATTTATACAACTTCACAGACACTCCTGGGAAAGGCTGACACAGATTCTCTAGCTGTGCCCCTTTACCCAGTCCATAAAGTAGTAATACCTGCCACCACCCAGCTAATAATATCAGCTACTAAAAGGCCCTTAAAAGGGTGTCCAATTAGCACTGTGCAACATTAGTATCCAATGGCAATATGACTATTCAGTCTAGGCTTATTGGAAGGGCTTAGACAGTAAACTTTATTAATATATAATTTACTCTAAAGCATAATTTATCTCTACATAAACCAGCCACAGGTAGAAAGTTTTAAAAATATTTAATAATAAATAATTAAACACAAGACAAAACTACTACAACACAGAGATATCTAAGAGTTCAGAGATCACACAGAAACTTAAAATAATACAGTAGGACAGGTCTGATTTCAAAGAAAAATATCTAATTAATCTTTACTAGCTTTAACTATTCCTACAAGAAATCACAGTGCTAAAACTTACATGTGAGCATACGGCAGAGTGCTGATAAGTTGGATATCAAGATCAAAATGCTACAAGTCTCGTGAGAAATAGTATTTAAACATTACTAACAAACATGTCTGCTGGGTCCCTTCCAAATTACATCATGTTGACACTTATGTTTTCCCAGGCAAACAAACTGCATTGTTTAGCAATCTAACACCTGCTCAGAAACTTACAACAATAAAAGGCATTTCACATATACACTCTAGCAGAAACCAGAGCAATAAAGCACCTTCCACATGTAAACTCTGGTCCTATACTTTAGCCTTAAAACAATGGGCATGAAACTTTCATCCAGACACACTGGAGCTGAATTCTAACATGAAAGTGTCACAACATGCTTCACTGGGCCAATAGAGTGCAATGTTGTCACATATTTTGCAGTTCCACATTTCACAGTATTCTTTTACACTCAAGAAAACATGCCTGTATTTTACATTTATTTACTAATCCCAGAATTATATATCAAATTCTCTTTGACTAGGCTGACAGCCTTCGCCCATCTCTCCACAGTCGTCACACAGACTACTACCACTGCCAGGATTCAAACCATGGCTGTGTGCTAAACATACAACAGTTCACATCTCAGCTGCAAGTGCTATTTGGATTTTGTTGTCTTTCTTTTTACTGTTTTCTGTCTATGTGTCTCTCAGATGTACTAAATGACCACTGGGGATTACACCTGTCATATGCAGACATTTCTACACATTTTATTTATGTTGCACAGTGTGGGTAACAGTGCTTAATACAATAGTACTATTACGTGATTGCAAATATACATTACCATATGATGCCAGAGTGTGCACATGCAGTCCAGCAGTTAGACCTTTACTATCAGGCTATTATGCTTTTAATTGCATACAAACTATATGAGACTTTTCCTGCCATATTCCCCAATGTATGCTGTACTTGCCTTAAACAATACAGGTTTTATACTGGCAATTACCTTACCAATGCTTTTAAATCTATTTCCAATGGCAGTACATGCAAGAGTATTACTGACGTGCCTTGCATTGCAACCTCTCCAGGTGACAGCCATGGGCTTCCTGGTTTGCAGCCCACTCACTTGCCACTATGAAGGACATATGAGGAACATTTAGCCATACCTATCCATAATATACATGAACTGGCAATTATTACACACGTAGCCGAGTGATACTTACACATAGCAGGGCTGGCCCCTGCCGTCCTAGCCTCTTGGATCCACTGATCCAAGAGGTCCCCCTTATGCCACTTCAGGTCAGCATAGTGATGCCTGACCTGCTCACCAGTTCGGGGTATGCCATGGCATTGGTGAGGTCACAGGCGAGACAGTCCCAGGCTTCCGCCTTATATTGGGAACCCTGGTACTGGCCCTGCAGCAGTGTCTGTTCATGGTCTTTGACAAGGAGTCCTACCATGACTCTGGACTCCTGGATGCCCCAGCACTGCACCTGGAAGTGCCCTCCTTCTACCCTTTCTACCATGGTGCCAGCAAGGGGAAGCAACAACCAGTTATGAGATCTATTCCCACCTGGGTTTAAGTAGGGCTTAATTCCCACACTTTGCCATGATTGGCCAGTTTGAAAAGGCTAAGCTATGGGCAAACCTGCTTACCTAAGGTTGGCATTGTTTAAAGTGGTATACAACTGGGCACATTGCGTTAGCTGGCCTAAACATTGCTTACACCTCCTAAGCTGGCTTGTGCAATGCTCAGCATTGCTTAAATTTGACTTTGCATTATATTTGCTTTTTGGCATTGATTTATTATTCATTACATCATATATATATATATATATATATATATATATATATATATATATATATATATATATATATATATATATATATATATATATATATATATATATATATATATATATGGTATCCATGATTCATGTGTACGTACACTGTATGGGGTCCTTGTGTTTAGTACAGGACTTCAACATTCTATTACATTTACACCTCACATCTGGGCATACTTCAGTACTCCATTTCACATATTTCTGTTATGTAGTGGGTTATAGAACATTTGTCTGTATACTGATTCCTTTTACATGTTCAATTTGATTTCACTATAGTGAGGATTTGTTTGGTGATACCTCATTCTTATGTACTGCTGTGATGGCTTGGTGGTTAACTACTGTGACTATAGTGTATAGGGTCCTGAGTTCCAGACCTGCAAGGCTGTTTATTTTGTTGCTGAGCAGAACAAGGGCCATTAGATACAAAGTGATTAAGGCACTTTTAAGCAGTTGTAAGTGGGTTTGCGTGGGTTTGCGTGAGGGTAAGCAATTCTAACCTCTGGTAAAATATGCTTACAGACAGTTAGCTTCAGTATTGCTTAACCTGATTGCACATTGCTTACTCCTGCGCAAATGGGCTTAAACCCGCTTACTAGGACTTACATATGCTTACTACTGCTTAGTAGTGCTTACACTTGCTTATTAGAGCTTACTCCCACTTACAACTGCACTGATTTAGACAATAATGTCTAATGGTTTTTGGGAAGGTGGGGGATTTGGAAGCTGTATGGTGTTATCATTCATTACATATTTTACCTTCCATTTGTATCCATGATTCCTGTGTACATATACTGTATGGGGCACATGTGATTATCTGTGGACTTTGCAACATTATAACACTGACACCTCATATCTGCATTTAATGCAGTACTCAATTTCACAAATATATGTTATTTAGTAGGTTATGCAACTAAAATATTGGTCATAATGTGATTTGACATGGAAAGTACTGCAGTGGGACTTGAACTTGAAATGCCTGCTCGTAAGGCGAATGCTCTTCCCACTACACTATTGCTATACTGCTTCATTTGCATATATCTTCCTTGTTATCCGCTACAGCCATTTAAGCTGCATTAACCGTAGCTAAGCGATGGGCAAAGCCACGCACCTATGGTTAGCTTTAAGTGGATTCATAAAAAGAAACATGGTATGTTTATTTTCTTTGTATTTACTATTGCTGTTGTACACATGGGGGTATGTTGCTGGGGGGTATGCGGACACCTATGAGCGGTCTCGCTCATTCATTTGGCCTTTCTGCTGTTTTTCATTATTGCCGGGAGGTGTATATTCTGAGAGCTCTGCTCTCAGGCACGCCCCCTGCACTCTTACACGCTCCGTGTAAGATTTGGAGCTCAGGCAGCATACCTTCATTAATATGCATGGGGCGCTGCCGTCCTGCTCCTAAATGGCTGCTTCTGTAAAGGACTAAGCTAGCCCTACACAGAAGATTAGTAATTCTTGGGGTGTATATATATGTGTATATGGATGTGTTTATATGTTTGTCTATGTTTCTAAGTGTAAGTGTGAGACTGTCTGTGTTTCTGAATTTGTGTTTGTGAGTGTGCATAGCTCTCAGCCTTCCATCTACTGACAGCTTACTCACAACATCACATAGGAACATCACAGGATGGTTAAATTGTGCTACTTTTTACTTATAAAATGCTCTTTTCATGAATTAATATGATTCAGTTCTCTTTATCATGGATATCAGTAAAACAAATTCCTATCACTGAATGTATGACAGATTCTTTCAGTGTGAAATTTCAAGGAAAATTCATTTTTTAAATCCTCAAATGAGGAACATTCCTAAAAAAGCATATACAAAAATATATATATATATATATATATATATATATATATATATATATTACAGTTCAACAGATGTCTCATTATCTAAGTGTTATAATGCCTTCCAGGGTGGATATCACAGGGAAAATAACAGCCCTTCCAGGAGTGGAGAAATCTGCCTAAAGCACTGGCCTTACAGCACCCCTATGCAGTTGTTTATTTTCTCTAAAATATCTAACCTGTCAAATATCATTGCTTAGGTATTGTCCTCACTAAGGCATTGTTTGAAGATGTAAAGTTGAGGGTGGCAGCTAACATCAGATCCACCAGAAGATATATGTTTACCCTATACCATGCAGTCTGAGACAAATCCCCATATCATACCTCACAACTGTACTGAATTCCTAGGTATTTACTGGGTTGAGGTCCAAATAATGGGTTCCCACATATTCCTGAGTGGTGCCCTTAATTCATGAATTTTCTGGCTTTTTTAAAATTTTTAAAATTTTAAATTTTTTTTTTTTAATTTATTTTTTCATCGATTTTATGCTGATGTCATCACTTGCAGAGGCATTCACGATGATGTCAGCTTCATGAGCAGCCTGCCAGCCTGCTGGAATTCGGCTGAGGGCTTAATGGGTGTGACTGACTGTTTATGTTTATGGTCAGCAACGTGTGTTGTACTTGAGTCACTTCTTGCACTGCAACAGCTTCCAGTTTACTTCAGACAGAGAGGGACTGGATGACCAAGAGAGCAGCTGACAGCAACACTGTTTTTTGTTTTTAATTAATCTAGAGGGCAGAGGTTTTAATTCAGATACAGCAAGGCAGGCAACCCTGTCCCTGTCCATAAGCCATTTGTTTTACTGTGTGAGTGTCACACTAGTGCAGCAGTCTCATCAGACTTGGAGTGGTGTGGTCATGAGAAAATATATTACTTCTACTTCTTCCCCCAACTCTTCCTCCACCTCCAGGTAAAATAAAGATAAAAAGAAAATGAATTGAGTCATGTATCATGAATGAGTGATGAGTTGATGGCAGTGCAATGTTTGTGCTACTCAGTGGTGGGCTGCAGCTGCATGTATAAGACGTGTTTCACTCATAAGTAGTGATGAAGTCCTTTAAAATAGTCGAGTCAGTTTATGTTGTTTCTAAAAGTGAAAACTGGAAAATATATTTCATTCATAATGCACCACTGTTTCTTGTAATAAGTTTAATACAATGTCAACAGTTTCTTTGTGGTATGTGATTAACTGTTCAAGGCCAAACTTTACTAACAGTCAAGTTAATGGCATACTTATGCATCCATGTGAATGCTCTCCTCTGCACTCTTTATTGACTTATCTAAAGCTTTTGATATGGTTAACCATCAAATACCTCTTAACATACTCAGATCACTGTCACTTGACACACAGGCATTACAATGGTTCAAGTCCTACTTAAATAATAGACAGCAAGCTGTCCTTTGGGACAATAACTTATCCACACATCTCCCTATTACCCTTGGTGTACCTCAAGGCTCTATCCTGGGACCTCTACTCCTCTCCATATTCATTAATGACCTTAGTAGAAATCTATCTCTAGCAACCTGCATACAATATGCAGACAACTCCACATTGATTTGTAAAGCCTCCTCTTCATCTGAACTCCAATCCATCACTCAAACAGTATTTAACCTAGTTGAAAACTGGTTCCAACCACATTGCCTCCTCCTAAATGTCAAGAAAACAAGACTATTGCTATTTACTCCAACTCTTAAATTCTTCCCAATAGATTTCTCTATTACATCCAACAATGGTGTGATCATAGCTCCTGATGCAACCACCAAACTCTTAGGTGTAATAATTGACCACAACCTTAACTTTGACTCACATATTAACTCTACTATTAAAACAGTAAACAGAAAACTTAGTTCCTTGTATAGGATAAAAGCTTTCCTTACCCCTGAAGCCAGAACTACCATTGCCCATACTCATCTGATCTCTACCCTCCTCTATGCCTCCCCCATTTATATTAATCTTTCCAAAAGCAACCTTAATAAGCTGACAACTTCTTATAACAATATTGCCAGATTTGCTACTGGCTCCCCATTTAGAACTCACCATTGTCTAAATCTTGAACAGCTAGGATGGCGAGAACTGCAAAACCAGCTATAATTTCAACAACTCACCATTACCCATAAGATTCTGCACCATCCTAGTGATACTCCTATTCTCTGTTGCCTCATCTCTCCCTACATAAATCTTACTACCCTTCCCTCAGCAAATAAATTACTGGTTACCATCCAGAAATCCCACAACAAAGCAGGTGATTCTCTTTTCTCAAATGTTGTGGGGAAGATTTGGAACAGGCTTCCCAACAAACTTGCACTTCTGTTATCATTACCGCTCTTCAAAAAGCAACTAAAAATCCTCCTAAAAACACAATGGCTATGCCCATGTACTAACACTGACTAACACTCCCCGGTACAACATTATTGTATACCTCTCACCCAAAACCCATAGTGTGAGATTAGTAATCCTTCCCTTACTCCCATTTTAGTCTCCTATTTTCAGGGAACTATCACTGAGTATATTATTTACAACATTCATTCTGCTGTGAGCATAAGTCTTCCACCTTGTATATAGACCAACTATCTTTTTTACTTTGAGTGTAATATTTGTTTACGTGTATATATCCAAACTTTGTTTTTTAAGTGTTATATTTTTTAAGACAACCTGAATACTTCATTTCAATCTGTACTTCTTTCCTAACATACTTTATGTTGAATATCAAACCCTTTACCATGTAAATAGTACTGTATTGCTTTGTTAAGCTCTAGTCACTTTCTGTAAAATTAAGTTATTTTATGATACTCTTCATGGAAAATGTATTTAAATATTTTTTTGAGTTTTTCTGTCCTGTTTTATTAGCCTAATGTGGAGCTTATCTCCCCGGGCCTCTACTGAAAATGGACATGTATCCAGTTGGACTAGCCCGGTCATCAAATGTAAAATAAAATAAAATAAATAAATAAATATCGCTTGCCTCTCGTATGGCTTGCATATCATTGTTTGAATGTACTGAAGGATTGCTATCCTAATCTTTTAGTGTGTTGACCACACATGATTAACCACTGCTGCTGCTGCAGCTCTTTTTCAGTGCAAGCTAGTATTTGGTAGTGACAATTAGTTGTAAGGATGTCAGATGTGATATGGAGACTGAACTCGAGGGCAGAGTGTGTTACATCACTAAGCGGAATTTTTGATAAAAGTTTATTTTTTGTTATTTTATATTACTGCAATATTTTGTCTGGTTTGCATGATAAAACATATCAAATATTCTTTATTGAAGGAAGATTGAGACGTTTTTGATGTCAGAAATCATGCAGAAGAAAGTGGAATTGGCTGGAAAGTTGAGCCTGGCTTGAATGCATGCACAGGGAGCTTGTTTAGTCAGAATTGGAGAAGGTTAAGGACTGAATCTGGAGGAAGGTTCTTTGGGTCTGGAAGATGGGGAAAACGTCATCAACCCAGTTCAAAGACTGAGAGTCTTTTAGTCATAGCTATTGGACAGTCACTCTAGTGTTATGAGTCAATTCCTATAATTGCCACCTGCTGGATTGCAGGATGCCATACTGCTTGATCTTTGTACATTTGTTTGTCACAGTGTGTATACTAGCACAAAAGGAAAGGTTCATGAATATCATTTATACAGTGGTAATATTAAGCTTTGGCAAACTATTACTAATGGGCTTCTAGTTAGCCTTTCAGTAACACTATATAGATTAAGTAGCTTTGTTGCAGAACGGCTCAGAATGAAAATGGCCAGACGATTGTAAGAACACCTTCATAATGAAGGAAAAGATCACAGTGACGACATTGCTTCCCCATGTTGTTCCATGTCTACCTGTTTAGTTAGCATGACATACTTAACCTTACAGCACCTGTGCTGGTGCTAATTTTCAAGATGATACAGAAGGATCCATGGGATAGTCAAGATTCCTAACCACAGTTAAATGTAACTATGTTCAAAGGAATAGAAAATCCCTCAACCTGCCCTCGAGAGTAAAGGAGTTCAATCGATGCCTGTACAAAAAAATAACAAATAAAAGGTCTGTACTGGTTATGTATCACTGGTCACTGTTAGCTTTATTCAGCCCAAGAAAATGAATATCTGAGATGACAGAAAAGTGATCACAACACTGGTTCATGTTGCAGGGAAAACACTTGTATTACATTAGTTATGAAGAAACAAACTAACATGGTAGAGGTAGTACTACTTTTTCAACCATTTGAAAGCAAACTTAGTTCAGCAATACATCTTCCAAGATTTGATTTCTTTAATTTAAATATTTTACTGCTAGCCAGGGTAGTTTGGAAAGCTTACTAGTATTGTGTTTGTGATGCATATTGCACTGTTTGTTGTTAGTTGAGTCATTTCATTAGCCTGTGTGTAAGTGTATGTGTATATACTTGCATATGTGAGTGTGTGACTGTGTGTGTGTATTTGTATGTAAGTCGCACAGTCCTTTCCCACCTATACTGATGGATAGGAAAAGTCTCACAGGTCACTGCCATCCCTTTCTGTCTCAGTCTTTCTCCCTTTCCTCGTCTCAGCTATGGACTGGATTCCATTGAAGCAAATTGCAGTGCACTGAATCACTGAAGGCTGGCAGTAAAGCATGCTGAATATTGTTAACAAATAAAGGTTCATTTCATTCTCTTGATTTCCACTTGCATGCTAGGCAGCTTTGAGGACAGACAGTTACCCAGAAGGGTGGTTCTGCAGCTCTACCTAACATTACTGTTTCTATCATTATTTCTTTCTCCACTTTCTACATATTTCTTTCCAGTAACACACAAGCTTTATTTACTGTTAATTTCAGCTTCCATTCTGCACAGCCTCTGTAATAAAAGCTTTTGCTTCTCCCACTGTGTGGAAACTGCTGCAGTTTCCCTTCCATGCTGCAATTAAGATAATTAGGTAGTTAATTCACGCTGAAATACCCTGGGTTTTCAATTGCCCCAAAGAGTCAGGCAACCCTTTTGCATTTATACAGTGAATTGGAATAATCTTCTACCAGTTTCCTAAACATACTATTAAAAGGCATCTGTTTAAGACTTCTAGCTTGCATCATAATTTCTTCTTCAAGTTTTTAACAAGGCAGAAATGCTAAAATGTGTTTCAGCCATCATCGTCTTACAACTCCCATTCTCTTAATTTAGTGGATTATTTTCATAATTAATTCTTGTAATCTGGGTAAATTTAATCTTGTTTTCAGCAATTCAAGTATTACTCTTTCCAGTTCTGTTTCCAGAACTTATTCTGATACTCTGTTATCCTATGTTGTTTGTTCCAGATCTGTTTTCCAGGTCATTCAGTTTTCCTGTTCACCATGGTTTACTATCAAAATGATAAAAGTCATTAAAAAATCTGTTCAGAACCTCAAATGGAAAGGCTGAATCACAAATTTCACTGAGGTGAAATATCAAATCTCCTGAATGAGTTCTGCAGATTCCACAATGTTGCTGAACATAAAACGTGATGTCTGCATAGGAGCTCAAGTAAGTATAACTCCTACACTTCACATCACATCTTTGCAGGGGGGGAAGCCCCGTGCACCCCCTGCTAACTATATTCCAACTCTGAGATCAGACTGCAGTGAGGAAATGGATGAATGTCCCAATCTGCACTGTACCGTGGTCTCTAGCCCTTAGATACACTTCATAACAGCGAATGCACAGTGGCATTCGTTGATATGAACTACTGACGGTCATCAACATGGCAAACGATCATCTGCTGTCTGATATCCCGTCTGCAGAGCATCTGTGTTCAGGATTTTGATAGCAAACCATTTGCCATTCTAGCTGTTTTTGTTTTTCTGTCAGCTGTCTAGTGTGTTCTTGTAACTGATATAAAAGCTGCTCTGCCCACTTCCAAGTCCTGGATTTTATTTCAGCTTATTCCCTTTGTTTTTCTGATTATCTGTTGTTTATTTCATTGATAATTGACTGTCTATATCTGTTTTTGAAACAGTTTATGAAACCCTTCTTCCTGGGGAAGTGTTTTAAACCATGGTCTGTCTCTGTTGCTCCTTTATGTCTTTGTTCCCCATCTTATCATTTTTCTTGTTTTTCTTTAGCTGGACTTGGTCGGTTAGTTATTGATGACAAGAGAGGCTTTAAATAACTCTCAACTATTTTTGAGAAAGGAGAGAAAAATGTTATTGATCTGCATGTGGCTAATGTGGTGAATATTTTCATGGTAAAACATTTAAATAGGATGTATTAATGATGGAATGTTATGCCTAAATTGTGATGCGAAGGGTGCACTTTCATTAGTAGAATGACCGTTAGTTTCTACACCTTTTTTGTGAAGCACGCCATCTGCTGTGAATATTTATTTATTTATTTGCATTTGCTGTGAAAATTTGACTGTGCACATGTGCACTGGTGAAGGGATTAGTGGGGGTCTGGGGGAAATGTCTCATTTTGATGCTTGTGCATATTTGAAGCTACTGAACGGAATTACGCTTTAGGATTTTTGCTATGGGTCCATTTCTCATAAAATTGTAGTTTTCTGGGAAATCAATGGCAGTGGGAGCGGCAGATCTTTGAGGGCTGAAGTCAGTAAATAATATGGCAGGCAGCATACATCGCATTTAATTTTCTTACTTAATCCTTTAGAAAATTCATGCTATGCAAAATCTGTTATTCTGTCAACAGTCTGAGTTTGGAAGAGCAGTATTTAACAAGTGTCAGTAATTATTTCTGTGCCTTTGTTTGGTCCCCCATTATCTGTGGCTTTGTCCAGAATGATTTCTGGCTCCAAGAGATTGTGAGGTATGGCCATAATATCTGCAGTCCTATAACTAAATAATTAATTCTATAGAGTTATGTCCGTACCTTCTGCTGATTTTAAATTTCAGTTTACCCATTAGTGACTTTTGATGCAATGCATAATTTTGTATTTCACATATCTCACAGACTATCATGGGGGCACTGGGTGATGATTAATTACATAGCATAATGAATAAGAAACTGCAATGTAATGTTACCTTTCAAGATGGCTTTTGAAACTGTATTATTACATAGAGTAAAGAACACATACTGCTTATTACTGAGGCAGGCACACCGCCCTACAAGTTTTTATAAGTATATTAATGGAAATAATATTGAATTATATTAAATCATCAAAATAACTTTTTTTGCAAGTATAAAGTAAAAGATTTTAACCATTCAGTGAGTTTTTTAGCTGAAATTGTTAGTAAGTTGATAGTAATTGTTTCATATTTTACCTAAAGTATGTGTATGCCATGGTTGCTAATAATATAATATTGCACCTGTGTTATGATACTGTGTAATGTCAGTTTGTGTATGTATTGTGCACTTTTACCCACAGTAGGGCTTACTGTTCTAGAAGTATATAGTTAATAGTCCTAAGGTGCTTTGTCTTGTGAAATGTACATTTCTGGGCCGATTGAGGACTCCACTAAGTCAGTAAGCAAAGTATAAGACAGGTGCTTTTAGTATCAGACTCAGACTTCATATGCTTCAGAAAATGTATTACAATGCAAACCTTGTCATTGTACCAACTTCATAAAGGCAACATTTATTAAACTAAACTATCAGCTTGGCTTCTGGCCTCCACACACCCCACCCCTTACATTTTTGACTTTATCACAAATTGCTGAGTGTTGTTCTAACAGATTGACAGATATTCTGTCTGCACTTGTTTTTGTTCTTGAAAGCAATTCACCAGCTGGTAGCCTGTAATCTGTGCTTTTGTGGTGGTGGTGTGCAATTACAGAGAGTTATCTGTGCGGGTGAGCTGGAGGAGGGGAGTGATGGGGGCGCCTGCGTTGTAAAAAGACCTGTCCTGTGCTGCTTCAGTTAGTCTTGTATCCCTCCATTCTCTGTTCTTTAAAAACTGGATGAAGGTGTTAAATCACAACATAGTGCTTTATGACAGGTTTACAGATCCCATAAGTAACAGCATATAGGAAGAGAGGCTTTCACACATGTTGAGCTTTCACAATACAAGTCTGTTAGCTTGGGAAGCATGTCATACATTGTACATGTTTGCTAATGATCTGAAAAGCAGCAGTTAAAGATTCACTAGCTACTGTGATTTTGTTAACTAGATAGTGTGTCTGGATGTGTGCAGTCCATAATGTGTTCAGAAATGAACACACATCTCATAATTTTGGATTGTATGCACACTGTAGAGTTACTGCCTTCTGCTTTTTACAAAGTACATACACTAACACTATCACATTATAGTTAAAAAAGGTAGAACAGGTGGTGATGGTACATGTCTTGTGTGTATGTTAGCTGTCCGTGCTTCTATAAGACTAATTCAGGTTTCTCTCTTGTGTTTCTGTGTCCCACCATGACATTTCAGACAGTGCCTATCAAGCATATACAGTTGTCTTTCTCGGTTATGAATGACATATGAATTATAAATCATTCATGTAAATGCTGTAATAGGTGTGTGTGTGTGTGTGTGTGTGTGTGTGTGTGTGTGTGTGTGTGTGTGTGTGTGTGTGTGTGTGTGTAGACTTCATTGCTGTGCTTATCTGAGTGACTAGCTGTGTTTGTCATGAACCCTGACCCCGTCTATTTAATGAAATTGATTGAAGAGTAAAGGTGCCAAAACCTTCAGTTTTTGTAATATAATCATTCACCATAACCCCACCCCCGGCCAGCTAGCTTAAATAAAATGTTTCATGTCTCCTTTGTCTTACACACTGACTGATTGTTGCATGATACCATGTTTTGATTTTACAGGAGCTTACAAAGTACTTCTGCCACACCTGCAGCAACTGCACCTGTAGCACAAGGCTCAACAGGTGTTGCAAAAAAAGCATGACAGCCCCCATCAAGCAGTCTAAGGGACAACTTGGACAAGCAGAGATGGCTGAAGGTGAAAAAGGTGAGACCTGTTCTCACTAATATCTCTGTTAGTAATATAATGTGGCTTCCGGCATAATTTGTGTTGTCATACTTAGAATGGGTTAAGTACTTTTTTCTATCATTTTACAAATAGGTCAGGTCAAGGAAAAAAGAATGTCTTCATTACAAGCTGCACCTGCAGTAGTAGCAATACCAATCACAAGCAGTGCAACTGAGGACCCAGTGATCACCCATGCAGAGCAATCAGAGGTAGAGACAACTAAAGATGGGAATGGTACTAGGTGTTCTCTCAGTCATATATCTCGTTAGTATTAGTAATAGTCAAATGATTTGCAAGATAATCAATACCTTCATGCTTAGAGGAGGTTTTTGTGTTTATTTAACAGGTCATGTTGACAAAAAAAGAAGACTGTCTTCATTCCAAGCAGCTTGGAAGAAGTCATTTGATTGGCTAAGTGAGCGCAAGCTTGGGCTAGCGTATGCCTTCTGTAACATATGCCATGGTAGAATTGGCCATGGAGGATGCCATGATGTGCACAGGCACACAGATACAGAGAAACACAAGGCTAATGCAAAGCAGGTCATATCTGGAAGGAAAGTGACAGACATGTTTGCCACCCAAGCCCTACAACCAGTACAGCTCAAAAAGCATTAAGCACTGAAGTAGATTTTATTTTCGTACTTGCAGAGCACAACCGACCCTTTAGTGCTGCAAATCATCTGCTGAAATACATGAAAAAACACCGGTGATCATGAAGTGTTGAAGAAGGTGAGCTGTGGGGCAACTAAGTCTGCATGCATTATGCGTGATGTCATGGTTACAAAATATCAGGAAGATGCAGAAGCAGTTTGTCGGAAGCAGCCTTATTGCATTCATTTAGATCAGAGCACTGATATGGGGATAATAAACTCCTTGTCATTCTGGTTGCATTTTTTTTGACCAGGCAAAGTGTGGACATGTTGTTTGGCTCTTAGACATGCCAGTTTGTGTGGCAGGCACAGGTAAAGCAATATACAACTCTCTTATGGAAAGTCTTCAGAGATTCAATATTCAAACAAATAATATGGCTGCATACTCATCAGAAAATGCTGCAGTCATGGATGGTAAATACAATTCTGTACTGTCACGATTAAAGAATGTCAATCCTCATCTCTTCAGTATGGGATGTCTATGCCATATAGCAGACCTCTGCATCAATCAGGTTTGAAAGCAATGAAATCACAAGTAGAAGACTTAATATCAGCCATTTATAATCACTTTTCACATAGTGCATAAGGTAACAGAAGGTAAAGTGAATACTGGACCTGTGGCATGTGCCTTTGTCATACTTCTAATCGTATGAGCCCGGGTCACACAGAATAGACCTCATAACAGAATGGCTGAATAGTCATGAGGTAAAACTGGTATTCCTTTTCCTGAAGTATGCTATGGAGTCTCTCCTTAAGTTCAATGTGCAATTGCAGGCCAGAAGCAGTCAACCTTTAACTCTGTACAGTGATATCACAAATCTTCTACAGGAGTATGCAAGCAGGTTATTGAAGCCACGTGCTGCTGTAGACTTTCTAGGTAATATCAATACTACCAGTAACTCTTTTTTTTTGAGGATGACAATAATATTTTGCAGCAGTGACACCCTCACATTGGACCCAATGTTGAAAAATATCTGCATGACAATGGTGATGACATAGTTGGTACTGTAAGTGAGCACACCTTCTATAAGCAAGTAAAAGCATTTTATGAAGCAGTCTTTCTGAAAATGAGAAAGCATTTGCCTGTTGGTGATGTCATACTGCAAAATATTGGCACTTTATTGAACCCTTCTTTGAACTTAAATCTTGACATTGAAGTTGTAACAAACATTACAACTCATCTAGGACTTTACAAGTCATGGCAAGGGCATAGTCGACTTAAGGATGAATTTGGCATATAGCAAGTTATTAACTTCAAGCTGCCATAGCAACAGCACAGCCGGGACTCTGAAACAGATGCATGTTTCCTCAAAATGTTGTCAACCAAGCCCTGAAGTGGAACAAATACCTCTCTTTAAGCAGTTCATATTAATGCTGCTTTGTTTGCCACAGTCGAATAGTGAACCTGAGTGAGCATTCCTCATGGTGAGAAAAGTTAAAACAGAGCTGAGGCAGTCAATAAATGTTAAAACACTTAACTCACTGCTAGTAATCAAAATGCATGAGGACAGTGATTTTTTTTTTTTTCTGTGGAAGTCCCACCACCTGTTCTACAAGCAGAAAAAAAGGGCAACTGTAGCTTACAAAAGAGAATGTGCCCTACAGGCAGCACTACCAGACCCAGAGCCAGAGGCCATCATGACTAAAGAAGGTGAAGCGCAAGAAGTAATCCATGATCTGTGACTGAGTATTTAAAAATAATTGGTTATTTTATTTGGTTGCCATTTTTGTTTCATTTTAACTCTGTGAGCTGTGACTGAGTTTATTTTATATTAGTGCAGTAGATAGTTAATTAACAGGTAAAAATTTAATTTGTATTTATTTTAGTTTTATTTTATACCACGTTAGAAGCCAGACCTTATTTAATTTGTATTTATTTAAATTTTATGCCAGTCAGTGTAGTAATTGTTAGAAATAATTTGTTTGATTGTAATATGTGCACAGATTATATTTATTTTAATTGTATATGAGTAGTAGACTAGAACTAGCTAATTTTATTTTTGTAAAAGAGAATTGTATTTTAAAATAACACAAAACAGAGATATACCACTGTTAAATCTGGTAAACGCAACTGTCCCAAAGAATAATAAATAAAGCACTCAAAAAACATATGGGATGGTGCGAAGCGAGCTGTAACAAACTCTGAGATGAAACTGTCACAAAGTACAAACGATCCACAAACGTTAAAACTCCACGAATGTATTGTTCCAGAAACAAACTTTGGATAAGCGCTTTCACTATGAATAGCTTCCTCAGATCCTTCTCAGGACAGTTTCATCTCAGAGTTTGTTACAGCTCGCTTCGCACCATCCCATATGTTTTTTGAGAATTGTATTTTAGTTTTATACAAGTTCAAAGTTTTGTACAAGTTTAGATATTAATAATATAAATAAAACAGTTTTGTTCTGATTTATATTTTGTGTTATTTAATATTAATGAAAAAGGCTGAAGCACAGCCACAGTTAATTTTATTTTTATAAAAGAAAATTGTATTTTAGTTTTGCACAAGTTCAAATATTAATATAAATAAAACACTATTGTTCTTCTGCTTATTTTGTGTTTCATGATCATATTTTGCCTGTTCTTCAGTTTGCATTTAAAAGTTGGTATCTTGGTATGTCCCATATGACACATTGTGACATTAGAACAGGCAAAATGGCGGGTCCTTCATAGTCCAAATAAAAATGAGGAAACTGGTAATTGTGAAGAAAAAGCTTCTGAGCAATAGATACAGATGATATTATTATTAATATTATTATTATACTTTTTAACATAAAGTGTTTTTAAAAATCACAACTGAGTTTTAAAATCCTAATTTGTTTTTTAGGAATTAGTATGTATTCACTATGTTTTAATTAGATTTTGAATGTGATTGGTTAATTATTATGTTGTAGTCCTTTTGCCAACTATATAAAAAGTATAGATTAAACTGACAGCCCACATCTGATGAAGTATGTTCTAAATGAAAACGTACTGTGAACGTTAATGGTGGATTTACTGAGTGCTTAATAAAAGTTTTGAAATGGATTCAAGGCTGTTCTGGGCTTTATTGTTTCGCTGAGGTGGCTTCTTTTTTAGTTTATTGGTTTTATTTGGAAGCCATGTGGATCTCATTTGGTATTATAGGAGGGAACAATAATGCTGTGTAATACTGATGACCATGGAGGGTAAGTTTTCTTTTAATCTGTGTGGTATGTTTTCTGTTTCATATGGGTAGGGTTCCCTTTAATCTGTCTGGTATGTTTTCTGTTTCATATGGGTAGGGTTTCCTTTAATCTGTCTGGTATGTTTTCTGTTGTATATGGGTAGGGTTTCTTTTAATCTGTGTGGTATATGTTTTCTGTTTCATATAGGTAGGGTTTCCTTTAATCTGCCTGGTATGTTTTCTGTTGTATATGGGTAGGGTTTCTTTTAATCTGTCTGGTATATGTTTTCTGTTTCATATGGGTAGGGTTTCCTTTAACCTGCCTGGTATGTTTTCTGTTGTATATGGGTAGGGTTTCTTTTAATCTGTGTGGTATATGTTTTCTGTTTCATATGGGTAGGGTTTCCTTTAATCTGTCTGGTATGTTTTCTGTTGTATATGGGTAGGGTTTCTTTTAATCTGTGTGGTATATGTTTTCTGTTTCATATGGGTAGGGTTTCCTTTAATCTGTCTGGTATGTTTTCTGTTGTATATGGGTAGGGTTTCTTTTAAAATGTCTGGTATATGTTTTCTGTTTCATATGGGTAGGGTTTCCTTTAATCTGCCTGGTATGTTTTCTGTTGTATATGGGTAGGGTTTCTTTTAATCTGTGTGGTGGTATATGTTTTCTGTTGCATATGGGTAGGATTTTCTTTAATCTGTGCGGTATTTGCTTTCTGTTCTATATGGGTAAGGTTTCCTTTAATTTGTGTGATATATGTTTTCTGTTGTATATGGGTATGGTTTCCCTTCATCTGTATTATATTTGTTTCCTTTTGAGTACCACAACTAGCATTGCTGTCTTACAACTCTGGTTAATTTCTTGACTAGGGTGTCTTCTGTGGGGAGTGAACAAGTCCTCCTGTATCCATGTTGGTTTTCAGTGGGTGATCAAATTTTATTCCATATCCCACATGCTTGCGATTGGGTGAACTGGTGACATTCAATTAGGTAAAGGCATGCAGGTATCATGAGAGTGAGTTTAGTCTATTATTCCACACTGAACTGCTTCTCTGTCAAGCACCCATTATTTGCAGGAATAGACCCTGTCCTTCTGTCTTTCAAATTAATATACATACGATAAACTGGGAGCTAGGGAATGAATAAACTGATAAATCTGTTTCTGTTGAGGGTAAATTAGATGTAGTTTAAAACCTGGAAACATAAATCACTCCTGATTCATTCTGACCTTGAGTGTTTTTTGTTCTGTGTATACCTTTTTCCTTTGGTGAATAATGTTTTGAGATAATGTATCTCATTTTTCATTGCAGCTAGCTTCTCATCTATTTTATCCATTTAGTTGGAAACTATTCAGTCTAGGCCTGCAGGTGAGTATGGGTTAAAGATTAGCATGATATAAAATTCCTTCATCCCACTGCTATATCATAAGATACATCATAATTTTTTCAGCTGTCACTAGGCTAGCTTGAAAGTCAAACTAAAGGTGCTACTTGCTTTTCCTGAGTAGAATATTTTTATTATGCAGTATAAATCTATGCAAGTTATCAGTTCATACATATGTGTTACAGTGCTACAACTGCACATGACATTACATGCTGTGTAAAATAACTAAGTTATTATAAAAGCTTTATATTGCTTTTTCTGAAAGCATGAAATGGTAACCTCATCACAAAATGCAAAAGCAGGTTCACAAATTAAACTCAGAATAAAATGCTGCTGACAAATGTTCCATCATTTTAGTGCAGTTGAATAGGAAGTAAAGCATCATTACAGGTATCAGTTTGTGCCCTTGCAAGAAAAACTATTTCAAAATATAACGGCACTTCACAGACTGAAACCAATTTTTTGCTTCAATGGTCTTTATTTCAATGTTTTGCTTAATTTTTAAATTTAAATACAGCATTGTTAATCCATTTTTGAAGACTGCAAAAACTACCTGCAAGCCAAGAAACATAAGGAACACTCAGCTGAAATATTTCATTTTAGTAAAAGAACCACAATGGATTTTTCATCTGGCAACCACCACTCAGTAAATGCTTCTTACGGTGATTTGTCTCACAGTAAGGGTAATTTATGTGAGCAACTTGCCATGTTCATTACATAAAAAAATGTATGAATAAGTGAATGCTTTAAGGTAGTATTGTGCAGTCATGTATCTTTGTAAATGTTTGAGGTCTCTAAGACACCAGAATCAAACTAATGCAAGGTAATGCACATCTATGAATATGTTACTGGATTAGTATTAATAAATTGTCCCTGTTAGTCAGTTGTCATTTCCAAACTAAACTCAATTTAAGCATTTCTTAGTCTGAAAGCAATTTGATTTCACTCAGATTCATGTTTAATATATGTAAATTAAGGGTCTACATTAGATCATCAAATTGTTAATACTTCGAATGGTCTAATATCGAACCGAAAACAGCGAACTCTGCAAATAGCAAAGCTGCAGATAACCAATTTTTTTCCTAGGGAAATAATTTGGTTGTCCGTTTCTGTGACTTCGCTATTTTCAGCACTGTGGTAGAAAGTTACGGGTTGGGTTCAGGTTAGTGTGCGATTGTGTGGACGTTAGGGTTAGGGCGGGCTATGTGAGTTAGGGTTAGGGAGCGGGTGAGGTGAGTGTGTGATAGTGATAGACTTTAGGGTTAGGGCAGGGTATGTGAGTTAGGGTTAGGGCACGGGTGAGGTGAGTGTGCGATAGTGACCGACATTAGGGTTAGGGTTTGGGTTAAGGATAGTGGATGGATAGTACTGTATGTACAATTTAGTGTAGGGTTAGATGTAAGATTTTAAGTGTATATGTGTGGACTGCTGTTTTTTTTGTGTGCTTGTGTTGTGTGTGTTTCTCGGAACAGTGAATTTTTTTCCCAGGGAAAAAAATTTGCTGTTCTGAACTTTCAATGTTTTTAGATTTCGTGGTTAGAAGTTCGAAGTTGTTGTATTTGATGATGTGCTATTTTGCTGAACTGATATAGACCCATTAATTAATAGTGAAAGTGGATGTTTAAGTCTCAGAGCATTTCTTACATAATGTTTACAGTGCTGAAGTCATAAATGCCTGCAAGATTTCCATTGGCCTTTTCACTTTTTCTTTGGTGCAGAAATGAAACATTCACAAGACGTCTGCAGATCCGTTATAGGTTCATAGATTCATAGGTTGGTACTAGGCTATCGGCCCTAGGGCCTTTAAAAGCCTAGCCATAACAATTCCCTGGCTATTTCTTCCCTCAGTATTTACTTCCCTGGACCCCTGTCTAGCAAGGTGACTGACATGATTCCCCGGGGTGAATTTCCTATCTCCCATCCAATTATCAGGGTTCCTTTTGAAGAGGGCCAAAGAGGCGCTCTGCTTGACATGTATGGGCAGTCTATTCCAGAGTCTGGGGAGTCTCTGGGTCAGGAACCTATCCCTCCAGCATGTTTTGTTCATTGTAATGACAAGGTTTAGATTCCTGGAGCATGTGTCTCTGAGGGATTGGGATTTCTTTAAGTGTAGCATGTCCAACAGCTCTGGGTTTGACATGGCCTTATATGTTAAGCAGAGATCGCCTCTGAGTAGACGATATGCAACAGAGTATAAATGGAGATTTTTTAGATGGTCAGCATAGGGCATCTGCTTTAGGCCTGTGATTCTTTTAGTGAGGTATTTCTGTGGCCTTTCCAGTTGTTGCAGATGTCTTGAGAGGTACATACCAAATGGGACATTGTACTCTATAATGGGTTTAATGAGGGATGAGTACAGTGGGGCAATGATCTTCTTTTTTCTGGATGAAAAGCCCTTAGTGATGAGGTGTGCCACATACAATGATTTCCTGACAGTTGTGGGGATGTGATTATTGAAGGTGAGACCACTGTCCACCTGTGTCCCTAAGTCTCTTATCATACTTTTGGTGTTTTGTGTACTGCCACCTATGTGGTAATTCATGGGTACATGTTTTTTTCCAAAAGGGGATAACTATACATTTCTTGGCTTTGAGCTTGACCCCATGGCTCTGGCACCAAGCATCTGTTTCTGTAAGGCCCTTTTGTAGAATATCCACATCATTTGGGGATTCAATAATGGCTCCCAGTTTGCAGTCATCTATGAACTTTGTTAGCCAGAGTCCCTTAGTGTTCGCCTGTACTTCAGAGAAGTAGATGGCAAACAAGAGCGGTCCCAGGACTGAACCCTGAGGTACTCCACTTGTCACTTGTCTGGAGCTGGATTTGGAGTCAGCTACTTTTACAGTGTGGGTTCTGTCAGTAAGCCAGTTGGCCACCCATCGAGTGACATAGGGATTTATGCCCAGCTTAGTAAGTGTATCTATGATTCCAGAGTGGGGGATGGTGTAGAAGGCCTTGGCGCAGTCCAAATAGGCTGTGTGGACCACCTTACCCTTGTCCACAGCTCTGGAGACTGATTTGAAGAAGTCAGTTAGGTTCAGGAGACAAGCTCAGCCCTTCAGGATCACAGACTGTGTGGGGTCCAGTGTTTGAAGGTTGCCAATGTATTTGTTTATAAGTTCCCTGATAATACATTCCATGGCCTTACAGATCAGGCCGTCAGACTGATGGGGTGGTAGTTCCCGGGATCCAAGGTGGATCCCTCCTTGTGGAGTGGGTTAACTGTAGCTGTGCAACACTCAGTGGGCACAAAGCCTTAGGTGAGGCTATGATTAAACACGACACTTAGGTTAGGTGCCAGTTCATTTTGTAATTCATGTAGTACACAACCTGGGATGTCATCTGGTCCCATGGATGCTGTATTCCTAGCTTTGGAGAGTGCGTTTTTTACCTGTGTGGCCGTTATTACCAGAATTTGGCAATCTTTCGTTATTGAGATGGGCCCTTTAGGGGGTGGGGGGGTGAAGTTTGCACTGAATCGATCTGCCAGGATATTGGCAATATCCTTGGGATCAGTATATTTAATGCCATTCTGTTGTAGCTCAGAGCAGATCTGAGCATTGCCATTTAGATTCTTGACATAGCTATAGAATGCCTTGTGGTTGTCTTTGGAATCTTTGGCAACTTTATTTTCGTAACTAGCTTTGGAGGATTTTATGAGGGATCTCAGCTTCTTACTGAGGCTGGTAAGGGAGTTTTTTGCATCCTGAGATTTTCCTCTTTTCTGCAACAGTTTCTTCCTTTTGTTGTAAAGTTTGTTTATGGCAAGGGACCAGCAGATTGGCTTCCTTTTTTTTGAAGGAGAGAATCTTGGTTCTATTGGGGATGGCACGATTCATGCATGAGTGGATGTGCTCATACAGTGCTTTAGTGTAGGATTCAGCAGTCAAACTTTCAGTTCCCGTCTGCATGGCTGCCATGAAGTTTGTCACTTCTGACTTGAGTAGCATGAAGGTGGCTTTAGAGAAGTTTTTTATGGAGGTTTCCTTACTTGTAGTGGGTGGGGGTGGGATGCGGATTTCAAGGGTGATTAGCTTATGGCCAGACCTGACCAACAAGGGGGTGACCATAGGTGTGAAGGAATGATTTCCCATGTTGGTAATGACCAGGTCTAGGATATTGGAGGCCCTAGTGGGACTAAGGATTAGTTGATCCAGGGCATTGGAATTTATGAATTCCAAGAACCGTTAGGCAAAGGTGTTGGTACACAAGTATTTTTCCCAGTTAATGGCAGGATAGTTGTAATCACCCAGTGTTAGGCTGTTTGGTTGTATCTTAATATTTTCCAGTATGTTTAGAAAGGTGTAGTGAGAATCTTGGTGCATGGTGGGGGATCTGTAGCAAGCTACAGTTTGGATTGCAGTCTTACCTAGTGTTAGTTGCACCTGGAGAATTTCAGATGTACTGTGTTGGGCAACTAGCCTGGTGTTGTGAATATTCTTGGTGGATATGAAGACTTCTCCACCATTAGTGTTTTGTTCCTGGTTTGGTGGCCGAAAAGTGTGGTAAGAGTTGTAGCCTGGTATTGCAGGGGTGCTCTCTGGAGCCTTGAACCAGATCTCAGTTACTGCACAGATATCGATGTTCTCCATTTTTAGGAGTGCCTTGAGAGAGTGCATTTTGAGGTTTAGACTTCTAGCATTGAGTACCATTGCCTTTTGCATGCTTTTACCTGTTACGGTGGTGGCTTTGTCCTTTGAACTTTGCTTAAAAAAGGCACTATAGGGGTAGCAAGAGCCTTAGCCAGTAACCTGAATCCCAGAGGCAACAGGTGCAGACCATCTCTGGCAAAGCATTGTGGTCTGTCGATCATGTCGTCCCAGGCAGACAGATACTGGATCCCCTTTGAATGACACCAGAAGCTTAGCCAATTGTTGAAGTCAATCATGTTGTCCTTATACTATCATTCTGAAGCTGCGGTGGTGCAGTGGTAGCGTTGTCACAGCAAGAGGTTCTCCCATTCAATTCTTGGCTGGAGTGCCTTCTGTGTGGAGTCTGCATGTCCTCCCCGTGGTCGAGTGGCATTCAAAAGACATGCGTAGAATGGACGTGCCTTTGTTGAAGGTTGGGCATCAAGCTGGCACCTCGGCACCAGAAAAATCTACTGCCAATCATTAGCAGACCGGAGTTCTGCTGTGGCAACCCCTAACCGGGAGAAGCTGAAAGAAGAACAACAACTGTGGTATCATTCTGGGCGAAGGCAGGTTGCTACTTGGGGCTAGGGTCATACCTGCCTGGGCCACATGATCCGAGAGCTCTTCCATGTCTCTTTTTATGTAGTCCAGGGAGGTACTTCTCAAGTCATTCACTCCAACATAGACAATGACAGAGTCATATTTGCACTTATTGTGGAGTGACTTGAGTGCATGCATTATGTGGTGAATCCTGGCACCTGACAGGCAGCTGACTGTAATTTTCTCCTTGTTCAGCCTGGTGAGTGGGATATCATTGTGTCTGACTATAGAGTCACCTATTACTAAAGTGTTGGGTATGTTGTTGTGCCTTAGGAGCTATTGTTGGGTGGCACACTGGTGTTGTGAGCTATGTGACACTTTGGTTGTGATTGGTGTTTGTTTGCGTTTCAGCTTCAGAGGTCTTTGTTGCTTGGGCAGGTTACTGTTAAGGGCCTTGACATTTGTGGGTTTAGTGTTGCTATGTGTGGGTGTTGGTGGTGTGGGTTTAGAAGGGCTATGTGTTGCTTGAGGTGTAGTGCTGGTGTAACCTTTCATTATAAAAGAATTCAGCAAATAATTTTTTACAAGAAATTAAAGATGAACAAACTGCCAGCAAAGCAACAAGACATAAAACCAGCATTTAAAGGTGTAATCCACCAGAAGTCATGAAGCTCTGTTTATACAGAGAACTATGAGATCACTGCATTTTATGGTTAAAAAAGACAGACTCCATGATTCGATAAAGTCTGTGTAGGCTCCATGTGTAGAGCCTACACAGAATGTATCTGTGTACACAGTCACAATGTTGTCTCAGCAGCGTGCCATGCATATTAATGATGCGGCACACCTAAGGGAGATCAGAACATTACAGATATTGAATCCGTGTAACACCAACTGCACACCCACACTAACTGCACACCCACATACCTGTCAGCCCATTACCTGACTGAAAGGGGCACAAGACAATTTATTTCACTAATTTGATTTTATTTTAATTTTATTTTTACTTTTATGCGCTTATTTGGATGATGCACTGTGTTATTCAGCTATCCTTAACTCTGTGCACCCATGCATCTGACATGCACCAGATATGTAAAAATAGAAACAGGATGAGTTCAATTTGTATTTTTTTATTTTTGTGTGCTTGTTTGCAAAATGTGCTGCATTATTTAGCTATGCTTAGCTTTGCACACTTATGCATCAGACATACACCAGACATCTAAAAATAGAAACCAGATGCTTTCATTTGTTTAGCTGGGTGGTGCTTAGCACTGTCCAAATCCATGCAGTGAACTATGCTTAGAGTGGCACCTTTGCAGTATATCTGAAGATACATGAGTTCCCTTCACTACTCCAGTGAATAACCTACAATGTAGTATATCCTAAGTTCAAGCCCGAGGCAGTGATACCCTTTACATATCCTGCTGTGGAACTCTGTCAAGCCACTGAAACATTGGTTCACTTTAAATTCAATTGTTATTCTATTTAGAAAAGGTGCACAATACTAAGCATCACTTAAACATGGGTGATGGCCTTTTTATGTTTGTGTATTTCTAAGCTTCACTTAAACATGGGTTGTGTGAGTTTGCACAATGCTAAGCAACACAGTGCATTTTTGACAGCTTCAGTATGATGACCAATGACGAGAATGCATCCAATCTAAAGGCAATAGGCGAGAATTGCACAGTATTCCTTGGAGCCTGATCTTGAGTGTGGATATGTCTGTCGTGGGGGAAGGAGTGCACTTTCATGCACAATTTTGGGGTGTTCAGGAGTCTAGGAGTTTTATTAGACACCTGGTCCAGCACCATGGACATCGGCTGCTGCAGGACAACTATCAGGATCAGAATGCAAGTCTGAGGCCTGGGATAGTTTGGACAGGGACCTGACCAGTGCCACTAGTATCCCCCACACTGGTGAGCAGTGTCGTCAACATTATGATGACCTCTATCGACAGAAGAGAGGTACTTTGGATCAATGGATTCAAGAGGCACAGGTGGGGAATACCGCACAGATATGTAAGCATGTGTTCTATTAATTTATAAATATACAAGCTGAATCTGCACAAAACTGGCATGCATAATGCTTTCCCTCTCTTACCACAGCTGCAGAAGAGAGGGCTTGCACAATGCAGTCCCATGCAATGCATTTGGCTAGGATGAGGCAAGCGCGTGATTTGTAAGAAAGTCAATAAAGTAATCAATGAATGGATAACTTAATAATAAAATTAAATAAATACAAATATTGCAGTCTTAACAGTCATGTATGAAATATGTGGGACATCATAGACTTTCATTAATGTCTCAGTGCATGTCTGAGCTGTTAAAGCAAGTTAAAGCAAGTAAGCCTGTAGTGCTGTGTGGCATAGCTTCTAACCATTAGTTAATAGTGCAGAATACCCAAATTTAAGAGTCAATGTTGTGGTCTGCTCATTGTCAGAAATATGCTGTAAATTGCAGTCAATACCTAAGTAGGGTAAATATGTAAGTTAACAGAAGTCCCAGACAGCTACCCTCTGTGTAAATGCAAGATTTGAAACAACATGAATCAATAAAGTGTCAAAGGAGACAGTGCTCTGATACTTCATCATTTCAAATAAAATATGCAGTATTATTGTTGTCACTGCTTGTGGGTTCTAATCACACACCAGCCAACTGAGAAACCGTGCTGTTTTCAATACTGTTTTAGCATTTCAGTAATAAAACATAACCATGCTTGCATGTGAAGTGCACACCCATAGACCCGTGCCAGGACTGTCCAGCTGTCAAGTTTAATCAGTGTACATGGACATGTCTCTCAACTGTCACAATTTTTGCAGAATGTACTGAATATTGCCCCGTATGTCTGGTCTATTTGGTATATGATCTTGTTTTACTGGCCAGACTCTGCCACATTGGTGAGGATCAATGTCAGATAAAAATGACAGTCCTCTGAATTGCAGATATTATCTCTCGAAATGCATTTTAATGACAAATCTGTTATCCAGACACCTTGCTACTATTATAAGGGCAGACTATGTAAGAATGTTCCCTGTTGTTTTGCCTTTGTGCCACCATTATGTATGGCTTGGCCCATAATGTCCCATGCTAAGAGGCTGACAGGTACATACGTGGAACATCATATATCTAATATAAGCAACATTGAATTATTGCTGGATGCAATATGATCTGAACTATAATGTTTGTGTAAGGAACAGGGTAGTATTTCAATTAATGAACATCACAGCAGCCAATGGTGTTAAAAATAAAATTGAACATATCTAAAAGGGGTCTATATTATATTTTTAAAAGTGTCAAACATCGAACACCATATGGTCGACACCATATGAGCAATGTTTGAAATTTCGAAAATATAATAAAAAAATAAAAATAAAAAACTATACTTACCTAAATGCTGTAGGCAGGGGGGCAAGCCCCCTTGCACCCCCCATGTGGCCCCTAGTGGGACTGCCCCCACACCCCCGCTACTTAAATATTCCAACTCCGAGATCGCACTGCATTGAAGTAAAGGGAAAATATTCCCTAAGGCGATTTCCGTGTTAAGCGCGCGACATTTCGACGTTTCAACCAATCGGGTTCGCTCAATATGTGTTCGTCATTTACAATTTTCGATCATGCGATATGAACCCTCTAAAAGTACGTAGTTGTAGTATGTTTCGTTATACTATCAGTGAAGCTACTAGTATTCACCTTTCTTCTGTCACCCCACCCCTTCTCTTTTTCTATTTATTTATTTAATCAATATATTTACTATTATCATTTGCTACTGTCATATTTGTTATTACCTTTTATGTTGTCCTTATATATAATTTAATATTGCTTTGCCATTAAATAAACTTTCATTTACATTATTTATTGTTGTGTTCCTCTTTATATTATTTTTCAGTTTGTTTCCATTACTCATTATTGTTTTTTTTTTATGTTATTAATTATATTTGTTTGGGTTACGCTTATTTTTCCTTTATGTATCTATTTTATTTACCACCGTATGACATGGTAGGCCAGTTCCCAGCGATCCACCTAACTTGGCTCCCCTGACTGAGCACCGGGGCCCAGCACATCTGGGTCACAGCCTGGTAGCAACCCCCCTGCTGCTCCTGCACTACCTTGTCCTTCAAGTAGTTCTGCCCCACAGGTGGGGATTGTGCCCCCCTCTGGGAGTGGAGGCAAAGGGGATGCTTATGTCACCCATGAACAAATGCCAGGCATAGTACATAGGCTTGTACAACAAACTGTCAGTGCATGCCTACGATGGATGGAGAGCATGCTGTCCATCCTGGTGGGGCAGTCTGTCTCCAGGCTCTGGCATCAGCCACTGCCTCCACAACATCAGTGAATGTGCAGTGCTGACAGTCCCATGGTTGAGGGCTTGAATGTAAATGTTACCATGGATAACATCCATGGGACCTGGATCCCCCAATCCCATCCCAAACTAAGGTGTTCACCCCCTCTTGTGTCCCTCACTGACCCTGTCTGCTGTCTTGTATGTCTGTCTGCAAATACTTCCTCACTTTCCCAACTTACCTTCCCCACACATACCACATACTTATGTCCATTCCCCAACATTCCACCCTGTCTTTAAAAAAAAAAAAAAAGACACATGTCCCGAAAAAAAATTTGTCCTATACATAGCTCTGCATTTCACATGCATGTCCACTGGACACACTTAATTTGGTCCAATTGGCTTAACAATGCACTTATGTTGTTGCCACCCCTCTCTCTGGGAGTGACAGTCCAAATTCAGCTAAAATGGAGAAATACGAATTTAATTGGGAATCTGCTAGAGAAATACTGTGCTATAAAGCCATATACACATACTACTAGATGTAAGTGAGGTATGTAACAGCAGTTAAGTGTGCAATTATATCTAAAACATGTAAAAACACACCTACAATATCACTGACTCTGTAGGTCAGTCTGTTAAATGGTTTGAAAACATTAATTTTAGTTCATAATGTCAAGGGTTCAAACACAGGTGTGTCTAGTATTTAAAATGCATGTATGTTTACATCACCATTATAAACTGTGATATGTATGACTGTCTCATCACCTATTCATCCACCCAAAACTACATACTTTACTCCTATATATGTGATCTTTATATGTGTTCTTATTTCCTTGCATTTCAGGAAACATAATGCATGCATGTTGCAGGCCACCATTTTCTGAGGAGGAAAATGACCTCATCATTGAGGCTTTGTGACAAAATTACCAAGTCATGCTGCCCCGAGAGAAGGCAAAAATGTGCAGCCCTGTGGGATGAACTGGTGCATAACATCATTGCTGTCGGTCAGCAAAATCGTACCAATGAGCAGGTGTGACACTGTGCCATGGATATGATTAATGCTGCAAGGGGACATGCAGTTGATGTGGCCGGAGATCTTTAGGTTGCTGGTGCTGGGCCTGTACCAGAACTTCCTCTCACAGCCACAAAAGAATTCCTGGCAAGCCTTGGTACACAGGACAGCTCCCAGGTATCCATCAGACAATATGTTGTGGACGTGGTGTCACCCGTTCCTTTCAAGAAGACCGTCCAGGTATGCTTAGTTAGATCAGCAGTGGAATACTGTTGCATTTATCCTGTCAAGGTGTATATAGTTTTACATTGGTGTCAGGCATGTTTTTTTTTTGGGGGGGGCGGTGTTAGCTGCAGTTTTAAGCTCATGTAGAGATTGTCACCCACATACCTTTTAACATAGCAGCTATTGTAAATGTGACATATTTGGACATATTCCTGTTATACTGTAACATGTGGAGCTGTTGCCATTACCTCTCCCTGAAATTTTATCAGGACAGTCAGGAATTGGAAGAGGCCATTCTCCTGCTGCTGGTAAGCAGAAAACTTTTTTGTCACAGATGCAGATATATTTAAATGTGTCAACCCAGGTCTGCTGGCTGGATTGATATACTGTCTGCATGATTGTCAACTGTACTGATATTTTCTAAATTTCCACAGTTTAGACTCATACCTCTGCCTTGTAGGTATGACCATAGTAATTGACATTACTGATTGCCATAACTGTTAACTGTGCAGATTCTTTCAGAATGTCCACAGTGTACATAATTTACTTTTTGCTCATAAGATTCTTGTTTACTGAATAATTATTTCTAAATAATTACAGATTGGTGTTAGAAAATAATGTCCACATATCCTACTTTGTAAAGTAGGGAGGTGTACACTCTGTAATAGTGAGAGCAGTGTATACAGCTTAACATATATTGTACCACAGTACTGCAGAGCATAGTAGTGTAGGTATTAATGTATTGCTTTTTCCTTTTTATCACAGGTGACCAGGGAGGTTGGTCTTTGTCCCCTACACCACATATTTCCATATCTGTTCAGACTCTGATGATGATGGTGGCCAAATTGAGGCATAACTTGGGGTTGCAGAGGCTGAGTCAGACACAGAGGTTGACATCCCTTGTCCACCCTCATTATCACCATACACAGCTAGTATGCCTATGCATACCCACTCCCTGGAGGACACAGATATTTGACAGTCAGAGGGTTGGGACACTGAACAGGGAGGTGCTGCTACTGTGGCTTCAATGACTGTCAACACTATCCATAGCCAAACTGTTGGTGAGGTTCCACACAGGCAGATTGAAAGGGGTGCTCGTAGGAGGCTTGCTGTCCATCCACCACCTGTTGCAAATGTCTCACCACATGTTACTTGGCATATGTTTAGGGCCATCATGGAGGCACAGGTGCATTCAGAAAGGAACTCGTGGTGAATGCTCAGGGTTATGGATGCAGCACAGTCTGACACCCATGACTGCCTCCACAGTGTTGCTAATATCTTGGATCGGTAGACTGACACACTGGAAAGAGGTAGGGCTGAGATAGAATGCACACTATATGTCTTTTAACACACATCATCTGTGATGAAAAGTCTGGAGCTGAGCGTTGCCCTCGTGGGCATAGGTCAGTAACTACATTGGTTGAGAGTCAATGTGGCCATGCACAATCACGCTTCTGTAGTTGGAGTACATCCATTACTCCAGAGGGGAGTGTGCTGTCCATACCAAGACATAGCAGGCCATGGGCTCATGGTCCTGGGTATTCCCATGACCTTGGGTGTGGAGGTGCCAATATAACCCCTGGCAGAACCAGTTCTCATGGTCAGGGGCAGAGATGATATGAACTGTCAGCTCTACCATGCACATCTCACAGCTGTCAAACATGCAGACACATAGGGCTAGCACTGAGTCTGGCTGAGTTCATGCAGACACTGATGCACCACTGTCACAATGAGAGCACCAACAGACATACATGCAATGTTTCCATGGTCTATCTTGCCTGCTTCCCTTCCTGACTTACACATACTCTTGCCAATCTAGACGGTCAGCCTAGGCCTCCTGCAGCCCAACACAGCACCCTGTGCAAGTGATGATAACTGTGCCACATTCCTATCATCTTTCTCATGGATGCAGGAAAATAAAGCTATGTGTCTGATGCACAGGATGACTATCTACATTAGTATGAATTCTTTTCATCCATTGATGTTGTTGTTGACATGCTACTTGTACTGGTCATTTATAGATATTGTACTTTGCCATTTACACTGTGGATAGCATAATAATTTGTGTACATTACAATGGATGCTGTTGTAAGGGCTGTGGAGTCACACAATGAAATGTGTCAAATGGAAATATTTATGTTTCAGTTTCAGGACTGTGTAGGACACACCTATGGGTATACATCTACAATCAATGAATCAATGTCAGAGCACAGGACTGAATGTCAGCACAGAGGGCAACTGTCATCAGAAAGGTAATACAGTATAGGTTCATAGGTGTATACTAGGCTAACAAACACAAGGGCTTCTTTAAGCCTAGCCATGCATCCCAAATCCCTGAAAAGGTGTGATACCCTTGATAAGTGTAAGCAGGAGTTTGGGAGATGAAATATTTACAAGCAGGGGCCTGGGAGATGAACCATTTACAGTTTGCTTGGGTCCATTACAGACATACGTTCCAAACCAGGGATGAATGGCCTGTTCCCCATCCAAATGTCTAACCTGCACTTGATTTGCATTATGCCAGAACTCTACTTCACATGGATAGGGAGCCTATTCCATATAGGGTGCAGTTTCTGGGATAAATACCTGTCTCTCCAGCACATCCTATTGATATTACAGGCAAGGTGTATGTCTATAGAATGGGTAATTCTGGTGCTATCTGTTTCATGGATATGCAGGAGGTCCAGAGTGAGGTCTGACAATACCCTGTATGCCAGGCATACATCTCCCCTCAAAAACCTGTAGGAGACAGACTACAGGCATAGGGCCTTGACCCAGTCTGCATAAGGCATTTTACTTAAGCCCTGTATTGGTTTAGTGAGAAACATCTGTGGATGTTCCAATTGTCGGTTATGCCTGGTTAAGTACATATCAAAGGGGGCATCGCACTCAATGATAGGTCTGATGAATGCCAAATACAGTGGAACAATGACTTCCTTGGACTTAGATGCCATACCTTTGTTTATAAATTGCGCATCATAGAATGATTTCCTCAGTACTGCAGACATGTGACAGTCAAAGGCTAGATTACTATCTATGTGTGTCCCTAAGTTCCTGACTACTGGGTCAACTATAACAGGTGTGCTGGCAATATGACTTCCCAAAGGATAGTATTGTGCACTTATTGGCATTTATTGTTAGTCCATGGCTCTGACACCAGTGTATGCCTGTGTCAGCCCCTCCTGGAGATCATTATTGTCACTGTGGGATTTAATGACAGGTCCTAATTTGGAATCATCTGCAAATTTACTCAGCCATTGACCACTGACAGTGGCCTTGACATCAGAGAAGTTAATGCCAGAAAGGAGTGGTCTAGGTTCTGATTCATGGGGGAGTCCAGTTATGACTGGCATCTTTGTAGAGGTGGACTCCTCAATGCTAACTTCCTGTGGCCCGTCTGTGAGCCAGTTGGCTATACACTGGGTGACATAAAAGTTTTTACCTAACCTCCTGAATTTGTCAATAATGCCTGATGGGGGCATAGCATCAAATGCCTTTTCAGGTCAAAATAGGCAGTGTGAACCATTTTCCCTTATCCATTGCTTTGGTTACCTTCTCAAAGAGGTCCACCATTTTGGGTAGGCATGATCTGCCCTTGACAAAACCAAACTGTGTTTGGTCCAGTGTCTGGAGGTGTACTACATCTCTACTGGTCATTTCCATGATAATTCTCTCCATGGCTTCAGATATAAGACTAGTAAGACTTCTGGGTCTGTAGTGTTCAGGGTCTGTAGATGGTCCATCTTTGTCTAGAGGGATGGCTGTTGCTGCTCTCCATTCATGAAGTATGAAGCCTGTTTAGTGGCTGCAGTTAAATAATTCCACAGGCCCTGATAGGACATGTTTCATGCTATTTAGAAGGCATCCTGGGATATTGTCTGGGCCCATTGGTGCAGTGTACTTGGCCTAAGAGAGAGTATTAAGGGCCTGTTCCTTAGTGATAGTAGGGGGGGGCTTATATTTGATGGTATTTCCTAAGAGAAGGTTGAGGGGGGAGAGAGGGGTAAAGTTGGGGCTGAATTTATTAGCCAGCAGGTTTGCTATACCTTCTAGCTCATCATAGGTGGTTCAATTTAGAATGAGATGTGCACACAACTCTATATTACATTTGAGGTTGTGGACATTGCTAAAGTATGCTTTGTGCTTGTCCTTGTTCTAGAAGCCCAAATGTACCTCAATTTTGGCTTTGGTAGACTTTATTTGTCCTCTGATGTTTTCACTTAGCTTGATGAGAGTGCTTTAATCCTGCTATGTACTGCACCTCTTATTTTTGCCATGTGTTTCTTCCTTCTGTTATACAGTCTATTGATTCTGTGATTCCACTTGGGTGGATTGATTTTGAGTTAGTTCTGTCCTTCTCCCTGGTGGGTATGGCTACCTCTATGCCGCTATTAACATGCTCATACAAGGTTTCTGTGAACACTTCTGCACAGGCCGTGGTGTTCTCAGTGTTTATAGGGGCTTGACATTTTGCTAGGTTATCATGTAATAGCTGCAGGTTAGCCTTAGAGTAGTTCCTGAATATACCATGTTTAGCTGGGGGTCCATATTTTATTTTTACTTCAAAGGAGACCATTTTGTGGTCTGACCTTACCAGGGAAGACATTACAGTAGGTGGTGTGCATGACTATCCCATATTCGTGAGGACCAGATCCAGTATAGTTGTACCCCTGGTTGGTGTATTGGCTATCTGGTTCAGGGAGTTTATATTTACCAAATCCAGGAATCTCTGTGGCTGTATCTTTGGTGTTGTACAGAATTCCCAGTTAATAGTGGGGTAATTAAAGTCAGCCATGAATATGGTATTGGGTTGGCTGGTTAGTGTTTCTAATAAGGTTAAATACATGGTATGGGTTTAATGGGTCATAGATGGGGGCCTATAGCTTGCATGGAAGTAGTATTGGATTTTGCCTATGATGATTAGAATATGGAGCAACTCAAGTGCATTGTCCAGTTTGACCATCCTTGAAGCATATTTAGTTTTGATGTACATAGAGACATCTCCACCTTTAGTCCCTGCCTGTGAAGTAGCTAGTCTAAATGTGTGGATGGCATAATAACCTTGCACTGTTGGTGTGATCTTCATGGCTTTAACCCATGTGTCAGTGACTGTACAGATGTCAGCATTCTGTAGGGAGATGACATATTCTAAGGAGTGGTGTTTTTTGTTTAGGCTCCTAGCATTTAGCAGTAATGCCTTTAGATTTTCTTGTTTATGACTTGCTCTGTAAGAAGTTGTTTCAGATTGGCATTGCCTAGAAAAGGCACTATGGGGGAAGACAGTTTTAGCTAATATTCAAAAGCCTAGTGGGGAGAGGTACAGACCATCCCTGCCAAATCGGCCTGGTCTGTTGAATATCTCCTTCCATGTTGACAAATATTGCACCCCCTGAGAATGACACCAGAAACCAAGCCATTTATTAATGTCAATGATCCTTGTTCATATTGTGGCATCATCCTTGGAGAAGGTGAAATGCTGCTCAGTGCTAAGCTCATACCAGCCTGGGGTACATATTCTGAGAGCTCAAAGATGTCTCTCTAAGTATAGTCTAGGGAGGTATGTCTCCGATCATGTACTCCCACATAGACTATGACTGAGTCATAACATAGGATCATAGGAAGTTACAAGACTAATGGCCCTAGGGCCCTTACAATCCTAGCCAAGTTCTACCCATATTTCCACAATCAGCACCAATTGCCCCTGTCCAAGAGGGGCACAGGTGGAACCCCTGGAGTGAATTTACGGTTACACATCCAATTGTCCACACTGTGTTTGAAGAGGGGCAATGAGGTGTTGGGTTGGACATGAAGTGATAGTCCATTCCAAAAGTGTGGTAACCTTTGGAAAACAAATCTGTCCCTCCAGCATGTTCTATTAATGTCACATACCAGTTTAAGGTCTTTATAGTGAGTAACCTGTGTATCATTTGATTTGCGGATATACAGCATTTGCATTAAAGCAGGGTCAAAGAGTGCCTTATATGCAACACATAGATGGCGTCTGAGTAGTCTGTATAAAACAGAATAAAGTAACGATTTCAAATGATCCACACAGGACAGATTCTGAAGACCTTGAATTATCCTTGGGAAGAACCTTTGCGGTGTCTCCAATTGCTGCAATTGGAGAGGTATATACCAAAAGGGGTGCTGTACTGAATTATTGGCCTGATGAGGGGAGAGTACAGAGAGGTTATAACTTCTTTTTTTTTCTGGATTCAATGCCCTTACTTATGAGATGAGGAATATAGAATGCCCTTCTTACCACTGTGGAGACACGGTGAACAAAGGTAAGGTTGCTGTCAACCTGTGTGCCCAGGTCTCGTACCAGTGAGTGAGTACTTAGGGTTTTGTTATTGATGTGGTAGTTAGCAGGAACATTGCACTTACTGACAGGGATGATAATACATTTTTTTGCATTGAGTTTAAGGCCATGATTTTGGCACCATTCATTTGTTTGTGTAAGACCCTCTTGTAGGATGTTGACATTATTTGGAGACTCTGTGACCACTCTCAGTTTGCAGTCATCAGCAAACTTTGTCAGCCACAGAGCTTTAGTTTTAGCTTGTACTTTGGAGAGATAGAGTCCAAACAATAGAAGTCCCAGGACAGATCCCTGTGGAACACCACTGGTTACAGGTCTGCTGTTTGAGGTGGATTCCCTTACTTTGACTATATGGGTTCTATCAGTGAGCCAGTTAGTGACCCTTCTAAAAATATAAGGGTTGATACCTAGTGATACCTAGCTGGGTGACTTTGTCAATGATGCCTGAGTGGGGGCTAGTGGCAAACACCTATGTATAGGTAGGCTGTATGTACAGATTTCCTCTCGTCCGGGGCCTTAGTTACTGTCTTGAAGTCCACAAGGTTTAATAGGCATGAGCTTTGTGTAAGGGAATAATGGTGGCTATTTTCCAATCAGCTGCGATGAAGGCAGTGCTTAGACTAATATTGAAACGATTGCCCAATGGTGTTGCTAATTCTTGTTGGAGCCCATGTAGGATGCAGCCTGGGATGTTATCAGGTCCCATAGGCAGTGTTTTTTGCCTTAGAGAGGGCGTTTATGAACTGCTCTTTAGCAATACAAGGTAGGGGACAGGTAGTAGGGATGTCACAGGGTACGTGTGTCGGGTACAGGGGAGTGAAGTTTTCTCAGAACCTGTCAGCCATTGGCTAACAGGTTAGCTATGTCCACAGGCTCAGTATATGTGGTATCATTACCAGATCTGCACAAATTTTGGTCCTTCCTTTTAAGTTATGAATGTAACTAAAGGACATCTTATGGTTGTCCTTAACTGAGGAAGCTATTTTTACATCCATATTTTGCTTTGTAGGACTTCACAAGATGTCTTATTTGCTTCTTTATCCTGAGGAGGGAGCATTTCCAGTTTAGGGCTCACTCCCTCTTATTCTTAGACAGCAATTTCTTCCTCTTATTATAAAGCCTATTAATGGCAGTTGTCAACCAGGTAGGTTTTCTCTTTCTTGAGGAGCTTGTGTTGATCCTATCAGGTACAGCTGAGTCAATGCAATTATGCAGGTGTTTGTATATATTGGTGTAGAACTCGGCATAGATGCCAGTTCCATCTGGGGGGTTGCAGTACAGCTATTTATACCATCCCGTAAGAGGTAATAATCTGCACTGGAGAAGAATTTTAGTTTATTTGCTGCTGGTGGGGAGTCGGTATGATAGTTACTTCAAATGAGACTGATATGTGGTCAGATCTCAGTAGGGAAGACCTCACAGTGGGGGTGCTACAGTGGTCCCCCATACTGGGAAGTACCAGATCCAAGATGTTGGCACCCTTTGTGAGGGTGTCAACCAGCTGATCCAGGGCACTGGAATTAATGAAGTTGAGGAAACTTTGAGCAAGTCAGTTAGAGCACAAGTAATTTACCCAGTCAATGAATGGGTAGTTAAAGTTGCCCAAAACCAGGGTGTTCTAATGTATCTTGATAGACTCAAGTAGATTTGAATAGGCATAGTGGATGTCCTGATTCACAGAGGGGGCCCTGTAGCTGGCAATGACTTGAATCTTTGTCCTACCAACAGTTAATTGCACCTGAAGTATCTGCAGGGAATCCCACTGTTTAACCAATCTGGAGGCGTATTTACCTTTAATGAATATTGATACACCACCTCCTTTAGTTTTCACACCTTCAGTTTGTGGTCTAAACAAGTGGAAGGAGGTATAGCCCTGTATGATTGAAGTGCTCTCCACAGCCTTATACCAGGTCTTCATGACTGGACAAATGTCTAAGTCTTCCAAGGTAAGGACTGCTTCCAGTGAGTGCAATTTCATGTTAAAACTCGTAGCATATAGCAGCATAACCTTGAAGATCTTTTTCTATGGAGTTTTCACATCAGGAATTTTGTCCTTGAGACACTCCCTAAAAAAGGCACTATGGGAGTGGCAAAAGCCTTGGTCAGTAGCTAAATTCCCAGGGGTAACAGATGAAGACAATCTCTAGCAAATCATCGAGGTCTGGCGATCATGTCATCCCAGGATGACAGATACTGTATCCTCTTAGAATGACACCAGAAACTAAGATAATTCTTGAGGTGAATCATTTTTACATTTGTACTGAGGAATCATCCTAGCTGAGGGTGAAATGCTGCTTAAGGCTAGGAATTCACCTGCCTGAGACACATAGTCCAAGTGCTCAGTCATGTCTCTCTTCATATAGCCCAGAGAGGTACATCTCAACTCATTCACACCAATATGGACTATGACAGACTCACAACAGTACCTGGTGGGAGAGACATCAGTGTGTCTCACAATGGAGTCACCAATAAGTAGAACATTGGATTGTGTGGTGGCTTGCCTTATGGGCTTATAGGTTGAGTCTCCATGAGATGTAGCTCTATGTGTTGATATGGGTGTTGTTTTTACAGAGTGGATTTGGGGCTGCTGAGGGTATTTGTTATATGTACTTCATCTGTGAGGTCTTAGTCATTTATGGTTACATTTCAGTGCCTCAGCATATGTCGGCTTTGAATTGTGTGTGATGGGTACAGTGTGTGTACTACTGACTAGCTTATTGACGTTAGGAGTACTTTCATGTGAGAACTTTGCCTCCGGTGACATTGTGTAAATACAATAACAACATCTAGAGGTTATAATAGTCATTCAATACAGGTGACAATAGAGAAGGTTATAGCTGTCTCTTCTGATAATAATAATTATGAGTGCATTAGTAAATCATATTATAAGGTGGGTCAGAAAAACAATGATAGAAGACGCATTTATTTTGTCTCAACATATGGAGCCTTTAGCACCATTTTGATTAATTGGGTGAAGTACTACTGGAAATATTTATTTAAATCAGCAGATTTAGCAATGTTAACTTCTCCCCACTTAGGCATTTCCTTTAGAAGAGGTTGAAAGTTAAAGGACATCTTGGTGCATATCTATTTCAAATTTCCCATTTGTGTTAGAAATGGTAGTAATTTAAAAATGAAGGGGATATATTCTTGTGGCCATTGTAACATATGTAATTATGTAGTTAGAACTTTTACACATATAACTGGTCAAGCTTATTACCCTAGTGAAAGGTACACTTGTGAGACTGAGGGCATAATATATGCCTTACAATATCCTTGTGGTCTTGTATACATAGGAGAAAGTAAAAGGAAATTTAAAGTAAGGCTCCAGGAACATGTTAGGAATATTATTAAACAAAAAGAAGACAGTCCTGTGGTTAAATATTTCATGCACTTTCATAACTCTAATCCTGAGGGCTTAAAAGCCACTATTTTAGAAAAAGTCTCAGTTGTTTTTTATTCTGAATATATGTATAAAAAGAAGTTACTATATAAAGAGAGCATTTTCATTTTAAAATATAACACTTTATCTCCTTTGGGTCTCAATTTAGAATGCAACTGGAGGTTATTAATTTAATATGTAACTGAATGATCGTTTAATTGTTGTGTATTTAACTGAAGGTGATTTTTTTACTAGTTTGTACTCCTTAAGGCTTTGCCGAAGTGCTGGAGGTAGAATAAAGTCTGGTTCTTTGGTTCCTGCTTGCTGTTATTCTATTTTATTTTATTTTATTTAGTAATATTTTATTTACATTGTGTAAATACATCCCTCACATACCATATCAGTTTGTTTGAGAATTAACTGGTTGTCGATAAACATGAGGCAATTTCAACATTGCCTCAGGATGCTCATATCCATCAAGGTGGTAATGATCAAGTGGGAAGGTTCATATCCATGGCAACAGACCCTGTTTTATTGATTAAGCAGTTGTATTTAGAATATCAGTCAATGTCACAAGTATCTGTTTTACAACTATGGGCACAATGCTTGTCACGGCAGGCTAGTTGTCCTGTGTGCACCTTGGTATTGGGTACATTTCTTCATGCTTTCTCAGGAAAAGTGTCGCTCAAGGTGTTAAAGTCTGTACAGAGCACTGCCAAACACTTGAGGGGAAACTAATACATAGGCCATGAAAATTTCAGGATGAGGTATTTAGCCAGTTATTCTGAAGTTAGAAACAAATCAAGCAGTGCTCACTGAAAACAAAGAATTACCTTATCAAGAATGCTGAAAAAGAGGGGAGTCATGTGAATGGCTACTGCCTAGCTGCTACTACTGCTGGTCTCACTACAGCCTCACTCTGTAGGGATACAGTTTGCTTTTTTTCTCAACAGAAGCAAAACATTAGCACAAATCCCAAGATAAGAAGCAGGCAACAGCCTGTTTCTTTATCCACACTCTTCTCCCAGATGATGCAAGGGTCTGTCAGCTTGCTGTAGCCTTTTCCAGGTAGATGCCTTGAATAGCAACTAGACCAATTGGTAGGGTAGTGACCTGATAGTGATTTGGAGCATAGCTGCTGCATCACAATACAGTGTTCAAACGTCAGGTGACAGATGTCCAAGGTTGGTCTAGCAAGATCCAAAGTGGCAGTGATTCCTGTAAGAGGACAGTTTTATAGCAATTCATGCAGCCTGCCCTTCAACAGGGGAAATGGAGATGATCTGCTTGACATGGATGTGAGGCCTACTGCAGAGGAGTGTCCACCTTCAAGAGATGTTTCTGTCCCAACAGCATGTCCTGTGTATGTCATACTGTACATTTAGCTTCCTGGAACACAAAACTGTAGTCCCATATTAGTTCACACAACATCTATTTGCTGACTGGTTGTTTGAAAGCCATTGTAGCCTTGCAAGGCCAAAGTACTTACTGCAAAGTTGAACAAGTTTTCTGTGCATGCTCAGAAAACCACATCTTCACTGCAAAGACTGCCTACAGAGAGTGTGTTTTATGGTGTGAACCCCAAGGGTGTAGCAGCATGACCCCTACTTTACTAGATTTGTACATTGTCACATTTGTAAGTATGCTCTTGTATATATATATATATATATATATATATATATATATATATATATATATATATATATATATATATATATGGGTTCATGTCATTTGGTCGACAGTTCATTTGATCGACAGTACATTTGATCGACAAGCATTTGCCCCCTTCCCCAATGTTGTGCGACCCTGCAGTTGATATATATAGTGAGGGGGTGTGTGGGGGGCACAGCCCCCCACATTGGGGGGTGTGGGGGGTGAAGCCCCCCCACCTAAAATGCTTGTCGATCAAATGAACTGTCGATCAAATGAACTGTCGATCAAATGACATGAATCCATATATATATATATATATATGTATATATATATATACACACACACACACACACACACACATATCTATATATATAGATATACATATATAGATATATATGTATATAATTTTTTAAAATAAATTGTGCAAGAAGCAATTGTTTTGCACTCTGTTTAATTAATTGTAAGGGCATGCACAGTGGCATTTTGGAATTTTTTGCACACTGCTAAGCAGTGCGCAAATGGGAGAAGCATGACCAACATCAGAGACTTATTGTTCCATAAACTCACTCCAGTGCATACCTCACTGCACTCCATGATGGGATTTTGTTTGTAACATGGTGTGACCTCTGAACCTGTTTCTGCACTGCTGTGCTTCATTCAAATTGTCTAAGACTTTTACAGATGTCTTAGATATACTGCGCAGCATGCAGATGTTTCATTAATATGTGAACAAGTTTAATAATAGTATAGCACATGCAGAGTTACAGTCTGTAAAACATAAATTATTTCTACTTCTCATTCAAAATATCTGGATTTCTCGGGATTAGAACATCATCACACAAGCTAACTGCCTTAGTCCTTTGAGCCACATAAGCTGCTTGATAGAAAGTGTGTCATTCATCACACAATCATCTGCATAAAGGTTTACTATCATTAAGTCGAAAGTCAGAAAAAATCATGTCTGTATTGTCGAATTTTCACATCGGAAATGAACATTTCTGAATCAACCTAACCTCGAAAACAAGGGAGTATTGTCAAAATGTCGCTCGCGACATTTACGGCAATACACAGCACGCCCACCCTTCCCATAAGCACCTATCTACCTAACCTTAACACACAGTTATGCAGGGGGGCTGCGCCCCCCTGCACCCCCCCACACCCCCCTAACTTAATATTCCAACTCCGAGATCGCACTACAGTGAGGAAAGTGATGTATTTCCCTAACCACACTGTACCGCGATCCGCTCCCATGAGCGAACAATGGAATTGGGAATGCACAGTCCATTCGCAATGGCAACGTTCGCTCACATCACCTGCCGCAATATGAAGTATTCGAACATCTGTTGTTCGAATACTTCGTAGCCGTGCAAGTGCACATCGGCATTGTGATAGTAAACCCTGCATAAATATGTATATTGCTATTCCTCGGTTACCTAACACATACAATGTAAGATCAGATTCGATATTGCTGTCCTGAGACTGTGTGGCATGCCAACTGTTACAAATGGTCATATAGCAGAGATGAGTTACTGTTATGGCAGTTACAAAGGGACACTGCTGTTTTGAGGAGTGTGGGAGAAAAAAAAAAAGCATGTTCTGCTAGGACACACACTAGTCTGACTATCATTTAACCTCACTGTTTAACATCTCCCTTGAATGTTGTACCAGTAATCTGTTCCAGTAGGACTGAATGAAGTTTCCATGGATGAGGCCTACTGATTACAAATGGACACATGATAGTGGAGTAGGTGTTTTCAGCCCCATGTGGAGGTAAACTCTGTCCAAATAATCCACTATAGTTACCTGCATAATGTACCAGGGCCATAGCTGCAATAACATATCATAATAATCCACTAGAATAGTGTGTAGGTTACGGACTTGCAAATGCAGCAGTTGACATATCTGTAGTTCAGGGCTGACTCTGTTTGATGCAAGCAGTATACAGTCAATACATGGATAGGTACAGGATATGTAAGTTGGCTGGCATCACTCTTAATATCTGTGAATAGGAGTAAAGTGTTAGCCCCTAGGTCCTTAGGTTGTCAGTGGATGTATTGTCTTTCAGCCAAAGCCAGGTCATACAGAGCATGACTATGTCTGCCTACAAGGTCATCATTTTGGGGTTCCTTCTCCAAGTCGTCATGTGACTGTGGCTATGGTGACCTAGGCACTGCTGGAGGGCTAGTGAAGTAATGCACAAAAAACCAAAGACAAGCAAAGAATAATCCACGACCTTGAAGAAAGGAACCGGAACTCTATAATGACTAACTTATTTTTTTTTTTAACACCCAACTCTAAAGCACCACACCTTAGTACTAGATTTACTAATTAATTAATTGTATAATTGCCAGGCTATTTAATGGAGGTTACTGCATACTGCAATTTGTTTTCACTTGATAAAGCTCTTGATTGCCTGAGCGAAAGCGCTTGTGTGATTTTATCTGTGACTTTTGGAATACTTCAGAAATAAAAATACAGCCTTGTGGACTTTAGCAGAGTTCCGGTTCCTTTCTTCAAGGTCGTGGATTATTCTTTGCTTGACTGCTGGAGGGCTGTGTATCCCTTCCCTTTGCTGATCCTGCTGCAGTTGTTTTTGCAGGATCAGCTTGTGTATCATAGCACATACTGTGAATATTCGTGCACATGTGCATGGAGTATACTGGAGGGCTCCACCAGCTATATCGAGGCTCTGGAACTGTGGCTTCAGAAGCCCAAACACAAGCTCTATGATGTTCATAGTTTGTTCTTGTGCCTCATTATGGCATTCTTCTGTGGGTGTGCATTTTTGATGGGTGTCATTGTTATCAGTTCCAGAGCGGAACCAGCATTCCCAGTAAATGGACCTGTGGGATGTCAACCCTAGCAAACATCTGGTGCAGCCATAATGTGTGCCAGATATGGCAATCGTGACATCTGCCAAAGTTGCCAGCACACACA
>NC_056727.1:1054376186-1054406186 GCF_019279795.1 Protopterus annectens
ATGCTTCTGCTGACTCGTTTGGTCACTTAATTTCTGGTTATATCACATATTGTGCATTCTACATACTCTTTTAAAAACTCTTTTATTTCAAAATTCCATCGATCAGCCCCATTTGATCTTAGTTTAATATTACAATTACTAAGAGATGCTCCTCTCAAACCCAGCTTGACTCAGTGCTGTTCTTCCAAGGTGTAGATAGAACCTGCCTCTGGTATTAAGAAAATTAGTCTGTCAAACAATTCTCCTATCCTCACACCAGTACATAGATTTTCTCAATATTCTACTGCCAGTGCCAGTTGTTACGCTGTTGGATCATTTCCTTCCACAGATTGTGAGCTTCTGGAAGAGGAAACACATTATGATGTTAATTCTATATGCATCTCCTGCTATCTGTCTGCACCCACTACACCCCCTGCTAATTAAATGTACCAACTCTGAGATCACACTGCAGGGAAGAGAATGGCAACTATCCTATTCCATGCTGTACAATGATCTCTCTTTAAACCATTCCAAGTTTCAAAACTTCGATCTTATGGTCTTGACCATATGAAGTTCATGGTTTTGAAACTTCAAGCTTCCAAAGTAGACCAATGTAAATAAATAAATTAGAAACATGAACACAGAACTACTATCATCACATACTGCTGTTAGTAAAGGCCCTGAGTTCCTATGGTACAGTTATTGTGCTATTCTGCCACAAATTTTGCTTCTGCATCAGAGTGGAATAAAATGGAAAACTTTTATCTGATCATTTGTGTGAATGTGTTGTGTTGGGGGGTGCTGTGCCTACACTTATGGTGTGAGCAACAAACAGAGCTAAGGAAACAGAGATTTGTTTTGAAAGATAAGTCTTCCAATTTCCTCAGCACTGCAGATTATGACTGGAGATGGAAGTAGCTTTCTGGAACTTACAGCTGTCATTCTAGTATCTATGCAATAATATACTTTTACAGCATTAGGTGGTATAGTGGCATAGCTGTATCACTACCTTGCAACTCTTGGTTTCCCATTTTCCTTTTCATCTGGGTTGCTTTCTTCATGAAGTTTGCATTTTCCTTATGGATATTCAGGTATTCATGTAATATTCTGTTTTATTTGTCTTTCTAAAGATATGCAAACAGATGGAGTAGCAATGATAATGCACTAGTATTCCATCTGCTGCTAGTTTGTTCATGCATTGTTTGAAGTGACAAATCCCAGTGCCCTCTGACCCTGAACTGAATAACATAAATATTGAAAACTAATAGTTGATAGACGAGGTATGTCCATAATGTATCTAGTTGCTTTGTGATAATATTTGTTTATTTATTTAATTATGCATTACTTATCTATGTATCTATCTATCCGTTTATTTTTTTTTTCATTCATTCATTTGTGTAGAGACCAGTGAAGGTCAAGGAAGGTAAAGCACATTTTCAGTGGGGAGTTGGGATGAAATTGTAAAACTATGCAATCAGAAGGCTCACATATACACAGCATTATACAGTCTATGATAAAAAGATTATATATTGAACAGAAATAACGTTTAAGCATACAAAACTAAATTAGGCAACAAGATAATCATCAAGGTGAATTCATATAAATGTTAGAAGAAATGACTGAGTTCAGAAGAAATAAAGTATCTGTGTGCACTGAATATCATCTTGCAGACATACATGCATTATTACAATGCTAGTATATAAATACACAGAGGAATGTTGGGGAATGGACAAGAAAAGAACAGAGGGTAAGAAAAGGAATGGTTTCACAAACATTAATAACAAGAGCAGGGAGAGAGTAGAGAAAGTTTTCAGAAATCTACTTTTGTACAAAATTAAAAGATACACGTACCATGATAGAGAATTAGGCCAAATATTCCCTCATTCTGCATGAACATCTCCTAGCTAGATAAAGTTAAGTGACTTCAGTCGTGTGCAGTGCCATGAAGCCTTTCATGTATTCAACAAATCTGAGTTTGACTTAGTTTTAAACTTACATTCCCAAAATAAAAATATGAAAGTCTCATACATATTAATCGAGGTTTTCAGTCGTGTATCAGATTAAACATAAGGAATCACTGTATTATGTTATGCCAGACAAGGCAGAAATAAAGCATACAGATTTGCCTTGAGTTTAGTCGAACTTATGAACTAGACAGAAACTACGAATAGCAGTAAGGACATAGTTGACTCCATCGATAGTGGCGGACTCGAGTCAAGTATTTAGAGTTCAGACACCTTGTCCTTGTATCCATGAACATTCGACCTTACTGATTGTTATGGTGGTAAACCATCTGGGGGGGGGTTCTTCCCACTCCGTTCACTTCACTCAGTCATCTCCTCTGCCCTTCCCCCATATCCCACCCACCCCAGCACCTCTATTCTTATCCTAAGCAAACTCCACTTCATTCCTATCATCCAACTAAATACAACTCTACCTTGCCCACACACACATTACATGCACACCTTACTTTCTTTTATTTAACTGGACCTATCTGCTCTCACTTACATCCATCACCTTGAATTATCATGCCCTCTGCTATAATTTTTTGCATTTTACTCTACGTTACCATCACAATACAATCACCACCTCAAACTATCTTACATTAACTCCAGGCTTACTACCTTCTCTCATACTATACACACAAACTAACATTGCACCATAATTTGACTACTGACCAATCACATCTCCACACCCCTCCTTATCACAAAGAGCAAGACAAAACACCTAACCACGTTGTCAAAGCCCACTCTGAAGTCAAAACATTTCAAATCTTACCTTCAGCTGCACACATATCACATGATAACATTATCTCTATTTACACCTATTGCATTCAAACATACAAATTCCACTTTTACTATTTTTAAATCCACTATCACAGTTGACATGCTCCTCCTAACCTGCCTAGCCTCTTTACTCTTAATTCTCAACCTCACTACAGCTATATCTTTGCATACCCTCACACACCAATACACATCAACAACCTCCTATAACTCTCTCCCCAATAAACAGCACAACTTCTCACGTATCTCCTCCTAACTTTTCTCCTATACCCTCCCATTCTATTCAAGCAACAAACTGGCCTCCTCACCTCCTATGAAACCACACTTGACACCGTACTATCAACTTAGAATAAAAAACACTTTCCATAGTACGGATTCCTCATTACCTATCTACTCAAATGTGAAGACATACATCCTAACCCTGGCCCACCCTTTAATCCTAACTACAAGAGTAACCCCAAAGATTTAAACATACTTACTCTGAACCTTAGAAGTATATGTAATAAAATATCCCCACTGCATGCCTGGATTGATCAAAATAAACCTGACATACTACCCCTTACCAAAACATGGCTACACCCCAATGTAAAAGACTAAGAAATAATACCTCCAAACTTTGCAATAACCAGAAGAGATAGATCTAAAAATAGGGGGGAATAGCACTTCTATATCCCTCTACACTCAACATCACACCCTACACCAGTAATATACCCATCTTTTCCACTGCTGAGGTACTAATCTCTTTTTTGAACCTCAACATAGCAAAAATCATTTGTATAATAGTAATATATATCCAACTAGGTAACAATATACCAGTGTTGGTAAATATTTTATCCTGGACATCCCAAGCAATAAACCTTGAAACAGTAATCTTAGGAGACGTAAATATAGATTGGCAAAGCATAGCTTTCAACTCCCCCACAAATAGTATAAATATGTATGTTTTTTTCTCAGCCTATCAATACTCCAAGATACAGCAAAGATCTTACCTGCCAATCCACCCTAGACTGGATCCTAGTATCCCACGCTGCTAATTACCCCTCTTCCAGTACATTGTCTAGCTCCCTGTGTGATCATCTACCAGCTTATTCCCTTAGAACAAACTCCCAACAACTAAGAGTACACACTATAAAATCAGTTAGGAACTCAACTAATTTTGTCAGCATAAATTCAACAATCTCCTACAGGAAAAAGACCAGACACCCCTTAAGCAACTACCCCTTAATGCTGCTGTACTATACTTTAATAACACCTTTCTTCACATACTTAAAACACTCACTCCCATTTGTATGAAAAGAATCAAACAGAACTCAGTGCCATGGCTCTCTATGAAATGTAAACACCTGATGAAGAAAAGGGGCCTAGCCTGATCAACCTGGAAACAAAATAAAAATAAGCAAAATCATGTTAATTTCAAAACACTATGTAACAAAGTGACAAAACTAATCAACAATGATAAGAAGTCATATTATTCCCAGCTTCAACTCCATAATAAGATCAACCCCAGTAAATTTTGGAACTCCATATCTTCTCTACTTAACCCTGGAAGAAGTGGTGAGTACACCCAATCACATGCTACCCCTCCACCACAAATAGCCAACTTTAACAAGCACTTCATAAAATCAATTTTGGACCTACTAACACCCCTAATGCTGAACCCCCCCCCAACATTCAACCTATTCAGACATCAACTCCAGATCTTCAACTACTTTTAACCGTGTCAGTATTAACTGTTCAACAAAATGTCATGCAAACCCCATTCTCATTTCTGCCCATAGCCACTGACACCATAAAAAAGATACTGCTACAAAAACTAAAACCCTGCTCTACCTCAGCTGACAATCTTCCACCATACTACCTCAAACTGGCTGCTAACTCAATCGCCTTCCCAATCAGTATCCTTATGAATAGGTCTTTATCTGAATCAGAAGTACCTACCATATGGAAACAATCTCACATCACCCCAATCCACAAAGGAGGCAACTCTTTTGATCCATCCAATTTCTGTCCTATATCCATCATGTCACCCATATCCAAAATTGTCAAGAGAGGTATCCATTAGCAGGTAATGCAATATCTATTGCAAAACAATCTTTTAACCAAAACCCAACATGGCTTCCAACCTAGCCACAGCACAGCTACAGCCCTATTATCTTTTACTGACACAATGAACAAGGCTAGAGATGCATGATGCTATACAGCCTCAGTATTCCTTGACCTTTGACACAGTGTCTTACCCCTTACTTCTGAACAGACTGTCTAACCTAGGATTCTCACATAACATAGTAAAATGTTTTCAGGGCTACCTCAAAGACCGTAAACAAGCAGTGAAATGGTCCAACAAACTCTCACCCTTTTTCTACAACCCTACTGGAGTCCCTCAAGGCTCCATCCTAGGACACCTACTCTTCAACATTTTCACAAACAACCTTCACACTGCCTCTCACTCTGGGACCCTCATTCAATACGCTGATGATTCCATCATAATCTGTATCGCTCAATCATTACCAGAACTACTTTCAAAAACTCAACAGTTTTTTACTGCAGTTGAATCCTGGCTAAGAAATGCCCAACTCTTTCTTAATCCAAAGAAGACAAAACTAGTACTCTTTCATCCCCAAAGCACTTCTCCTGTCACTGATCATTTCAACATCCTTGCAACTGACAACACTGTCATAGAAATAGTGCAAGAAACCAAACTTCTTGGCATTATCATTGACAATAAACTTTCATTTTGACCCCCGTATACAGCAAAATATAAAGAAAACTCATCAAAAACCTGGGACTCTTATAAAGGAACAGGCATTTTTTTTACTGCAGCAATCAAAACTACCCTTGCAATAACATTTTTACTTCCCACCCTTCTTTATGGTGCTGTATCCTACTTACTTATAAACTTCTACCCTAAGCAAGATAGAACAGTACTACAACAAAGTTGCAAAGTTTGTCACAAACTCTAAATATCACACACACCACTGCAAACCACTCTTAGAATTAAAGTGGCTTTAGCTCCCCAACCAACTTGCCTTTATTCAGCTATCCACCTTGCACAACCTTATTTTCAAGCCTATTGCCTGCCCTGCACTAGCCAATCTAGTCACACCTTACACACCAGATCGATTCCTACAAAGACAAAAATCTCTTAGCTATCTCAAAACCCACAAGAAAACCAGGTCACTCTCTGTATTCATACTTTGTCTCTATACTTTTGAAATCCCTACCTCTAGCTGCCAGTTCCATGCCTGGCCTAACCCATTTCAAAGCTTCTTTAAAAAATCATCTCGGCTCTGCTCCTGCATAAAGCCTGCCTAATGCTCAGGTCTTCCTCTTCTTCAACACTAACCTTATCTTCCTCTTCTGTCACATTTCAAACCAACACAGACTGCAAGATCCTAAGGCTCTTCTACCTCCTTCTCTGCCATACCATATCCATAAGCTACTGTTCAGGCGTTATTGCTTCTATTCTCCTTAACTCTCTCTCACTATCTACCTGCATAACTGAAACTTTCCTAACTGAAACTAACATTCTATTTTCATGTACTATAAACGTCAATGTTACACATTGCACTACCTACATACTATGTTTTGGCCACTATCTACGTCATGTATGGTGAGAGTGACTATTGTCTATAATGTTTTAACACCATAGAATTGTCTAGATGTGTAGTAATATATTGCAACAACTTGCAACCTAGTTTGTTCTTACAACTTATTTTTGTATAGTATTTCTAATGTCATTTGTATTGTACTGAATTATACAGTATTTGTATTGTACTGTAGGTGGAGCTTTTCTCCCTGGGCCTCTACTGAAACAGGTTCTGTAGACCCAGTCAGACCACCCCGGTAAACAAATGTCAAATAAATAACTAACTAAATAAATAAATACATATCCACAAAGTTACTCTAGGAGTTCTGTGCGACATCTGAGACACAGAGAGAGAGAGAGAGACCAAACATAAAAGAGAGAGATGGTGGTCTAGGAGTAAGGAGCCGAGTCCATTCAAGATGCCAGCTTAGTACAGCTGACATGCAAGAGGGCAAACAGATGAGGAAACATGAGAAAAAAGAGCCTAGTAAAAGGAAGAACATGAAGTTTATTAAAGCATTAACTTTATAGCAGTAATAATGAGGAAAAAGAAGTCAGGATGATGGAAAATAAAAAGAAAAATATATAAAACTGTATAGAATTGGATGAAGACACTATGTGCATAATGTGATGTAGCATGACAGAGTAAGGGAAACTACTGAAGGAATAGAGAGAGAGGGAGAGAGAGAGAGAGTGAGAGAAAGAGACAGAGAGAGAGAGAGAGAGAGACAGAGAGATAGAGAGAGAGACAGAGAGAGAGAGAGAGAGAGAGAGAGAGAGAGAGAGAGAGAGAGAGACAGAGAGAGAGAGAGAGACAGAGAGAGAGAGAGAGAGAGAGAGAGACAGAGAGACAGATAGAGAGAGAGAGAGAGAGAGAGAGAGAGAGAGAGAGAGAGAGAGAAGCTTGGAATTTCTGAAGTCAGCTAGACAAGAAAAAGAGCGAATCAAGAAGGCAGACCTTAAGTATAGCAGGCTTTCCTGACTGAGTCATAGAGCCCAGATTAAAAGAGTACTGCAACAAAATGTTTGCAAACAGCTACATGTACCAAGCAGTATATATTTCCAATAGATGAAATACAACAAGTCAGTCTGAAACATGCTAAAGGAAGAAAGTCACGACACCTCTCAGACAAAACACAATAACTTTTAGGTGCAGCAATAGGCAGCATAGGTGTTACAGCTACAGGAACAAATATAAAATTGATGTCAGATTTCTTGACCTACTTGTTCAGCAGAATGAGTTCATAAGAAGATGAAAGAGATGACCTAAAAAGACAAAGGGTGAATTCCTTTCCAGTATTCCCCAATAAGCATAGCTTTATCTGGAGAGAGAGGAAACTTTCATAGAGCTCAATTCTACTGGTACAAAAATGTGCCATCTGAGCACTGGAGTAAAAACTAGTGAAAGGGAATGTGCTGCAAACAGAAGGTCAAGAGTAATTGGAAAGGGGGGGGGGGGTTAGAATTTTACCAGTAAGTCATGTGCAATCAGCAAAGTACTCTTCTTTAGTGAAAACCGTCAGCAAGAAAACCCCATGTTCCATGAGAAGATGATGCTGCAGTTGTCAGATCAATCAATTCGAAAGGAAAAGCAAACACGATGAGATACAGGGAACACGGAGAGCACAGGCATGACCAAAAAGAGAGGAGAAAGAACCTGAATAAGGCGAGTATGAAAAGTAGAGGTCTAAGAGATGATAAAAACAGCAGCAGAAATTTGAAAAGTGGAGGAATGGCATAGAAGAAAATATGGGTAAGGACTGGGGGCTGAAGATGCCAGACAAGGAGCAAGCAAAGATACAGAGGTGACAGAGGGGCCAGGAGATGAGCTAGAGACTGAAAGAAATGCACTGTAGAAAAACAAGAGGCAACATGGAGTTATAGAAAAAATGGAAACTACAGGGGAGAGTAAGTCACACAACCAGAATGCAGGCCAAAGGAAATAATATGCTTTATCAAAGAACTCTGGGATCAATGGGCTTATCTGGTCACTAAAGAATAAATAAAAACAAAAAAATATGCTTGCAAAACATTCCCTATTTGGCCAAGTATATATGGAAATTATTACTACTAAGATTCCAAAGAGGCAAGTGAAATAAAACATGCACCACAGTATGCTATAATTTAAGAGAAAAAAGGAAACAACATTGAGCTAAATGCTGTGGAAATTTAAAAACAAGTGGGAGTGCTTATTTTTTTTCTTTAAAAATGTTTGGTTTAGAATAAGGCATAAATATGGAAAATTGCATATCGGTTTTGCATTAGAAAAAGGAGTGAAAAGCCAGATGATGTTCCTAGGTAAGGTGGGCTCAGTAATGGTGTCTTCCCCAGCACTGGATCTGGTCTGAGATTATATCTCAGGAGGATGTCGCAGTGAACACTGCCAAAAGCTGGGAATTTTAACAAAGAAAGAAACAAACCTGTGTCTTCAATGGAATAGCTGCTTGATGGGGAAAAGAGGAACTTTAAGTTGATCATAGATTTGGACAGGCAGTTGAGTCCCAGGAAGTGGGAGAATGAAGACAAGTATGGCAGGTGGTAAGGCTCAGTAAAAACAAAGTTACTGAGGAACCAGAGCAAGAAAAGAACGGTATAAGAAGACAATGCACCATTGTAACAGGACTGGAGGCAGTTAGATGGAAAGGAATGCAAAGGGACTTGACTGCAAAAACAGTTAAGGTGAGGCGAATACATTTATATGCATGAAGAAATAAAGGGAACATCCAGAAATGTTGGGCAACCAAACTGAGCTTAGTCGAGGGGGGAGTTCATCTGCATTACTGACCCGTGCTAGCGGTACTAGTACTGTGCAATAAATAATGACCATACACAAGGTCTTCCTCTACTTTATTGTCAGGTTTTGTGGGTCAAATACAACTGTTTTACACCATTAATTCATATACAAGCCCTATTACATGTCCTACATTTTCTGGGAAAATGGATCTTGCACCCACTTCAAAACCTAACTAAAAGCGCACCTAAAAACATGCTGGCTATGCCCTTGCAACTCCCCCTCTAATATCACCCACCCCATCCACCCACTACCTTTCTTTCCACCCCACTAACTATCTTGATTATAGCAAGCTCAGATGCTCATAAGCCTAGTACTTATTATACAGCAGGAACTTCTTATTGTAACAATTGTTAATGTCTGTTTTGTACTTCGCAGATGATAAAGATTCTAGTTGTCTACTGATGTACTATATTTCATCTGTAACTATGTTTGTAGTTGTTAATTGCTATGTTGATCAAATTGTTAATTGCTATGTAAATCCAATGTAACTACTGTCTGTATATTTTAACTGTGGAGCTTTTCTCCCTGGCCTCTGCTGAAAATGGGCATACGTCCAGTCGGACACTCCCAGTCAACAAATGTAAATAAATAAAATAAATAAATAATCTTGGAGTTTTGAGAAGTTATTTTCAGTAAATCTGATATTTCACTAAACTACAACAGAAACAACTTCAAAATATAAGTAGTTAATAAACACACAACCTGGAAAACCATTTAGAAGCTTAGCCCAAAGTCCCAATTGCACCAAAGCACTAACAGGTTAGGGGGCTCACTCAAGTTCCCATGGCAGACATAAATGAAGGCTGAGGGATTCACATCCCTTTTCATATGAAATAATTTGTTAACAGCTCATAGCCCTCTGTGCTGAATGCCAGAAATAAAAAAATATACTTTATTTCCTACTGTCTTAAATGAGTTATGCAAATATCCTGCTTTCAAATATATTACTAAGGCTATTTGCAAGGGAAAAAGGTGAATTAAAATTGGATTCTTTATTGCAGTTTTTGGTAGTTTAATCATGCAACCAATTAAAATTTCAAGAGGACCAGACTTATTGATCAATGTTTTGCTTGATTAATTTGTATTTGCAGTTTTGTTAATTAATGCATTGCCTTAAAAATACTGATTTAAGAATGGGAAACTGGCATTTTAATATGCAAACACATAAGATTCAACTCAGAATAATTATGCAGTGTCACTTATTACACCCCAAAAAAGTTTTTTTTTTCACTAAAGCAAGAACCAAAATTCAAGTTACCAAGCACAAAGCTGAAACATTGTTTTCACTCGGCGTGTCATTTCCTTGGTCCAGCTTTGTGCTTAGTAACTTTTTTTTTTACTCCCATGTAATAAATTGTAATAAAGATTTTGTTCTGCTAACTCTGAGAGTTAGCTACAAGTACTGTCTGAGTGAAAAAATATAGATGGTATAGCTAACTGAGTCACTGGCCTTTCCTGCATTATGTTCTACATAACAGAATTTCTGAAATGCTGTATTCATATATTTTTAATAAGGAAAAAAATGATGATGTGATTGAAAGGAATGCATCTGTAACAGTTGTTGTGTATCCTCTTTTCAGTCTGACACCCACACACAGAATGCTCTTAATGTTGTTTCATCTCAAGGGTATTGCATAAAACATAGCCTTGCTATGTATGAGCCAAGATCAAGGATTTTATTCTGTTAGAACTCATGAAGGTGTCTCTCTCTCATTAAAGGCCATTTACAGAACAGATGCAGTCTCCTGTGGGTTGTGATACAATTATCTGCACAAAGCATTTACACTATGATTTTGTTTTCCATTAAAATCAATATTCATAGCAGCAGAGATCATTTGTTTAGCATGTGGCTTTTCATCAAAAGGAAAGTTGCAAAGTACCAGTAAACATAGTAAAGTGCTTCAATATGACACACTTTTGTGTGCAGGCCTGATAAAAGTATGTTTATTTACTGCTGGCTATGTAACATTAAAATGAAAACTTACCAAAAGCACTATAGAAAATAATGTGTGATTAGGCAATATATATACTCATTACCCCAAAGGCCTGATCATGATATTGAATCCTGAGTGATTAAATATAGCAGGATTGTGTATATTGCCATAACTCATTAAGTTACTTAATTTCACAAAAATTACCCTTTTTGGATCAGTCAGATTTTGGTAGTATTTGCTCAAAGTCCCCTATGCTGGTAACTGTCTGTGCCATATTGATTTCAGAAATGCAAAGGGTGTTACACATACTTAGGGAAATCTAAAGGGTTTCCAGAATTGGTAGGTTTGAGAATTAAATGGGATAAATCCTCCTGTTCAAGGAAGGGTGCTCCCCAGTGAAGACAAGAGTGGCATGGATATATATTTATTTATTTATTTGAATTTATTAACTGTGGTAGAGCACTGATCACAAATGACCAATTTCAGTTTCAGGCAAAGGAAAAGTATAGCAAAAAAAATAACTTATGCAATGGAGATAAAGTGTCAGTGCTAAATAACTGGCAAAGTAAGGCTAGAATAATGCAACAATAACGTAAGTGTAGTTAAGCATCCAGTATGAGAAATTTTTTATATGATACAGCTGAAGCTGAGATGAGACTATGCATTATGGAGAAATTATATATACTATATATAACAGAGTCAAATCTTAAGGTAAGTGTAGATCAATGCGTGCATATATACCTTTTAGAAGCTATCCAAGGGCTTGCACTAGAGTATAAATACTGAGCATGTATGAGCCTGACTGCCATTCTGTAGTTAGCTGTTGAGATGTAAGCATGCATACTTGTAAGCTCTGTTTTTAGGTAGTTCATTTGATGATGCTATCTATCCTGATGTGTTTGTATGTATTAAAACAACAGAACGAAACTCCAGGCCTACCTCATTATTTGTATTAGAGACGAATGAGTGACATGGTGTCAGGAGCGGCATATCTAAAGGACATGGTGATGGGTAAAATGAGTTAAAGCATTTGTTTAGATGCTGGTCAAATATAAAGGAATGGATCATTTCCAGAAATGTGTATACTTCACAAACAGGTTAGAAACGAATTTTAGATACTAAAACTTGCTCAGCACTATTTCTTTTTGCATGACATGAAACAGGGCATGTAGAACATTCTAAATAATTTTGCATAAGCAAATGTGTATGATATTGATAAAAATAGTAACATTTCTTTGGAAAATGTTTAAAATAAAGTCCAAATTCCATAAAACAAATGAAATAAAGGGAAACAACCACATTTTCGTAAAGCATGTGTATTTTTGTATTAAGCAAAGGTATCCAAGTTCTCAGAAGTGTCTTAAGTGTTCATATGTTTGTGCAGTGTTACAGTAAAGCTATTTCACAGAGTACAGCCATTACAAGGCATATTTCACAAAGTACAGCCATTGCATGCCATATTTTGCAAAGTAAAGTATTTCAAAGAGTTTATTTTGCATTTGAATGCTGTTACAAGCTCACCGCACTGTTATGTTCATACAGAATTACAAAGGCCATATTTTCAGTGTGTTTTGTATACTTTGCGGGCATGGCAGATGGATTTCGAAACCTCAGTGTACTTGTGTTTGATAGTAATATTGCTGAGAACTGGAGAGTGTTTGAGCAAGAGTACGACATTTTCATACAGGCTGCATTTTCTGATAAAGATGACTGTACAAAGGCATTTATTCTACTTAATTTAGCTGGGTCAGAAGCTTTAGAAAGGGAATGCTCATTTATATATGCACCTGCTATCTATACTGGTGAGGGGGAAAGCCGTCATTTTGTTGTACTGGCTGAGTCACGGGATGACCCAGAGTGCTTAATATGTAAATTTAGAGAAATGTTTAACCCCCAGACAAATGTTACAATTGAAAAGCACTTATTTTACACAAGGGATCAAAAGCCTGGTGAAACTTTTGCAGAGTATATAACTGACCTGAGGAAAAAATAAAAAAAAAAACTAAAATGAGCAGATTTGGTGATTTAAGAGATGAGTGATAAAGGACAGACTTGTGTGTGGCATAAAAGATGATGCTGTGAGAAAGACTTTGTTTTGTGGCAGTGATTTAACTTTGAATACGAGCATTGAGATTTGTGAGATATACGAGCTCACAGAAAAGCACACAAATATTCTCACAAATGAGAACAGATCTAGAGGGCACAGTGATGCTGATAGTATGCAGCACATGGTTAAAAGAAACAGGCCCAAGCACATGGCAGCTTTAATTCCTGCAGCACTCACTGGTAAAACACTGAACTTTCTAGCACATTCCAGATATCACACAGTCTCAGTGAAACATAAGGGTGAGTCAGCAAACTCAGAGCATGAGCCCCAACCTAGTTCATTACCAACTGCTGCAATTGTGGTGGTAATCATGAACCTAAAAGGGAAAAGTGTTTAGCCTTTGGTCAACAAAATGCCACAAATGCAACAAATGGAATCATTTCAAAAGATTTTGTAAGTCAAAAGAATGTGGGCACTCTGTCATTAAAAAGGAACATTTTAAGAAATGATTTGATCAGTTAGACTGTGGCAAGCCTACTCTTTATGTTGATGGTGTGTCAGTGCTTCATGAAACAGTTGATGCAGTAGATTTAAGGGCAAAGAATGAAGTATTTTGTACTGTTTGGATAAATGGCAAACCCACAGAGCTCAAAGCTGATACAGGTTCTAAGTGCAATGTTATGTCTGCAGAAGCATTTGCTAGAGTTTGGAAAGGTGACAGGCTTAATTTGGCTAGGTATGCGAAACTTGTTGCTTATGGAGGTGAAGAAACTCAAACTGAAGGCTCAGTAGTGCTTTCCATGTTATTCTGCTGGAAGAAGCTATGACTTGTTATTTTATATGGTCAAGAGGCACATTCAGTCATTATTAGGGCTCAGAAACATTTGAAAATGGGATGTCTTTCATTTAACAAGGAAGTCCACTGTGTTAGCTTAAAAGACCAGTACTCTAATTTTGCCTAGCACATTTTTTTCTACCTATGCTGATCTTTTCCAAGACAAATTGAGCAAACTTTCAGTTGTGTACTCCATGAAGTTAGACCCAGAGGTCGGTCCAGTTATCAGACTAGCATTCAAAGTTCCAATAGCCATGCAGGACAGATTCAAAGCCAAACTAGATAAAATGGTGTGACAAGGTGTTATTTTTTCCAGTGGAAAGTCCAACAGAATGGGTATCATCCATGGTGGTAGCTCATAAAAAAAGCTCAGATGACATCAAAATATGTATTGACTCATGAGACTTGAACAAAGAGCTAAAAAGACCTTATCATCCAATGCGCACAGTAGAAGAAGTTGCAGCCTTAATGCCAAATGCCACTATTTTTTCTGTCTTAAATGCAAAGAGTTCATTTTGGCAAATTCCAACTTGACAAATAATCCTCATTGCTCAGTACATTTACTACTTCTTTTGGCAGGTAGATTTTTGAGAATGACGTTTAGGATAAATTCTGCAACTGAAGTCTTTCAACATGCAATGGAGCAAATTTCTTTCTAGGTATCCTTGTACTATTATAGCAAATGACATATTGGTAGGAAGTTGTGATGAAGCAGAACATGACAGAAACCTCAGAAAAGTTCTAGAAAGGGCACATCAAGTGAATCTTCAACTCAACCCACACAAATGCAAGTTCAGGCTACAAGAGGTTTCTTATGTTGGTCACTTATTTACAAGTACAGGCTTACAACCAGATCCTTCAAAGCAAACAGCCATTCTCGAGATACCAGCTCCAAATAATATTCAAGCCCTGCAATGTTTTCATGGTTAGCTACCTAGGCAAGTTCATTCCAGACTTGAGTTAACTTTCAGCACCACTCAAAGAGCTGACACGTAAAGATGTATCCTGGTCTCAGAGCAACACCAAAGAGCATTTAATGTCCTGAACCAGGGAATGGCTAGCCCACCAATGCTCAGATACTATGATGTTCAGAAACTAATTACACTTTCCTGTCATGTGTTGAAATTTGGTCTTGGTGCAGTCATTCTACAAGAGGATCAACCTGTTGCCTGTGCATCGAGAACTCTTACCCAAACTGAAATGCAGTATGCCCAGATCGAGAAAGAGCTTTTGGCAATTGTTTGCATGTTTGAAGTTCCATGATTATGTTTATGGTAGACCTATGCAGATCAAAACAGACCACCAACCTGTTGTCACTATCTTGAGAACGCCTATGCATTCAGCTCCAGATAGACTGCAATGTATGATGCTGAGATTGCAAATGTATAACTGGCAAGCTTCTTTATCTTGCTGATATGCTATCCAGATCACCCAGAAATACCACTGAACAGACTGATAATTAAGGTTCACATTTGACTGATGATTTTGAAGTCATGGAAGTGAGAAAGTTTTCTTCCATACGTCTTGATGAGATGAGAGATCACACAGCCACATATCCAGTTTTACAAAGCCTCAACCAATTTATCGATCAAGGGTGGCCGGCAAAGCAATTTAGTTTACCTCAAGAAGTGTAACCTTATTTTCCATACAGAGATGAGATTTTGTCTGGCAAAGGTATCATAATGAAAGGTCCAAAAGTAATTGTTTCAAAGTGCTTGCAACAAGAGTACATTACTATCTTGCATCATGGTCACCCAGAAACTGAATCTACCATAAGAAAGTTGAGAGGACTTGTATTTTGGCCTTCCATGTCACAAGACATTGAGAGAGTACTTTAGTCTTGTTCAGCATGCAATAGTACAAAGCCTCATCAGCAGAAAGAACTGCTTCAGTTTAACCAGATTCCAGAACTACCTTGGTTGACAGTAGCCACTGATATCTTCGAGTGGAATGGTCAACATTATTTGGTGTTAGTAGACTCTTACTCCAATTGGTTCAAGATTGATCTACTTTCTATCCTAGCATCCAGTACTGTCATTATTAAAATGAAATGTCATTTTGCTGTACACGGTAGTCCACACAACATTATGTCTGACAATGGCATGCAGTTCACAAGCCAACAGTTCAAAAGTTTTGCTGAAGAATAGGACTTTACTCATGTCACAAGTAGGCAGAGTACCCACAGTCAAATGGTTTGGCAGAACCTGGAGTTCAAAGCGCAAAACAGTTACTAAAGAAGTCAAAATGAGGCAATAGTGATGTTTTCCTGAATCTCTTGAATCTCAGAAATATTCCTCATGATAAACATCTTGGTTCACCTGCTAAGAGACTTCTGTCGAGACAAACCTGGACCACATTACCAATTAGTAGTCAATTGTTGGTTTAATATGTCAAGAACAACAGATCAGTGAAAGCCAATCTGTTGAAGAAGCACCTATCCCAGAAGGCATACTACGATAAGACCAGCAAATCGCTCAATCCATTATGAGAGGGAAAAGTGGTAATGATGTAGATGTCCAGAGGTTATGATCGGAGTGGAATCATGAAGAATATTGGTCCTGAGCTGAGATCCTACATTGTGGAATCAGAAGGAACAATCTTTAGGTGTAATTGGAAGCATTTATTACCAGTGTCCAAGCCTCTACCACAGCACATAGCCTTTGAGAAAGACTGTCTCAGAGTGAGTTGTCCTGTGTTCCAATTCCAGAAGAAAGTTCCGGAAGACATTCCTGTTCCTATGAAAAATCCAGAAGTTCCTGACATGAGTTGTGCACTGCAGACCATCCCTGTTGCTAAATTTGGTCCCAACTGTTATGTTCCAACATATGTTTAAATCTCTAAACACTGTAGCAGATATGAAGCAACTTGGATATGAATATTGTGTTTTTCTTTCCAATGTATATAGTAATGCATGCCTAAATCTAATATTGCTTTATATAAAAGGGCAATCTTTTTAAGAGGGAGGATGTAGATCAATGAGAGTGCACATACCTTTAAAAAGCTATGCAAGGGCTTGCACTAGAGTATAAATATTGAGCATGTGCAAGCCTGACTGCCATTTTCTAGTTAGCTATTGAGATGTAAGCATGTATGTTTGTAAGCTCTGTTTGTTAGTTTGTTCATATTTGCTGCTGCTGCTATCTATCCTGATGTGTCTGTATGTATTAAAGCATAAGATAGACCTTCTCATTATTTGTATTAGAAATGAACAGGTGACAGTAAGTATGAAATGTAGATAGAGGGATACAGAGAGCACAGACGTTATTAGATTGTGACAGAATATGGTGTTCTAAGGTAATGTGGCAAGGTCCATAACAGTGGTGTTTGGTAATATCAGAACATGAGTTTTTACTTGCTTAAGGAATAATGGGTATGATGAGATTTATTTAAGACTGAAGGGAATTGATTCTCAGAGATGAGGGCCAATAGCAGAGAAGCAGTGATCTGAGCACTGAAGCTTGATTTGGGGTACTAACGGTAAGTGAGATGAATGATCATGTTTTCTGAGGTTGTAGGATGGGGTTAGCTACTTAGGGCAAGGATGTCTGACTGTATAAAGGTTTGAAGAGGTGGGAACCTAATAGGACGTGAATTCTGACTGGGAGCCATTTTGCTTATTCTAGGGATTTACGGTAGTATTCATGCTTAGTGGACAGTTTATGCTTTGGATATCTGGGTAGACAGTAATGAAGTAGGAGGTACTGCTTGAAAAGCTATTGAGCATCTATGGGACATAGAAAAACACATGACTGGTTGTAGTTCATATTGTTAGTAAAATGTTCATAGTACTTACAAATGAACTGAACTGTGAAGATATAAAGAAGCCTAGCCTTGCATTCCCATGGTAGTTTTTGCTATTATATTTTGTGTACAAATAACCCAGAGATGAGCAGAATACTGATATGTTGCATATGTTGCACAATTTACATCCTTGATGGGCAGGGTTGCTAAACTGATGGGTGCATTTGTGGTTTACCATCCATTCATCCAAATTACATTTAAATAGCATAAAAAAAGAAAAAGAGGAATATCCCTCTAGTGACATGTCTTTTGGAGTAGGTAGAACTACCTAACCTTCCCCCGGGTTATATTTGTGATCTAGTTTGTTATCCAATGAGTTACAAAGGGATTTACATTTAGTTTGAAGAGTTTATCTGAGAAACAGGAGTCTGAGATGGTGTTGAACACCTTTGTGAGGTCTAGATATCTGGTATGTACTGCTAAATCCTCATCCATTGTTACAGAAACTTTTTCAATGAAGTCAACCAGGTTAAATAGGCAGGATCTGTCCTTAAAGAATGCAAACTGGCTAGCATCAACAGTGTCTGTGTTACCCATATTCTTAGTTATTAATTCTAAAATAATCCTTTCCATAACCTTACCGATAAATATGGTGAGGCGTATGTGTTTATGACTACCTGAACCATGTGCATTGAAGCTTCACCACTGTGCAAGGGTATGACTGTTACTGAAGAGTGTAAGGGATACAGTGCATCGCTGTGAAGATGAATTGCTTTAATACATCAAAACAGAGACAGTACTGATCACCATGAAAACATATCAGGTCATACACATGGATGTAGGCCACGATATATGCACAAACAGGCATATATTCTGACATATGCACACTCACGCACATATTTGCACACACATGAAGACACAAGCATGCACGCACAGACATACTAACACTCATGCAGACTTACACTCAGATACAGGCAGAGAAACACACACACACACACACACACACACACACACACACACACACACACACACACACACACACACACACACACACACATACACACACACACACAACTTTTACATCCCCTTCTTACAGGAAATTTCTGATTCCAAACATGGTCAACAATGAAAGAACTGACTTAGCAATTTTAGAAATTTCACACACACAAAAACACACCAGAGCAAGTGCGTCACCCATTACAACTAAACATTTTCCATGTACGCATCCCTCTCTTCTACATGCTTGCATTACAGCATACACAATATAATTCACATAATGTCTATACTTGTGCACCATTCACCATTTATAGCAAACAAATGATCACATAACAGTACTTTAACTACCAGTCTCACACATACACTGGATTCATACTCTTAGTATTCACGAGTGAATTTTTCAATTTTGAAATATGCACTGAAATGTAAAACAATGTACTTCTGCTGTTTTAATTTGACCCACGAAAGTGCGCATTATCCTTGGAGAAGGTAAAAAGAACACAGAGAATAATAATGTCGACAGCTGTATATCACTGAGTGCAGCATTCTTTTATGTTTAGATTTGCCCACTCCACTCCAAAGTGAGAATTATTTTAAGTTGCTTTCTTGTCTGCCTTTATCTCTTTCAAAATGTCCTTATCCTTTAATTTATTTACTAGAACAAAGGCTTTACCAGTATCCATGGGAGGTGGTTTGTGGCACTAATGTAGTACATCCGACCATAAATCTGAAGATGTGTTTTGTTTTACTAAACCCTCACCTACTTTAGATAAAGTGAGGAGGAGGAAGTGAAGATGAAGCAGCTGGAGACCTGTTCTTTATTCACTCAGAGAGTGTGCAGGGAGTTTGGGCTTAGATGGATAATGATGAATCACCACAAAAATGGAAGGCTTAACTCAGGGAGGCACATTAGGCATAAGAAAGCATTAAAATGTTTTTAATACAGTATGGGACCACTGCACATGTGATAAGGGAGCTTTAAGGAGGAAAAGGGACCTTCTTGTAGGAGTGCCATAGTAATATCAGTAATGAGAACCTTGCCACAGAGCTACTTAGTCTGAAGTAAGGCACTAGGAGTGATCCCTTAAAAGGTGCACCTGATAGCATATGGTAGATCAGACAATCTGTGATGAAAAGCATGGGGGATAATGAGTCGATCTCTATAAACAAAGTTTTTAGGAAAAAATGATGTTCTCATCATTCTACTTCCCATCTCTAAACAATGTAATGTGTTCACTTGTTTCCCCTTTACATAGTTATCTGATGTGGTAGAAATAATTTATTTGCTTTTGGATGCACTAAATAAACCTGTTAAGACACCTGCATTGCTTTCACTTCTAATTTTTGTCCCTCTGAATTATTAATCACACCAGTCTCAAACTGCATTGTGTTATTTTTGGCTCTTGATACGTTATTGATTGCTTTTGCATACTCTTAACCATCAGCCATTCATACACCTATGATAGTAATGGATCACCATTTCTGGGTCTGATATTCCATATCAATGAACTATCTATGGCCATAGCAGAACTAAACATTATTCCTTTCTTTTCAAAATGCTTCTGCCTTCCTTTTTAACCTTTTTCTTGCTCTTTACCAATGTCAGTAAAAGTTAATAATTGCATTACTTATGGGAAGCAAATACCTCATAAGGATTTTCATTTGTACTGTATTCCTTGCCTAGGCTCTGTCCACAATGTACCTTGCTGTCAGTTCTGTGCTTTATTTAATCAACGCACTATCAAATGTCGGTACATTTTTGCTTCTAAATATTTTGGCTCATGCTTTAATTATCCAGAAATGTCATCGGTTAGCAATCCGGATACCAGAATACCTAAACAAATGCAAAGAAAAAGACAGAGACAGGCCGTTGAGGTCCAAAACTGCAGAAGATGCTTCTTCTAAGCCAGTTGCCAGTTTGCCAGTACTCAGTGAGGCGCTTTCGCAGCCCCTGATTCCCGCTACTTCTGATTGGCAGGCCTCTACTGAGACCCATTTGGAGTCCGGTATGCCGTGAGATGCTTCAATTATGGAACCCGCAGATGTCTCTACCTTGGATGGGTCCAGAGCCGCTGTGCAGGCACCAGCTTCTGAGGGTGTTTTCAGGCCTACAGATTTGTATATTAGACCAACGCCATCTTCAAAACTAAGGCCAAAATCACAACCTATGCCTAAAAAACTGATGCCTTGGCCACATGTGCAGGCCCCTATGCCTAATAAACAAATGAACAAAGTGGCTGAAGATTTAATTACTCTGATCAGGGGTAGCCAACCCCCCCCCTTCTAAGAGGCCTAGGCAAGACATGGATTATGATTCTTCTGAACAGGATTTTGTTTCTTCTGACTCTTCTAATGAACAGGAATTGTCTATACCTGCTTATGAGGACTCTGATGCAGAAGATTCCATTCCTTCTGCTTCTCGCCCTGAGGATTTTTCTTTTGGGGAAACTTTACATACCTAAAGGGAACATTTTCACTGGGAAAGTCAGGATTTTTCTGAATCTAAAAACAGACTTAGGGATTTTCTTCTTCTTCCTCAGCATAGGCCTTTGGCTGTACCTCCTGTTCTAGACATTGTTGATGATGTTTCTCCTGATTCTCTGCCTCCAGCTCCTTGTAAGCCAGACAGATACTACAGGGTTACTGACTCCCACAAATTCCTTTTCAAAAATCATGTTACAGATCCTGAAACCATTTCTCAGGGTCCCAAGGGCATTTAGGCTTCTACTGCTAAAAATCCTACCCCTTCTGATAGAGATTCCAGGGCACTGGATAGATGGGGTAAGAAGGTTTACACTTTTGCAACCCTGGCAATGTTGTTGTGTCTTTCGGCTTATCCCGGTTAGGGGTCACCACAGCGGAACTCCGGTCCGCTAATGTTTGGTAGTGGATTTTTACATGCCGAGTTACCAGCCCTGACGCACAACCTTCAATGAAGGCATGCCCATTCACTCATGCCTCCACACAGAAGACGCTGTAGCTGAGAATTGAATGGGACAACGTCTTGCTGTGAGGTGACAATGCTACCGCAGCACCATTACCGTGGGTAACAACCCTGGCAATCAGAGCTTTAAACTGTCAATTTCATATGCTAAAATATCAGCAGCATATCATGGGACTGCTTAAACAGAAAATCATGTTGATTTCTGACTGTGTGGAAAATAAAGATTTACAGGATTTATTGCATTCAGCTGAACAAGTTGGAAAACATACTTTGCAATGTGGTTTTGATTCTTTGTAGGCCTCTTGCAGGGCTGCTGTAACTGGGTCTGTGCTAAGAAGGCATGCTTGGCTCAAAGAGCAAAATCTGCCTGATCATGTTAAAGCAAAATGTTAGATGCTCCTTTACAACAAAGGTAATAAGGCTGAAGAAGTTCTAAAAAAGATGGAGGATAAAGCTAAATCTATGCAAACTGTGAAAGATTTCTTACAAGTACAACCTCCAAGATTTAGTAGACACTGGCGTACTAAGAACTGGTCCTTTCCAGTTCCTTTGAGAGCCACTCAAGTCAAACCCAGGCATTCCAAAGGCACCAGGTTTCAGTCCCAAGGGAGTTTCAGAGCAAAACAATGGGGTGCCCCCACTTCCAAATCTGGAAACAACAAGACACCTCCCTATGGTAAGCAGTCTCAATGACTTCCCTTTACACTTACCAAGCACTTACCTTTTAGCAGCCCCTTTGGGGGGGGAAACTGGCTCTTCATGCAAAAAACTGGCAACTTATAACCCAGGACAAATGGGTTTTAAATATAGTATCCCAGGGATACAGATTTAATTTCCATACGTTGTCAATTCCAAATGGATGGCCAGACCTGCCCCCAAATCAGTGGGCAGAGGCCCAGAAACAAGTACTTTCCCTCATGAGCATGGGGGCTATTCAACTAGTACCAGAAGAGGAAAAGGACAAGGTTTCTATTCAAGACTTTTCCTGGTACCCAGAAAAGACAAATCCTGGCATCCAGTTCTGGACTTATCTACTCTAAACACCTTTCTGGACATCCCAAAATTCAAGATGCTGACTCTTCACCAGTTACTTCCTATGCTAGGCAAAGATGCCTGGATGGCAACTCTAGATTTAAAAGAGGCTTAACTGCATATCCCAATCAGGGAATCTTGCAGAAGATATCTCTGCTTCAAAGCAGGCTTCTTGCATTACCAGTTCTCTGCACTGCCCTTTGGCTTATCTACTGTGCCCAGGATATTTACAAAGTACCTGGCTCCAGTAATCGCATTTTGCAGGCAAAGAAATATTCAAATATATCCATACCTAGACGATTGTCTAATTCAGGAAGAAAATAAGGACATTCTTCTAAACCATCTGGCATTTGTAAAAAGGGTTCTAACTTGTCTAGGGTACACTATAAATGAAAAGAAATCACAACTGGTACCCTCTCAAAAAATTACATTCCTGGGTGCAAGCTTGAATACAACTGCCCAGATGGCTTTCCTTATGCCAGAGAAGCAAATTCATTTGGTGACTTACTTCAAACAAGTGGTCACAAAAACCCTGCTTTCTGCACGGCAAATACTGCAAGCCTTGGGGTTCATGGCCTCCTGCATTCTTCTAATTCGATATGCAAGACTGCATATGAAGAAACTTCAGTGGTACTTAAAAAGTCTATGGAGTCAGCATTGTCACAGCCTGGAAACAATGATTCCTATCATGCCTTGCCTGCAAATAGAGTTCCTATGGTGGGCAGAGGCCTGCCACCAAAACAAGGGACTGCCATTCACACCACCCCCTGCCGATCAATCCCTAACTACAGATGCATCAGACTATGCTTGGGGGAGGCTCATCTGGCAGGGAAGTGCATTCAGGGCAAATGGAGCTCAAATCAAATGCACCTTCATATCAATCAAAAAGAAATGCTATCTGTACAGAATGCACTGACAGCCTTCAAGGACTACCTTCATCCAGGACAATTAATAATAAAGACAGACAACACCACGGTTATGTGGTACATAAACAAGCAGGGGGATACACACTCCTACCCCCTTTGCAAACTAGCCATGGCATTGTGGAACACAGCCTTGACCTATCAAGTACAACTACAAGCTCAATTCCTGCCAGGAAAGCTGAATACTCTAGCAGACAAACTAAGCAGAACTCTCATGGACCCACATGAATGGAAACTGGAATCATGGATTTTCAACATGTTGACATGCAAATGGGGGAGCCCAGACATAGATCATTTTGCCTCACCTCAGAACTATCAGTTGGACAAATTTTGCATAAGAACTTATCACGCAAAAGCCTGGAAAGTGGATGCTCTATCCTTCAGCTGGAAAAACCTATCAGTCTATGCCTTTCCCCCTCTGCCTCTGCTCTCCAATGTTCTACTAAAAGTCAAACAGGACAAACCAAAAATTATTTTGATTGCTCCAGACTGGCCTCGCCAACACTGGTACCCACTCCTGTGCAGTGTGTCACACCTTCCACCATGGCACCTGCCTCAGACACCTTACTCAGCAGAACAACCAAATTCTGCACACTCAACTCCAAACTTTGAATCTTGCAGTGTGGCTAATCACCTAAATTCACTCTTAGTATCCCTCAGCAAACCTGTGATGGATGTCATTTTGGAGGCGAGAAGACCTAGTACTAGAAAATCCTATGCTGACAAATGGAAAATATTCTGTGTCTGGAATCAATCTCAGTGGATAAGCACAGCAGTGCCCAACATTCCTCAGATTTTGCAATACTTAACTAAGATGCTTCACAAGGGCCTCTCCTTTTTTATATTTATTTATCATTTGTTGACCGGGAAAGTCTGGCTAGGTTCCACAGAGCCTGTTTTCAGTGGAGGCCTGAGGAGAAATGCTCCAGATGCATGTCTTTGGAATGTGAGAGGAAACCAGAGTACCTGGAGGAAACCCACGCAAGCACAGGGAGAACATGCAAACTCCACACAGAAGGCACCCCAGCTGAGAATCGAACCGGAGAACCTCTTGCTGTGAGGTGACAACATTAACCACTGCACCACTGTGCCGCCCATAAAAATCCATGCCTCAGCCATTTCAGCTCATTACAATATAGAACCTCCCTTCTTCTCTATTCCTCTGCTAAAGCAGTATCTTAGAGGGGCCAAAAACTTAAGACCACCCAGGAGAGCTCCAACCCCTGCCTGGGACCTCAATTTTGTATTGGAGAAGCTCACTCTCTCTCCTTTCGAGTCAGCTGCTACTGTAGACTTAAAATTTCTATCCTGGAAAACAGCTTTCCTTTTAGCAGTCACTTCAGCTAGAAGGATTTCTGAATTACAGGCTCTTATGGCAGTGGAGCCTTTCATCATCTTTCATGCGGACAGGGTATCTCTCAGGACCAATCCATCCTTCATGCCTAAGGGGGTATCCAGTGTAGCTCTTAATCAGACCATTCATTCGCCAACTTTCTTTCCCAATCCACAGAACAAGGGGGAGCGGATTCTGCATTCATTGGATGTACACAGACAACTTAGATTTTACTTAGGACAAAATCTCCAAGAAAATCTGAGCAACTGCTGGTGGCATTTGCTGCAGGGGCAGAGGGAAAGGCTATTTCAAAGCAAACCATTTCCAAATGGATAAGCCATTGTATTTGTTTCTGCTATATGCTCCATGGAAAAACTATCCCCCAGGGGATCAGATCCCATTCCACCAGGGCTGCATCTACTTCAACAGCTTTTCTCAGAGGTGTTCCTACTAGGGACATCCTAGAAGCTGCTACCTGGAGCTCAGTTCATATGTTCACCAAACATTACCATTTACCACTTTTCTCTAAATCCAGAGCTGGCTTTGCCACTGCTGTCCTGCAGGGCCTTATAGCTGGACCTAATGCTCTGTCATTCTCTCCACCCAACCATAGCTTTGGGAATCTACCCAAATGTAATGACTGCAACAGTGCAACATGAAGAACATAGTGTACACTTACTATGAATGTAGATGTTCGAGTGTATTCACTGTTGCAGTCCTGGTTAACCTCCCTCCAGCCCCATAGTTTTCTCTGGCTATACCTCTACTTTCTTTCACTATGTTTAAAAGCCCTTTTGGTGTTTTTGCTTTTAGGATTGGAGGTATATTTTTTTGTGTTTATAATTATAGCTGCTCTCCATTTGGGGAGCACCAGACATCTGGGGCAAGAAAAACTGATGTAATGGCTCAGCTGCATGTTTTATACCCCTGATGACCTGACTTCATGGAAGAAGGGACAGCAACCGATGCAGGACCCAAGACTTTGTTAATCAGGCAGACTGAGGGCAACCTGCCAGCAGATTACCCAAATGTAATAACTGCAACAGTGAATACACTCGAACATCTGCATTTAAGGTAAGTGTGCACAACTGTACTTTGCCATCCCTCTCAATTCAGTGCCACTCTCCTACCTTCTTTGACAGTCATGCCTGACTGCCATAGGTCTTCTTTCCCACAATCCATCTGTCTCTTGGCTAGACACCCTTGTTTCCTCTTGCCTTCTTTCTGTTAGCCCCAAATCTTCTTTACCAGATCGCCCAAACCATTGTAATCTGTTCCCTTTCACCTTTTATGCAATTGAGCTATTTTGGCTTCTGTTCTGATATCCTCATTTCTTCATCTGCTCCACAGTGTGAATCCCACTACTCGTCTCAGGCACTTTACCTCCATCACCTCAACTCTTCTGCATTTTAATGCACAGGTTTCTGTTTCATACAGTAGTACTGATTGTACCCCTGCTTTCTGCACCTTATTTTCAACTTCTCTGGCATTTTTCTGTCATTCACTGCTCCTGACACTCTGTGCCAGTTGGCTACAGCCCCTCTGATTCTAGGTTTAACCTCTTCCTCATTCAGAGTTCCCTTCTCTGCAACCGCCCCTCACAGATACTTGAAGCTGTCAACCTGTTCCACTATTTTCCCTTCTGTCTCAGTTCTCAGCTCCTTATGATTCCTCCCATTAGTTGCCATTCCAACCATCTTATATTTACTCAGTTTCATCCCATGTGCCTTCCGTTTTGCACTCCATTCCCCTATCCTTTGCTGAAGTTCTTGCACAGAGTCGGAGTCTAATGTCACATTATCTGCATAGAGCAACTTTGCTGATTTCTCTACTCGCACCTATTTGATGTAGTTCATTACCAGTGTGAACAGTAGTGGACTCATACCTCAACTGTCAAGATTTTTATAAAATGCCCAGATTTTTGCCTGTTTTTATGGTCTGTCCCTCATAAAATTTATGGTTTTCTGGCAAATCATTGAGGACTGATATCACAAAACTAAAACAGACATTTGAGTTTCAGACTTTATATGCTTCAGAAAATCTATGCTTATGCAAAACCTTTTGTATATCAACTTAGTAATTTACAAAAACAATATTTAGAAATTGTACATTATTTTGGGCCTTTGACTCCCTATCATTTTTGGCTCTGTCCAGATTTCTTGCTCTAACAAATTGAGAGGTATCAGAGATGAAACCTGATGATCCTGATAAGGGCTCTGGGTCCAGTGAGCCTACCTAAATGTGTTAGAACGTTTAGTTCATTGAAAGGATTTCATTAGATCGTCAGATGCCTGCTATTGTTTATTTTATTTTATCACTTTTTAAATAAATTTCATTTTTAATTATTTCTGTCAACATTTTCTCATTGTCATTATCCTAATATAAGAGAACTAAAACTTTCTGAATGAACATATTCAGCATTTCTTACAGCTGAGATATACTAGCTCCACGGTTATTCAAGGTGGAGATTCTAGTACTGCTTTAAAAGCTGAGTTAGAGAGATCACTGGAATCCTATTAAACAACTCAAAATGACTAAACACCTTCTAACTTAAATATGTAACACTGTTTCTTAAATGTTTCTTAAATGTTACTTTAGAAATTATTCTTTTGAATGTACTATTAAATAACATTTCTTTTTTTTTGTATTTGAAGCTTTTCTCCCCACACCTCTGCTAGAAAGAGGCTCATGCATAATCAGACTTTCCTGGAAAACAGACGTCAAATCAAATATAATAAGAATAAATGCACTAAATCTTTCTGACATAAAGAGGACTCTACATCCAGAGTAGATTTCCACAGCTGCATAGGTGGTAGACCAGACAAAATAATTGTTAGTGAGCTATTAAATGCTGCTCAGATAATTTTCTTAGTCATTAAGATTACTATTGTTGGCCTAACAAATAACAGTTTTGAACTGATGAAAAATGGCCACACTTGCAGTTAAAGATGCTAGGCTTTTCAATATGGGCGGAGAATGTGCTCTAAGTTTGGCAAGACCCATAATCTCAAAGAACATATTTTGGAATAGCCCTAACTACCTGTTTTGAGGACTCGTCATTAAATATGTTTTGGGCAAAAACAGAGACCGCAAACCATATGAATTTTATTTATTTATTTATTTTGCTTTTCAGTTTTCCAGGATTTAGATTTATTTTTATTTTAACAAAGGGTGAGTGGGAAGCTACCCACATGGGGGGCTACAATAGGCTTGCTCCATGCAGAAAATCCATTTTTTTCCTCTGGTAACATTTTTAGTTGCTTCCATCAAGTTGAAATTCTGCCTAGCTTCATGTTATGCTAAGATAGTGGAATCCTGTTCCAAAACTAGACTACTGGTGCCTTGAAGACTCATACAAAATCAGTTACAGCAAATATCTGCTTTGTGAGTGTACATAGCTGCAAAACGTCTGTTTTAACATGAAAATAAGAATATGAACAATGCTGTAAAAGAGAATTTATGTAATTATTTACAAATATATATATATATATATATATTTTTTTTTTTTTTAAGACTAGATTTACGTTTTTAATGATAGGTTAGACTGAGCCACAGTAGTCTTTGTATAAAAGACTGTTGCCCAGCAACATGTGACATGTGACCTAAGGAACATGAAGCTTCTACTTTACTTGAAAGTTTCAGCGAATGTCAGGTCCTTAAAAGAAACTGTACTAAATGGCATTCAGTAGAAAAAAAGCACTTTAAGTGGAAAACAAAGCCCTCCCATGCCACACATACCCATATGAGGGAAATCTCCTGGATTATTGCACTAACCAGGAAAATTAAAGTCTACTTTGGCTGTCTCCATGTTTATCCTTTTTATTTGACAAAATTGCATTTTGTTAACTCAGTTTCAGAGAAATTTAAATAATCCTGGTATCATTACTGAAACATTAGCTGTTGAAAAATTTTCATCTTTCCTATCTTTGCTTTTTTATGTATGCGTTATTTCACTGGTAAATTACATTTTGTGACCTCAATATCTAGGAACTTTAGACAGCCAGACCTTAATTAACAAATCATTATCTGTTGAAGAAGTTTTCTATTTTTGCTTTTTTAATTTAATTCGACTGTCAAATCTTGACACCTCTCAAAATGTGCTTTATATTCTTTCCTATTAGTTTAACACAGTTTTACTCAATACTTATTTTTGAAATGATGGATATAGTCAAATTATTCTTTAAAGAATTACCTTCCTGTTTCATATTTTCCAGTGTTTCAATTTACTTTAAAAGAAGAAAGAAGCATCCTAAAATATTATGTAATACTAAATAGAACTGTAAATCATATGTATACAAAAGCAATGAGTATCACCGTGCATTGGATTTAGTCTTCTTTAGTCTTTTTTTCATTCATTTTTTCTTTTTTTTTTAATTCTACTGCAGATAATTATGACTGCCTCTTACATATAGGCAGATTAGAATGAGTTTTTCTCATAGCTGCGGTGGTGCAGCGGTAGCGTTGTTGCCTCACAGCAAGAGGTTTGCCCATTCGATTCTCGGCTGAAGCGCTTTCTGTGTGGAGTCTGCATGTCCTCCCCGCAGTCGAGTGGAGTTTTAAAGACATGCATAGAATGGGTGTGCCTTTGTTGAAGGTTGGGCGTCGAGCTGGCAACTTGGCACCTGTAAAAAAAATCTACTGCCAATCATTAGCAGACCGGAGTTCTGCTGTGGTGACCCCTAACCAGGAAAAGAAGAACAAGAGTAAGTTTTTCTCATTTGTCATAAAAAAACAAATATCTTAAATGTATGTATGTTGCAATTGTATATGACAAGGAACTGATACCAAATGGCTATATATCAAAATATGTAAAAATATATAATGATCACACACTGTAGAAGAACAATATAAATAAAATGAAAGCACGTCAAATTTATACAGGTGAAATGAACCAACACTGGGTGTGAGATCATTTTAAAATAATGGAACAAAAGCTATATGACAATGCAGTGAATGTTATTCTTAGGGCATGTTGGTGCAGTACAACTGACCTGGGAAGTATGAGATGTTGTGCTGCATTGCTGTTCATCATGTCATATTAATCCACATTCCCAAAAGCCCAACATTTCATTA
>NC_056727.1:1054411186-1054488686 GCF_019279795.1 Protopterus annectens
TTTAGCTTCCAACCAATATCCACTAGTTTTATAAAAACACTTCTAAAAAAACTAAAACCTACTACCCTCGCTGCTGACCTCTTCCCTGCAGAGTACCTACAAATAGCTGCAGATACCATTGCATATCCCATATATATCCTCTTTAACAAAACCTTATCCAAAAATGCTATCCCCTCCTTCTGGAAAATATCTCACGTTATCCCACTCCATAAAGGTGGTAGCTCCTCAGACATAATCAACTATAGACCCATTGCCATTCTTTCCCCACTAGCCAAAATAATGGAGAAATATGTACACAAGCAACTAATACAGTACCTTACACAGAATAACTTACTATCCAACTCCCAGCATGGTTTCAGGCCCTACCTCAGTACCACCTCAGCACTCCTTTCCTTTATTACTGCAATAAACCAAAACAGGAATGACAGGCTAACCTCCGCCCTCTTTCTTGACTTATCAAAAGCCTTTGACATAGTCAACCATGGACTTCTCATTCTTTCATTAAAATCTATTTCCCTCAACAAGCCTGCTAAACAGTGGTTCCAGTTCTACCTGACTGGTAGACAACAGGCAGTACTATGGCAGGGAAAACTCTCCAGCCAGCTACCTCTCACACTTGGTGTCCTTCAAGGGTCCATACTAGGTCCACTACTCTTCTCTATTTTTATCAACAGCCTTCACACTGCTATCCCTAAAGCTACCTGCATTCAATATGCAGATGATTCCACTCTGATCTGCTCAGCCACCTCCCCATCCGAACTGCAAACCTTAACCCAAAATACATTTAACACTATCAAGAACTGTCTCACTAACCAGCACCTACTTCTGAACCCCAATAAACCTAAACTTCTACTCTTCTCTCCCACTAGTAGATCCACCACACTTTCATTCTCTGTCACATCTAACAATGGTACCACTATTTACCCAGATGATCACACCAAACTGCTAGGGGTTATCATAGACAATAATCTCAAATTTGACCTACAGGTCAACAAAACCATACAGACCATCATTAAGAAGTCTGATCACTGTATAGAAACAAGACATTTTCAACTCCACTGGCTAGGACTGCAATTGCCCAATCACACCTACTCTTTTATATGCCTTGCCTGTACTCTCAAACCTCAACAAATCCGAACTAGGTGAGCTGTCCCACAACTACAATCATATTGCCAGATTCACCACTGGCCCCACCTATAGAACCCACCACTGCCAGAACCTTAAACGACTAGAGTGGCTAGAACTGCCCAACTTAATTCAATTCAATCAACTCTTAATAGCGCACAAAATTTTGTATCATCCTGAGGATACCCTCCACACTTAAAAATATTATTAAGCCATATAGCAACCTAAGATCCCTACGGTCAGCTGATAAACTACTGGTCCAAACCCACAAAGCTAATAACTCTACTGGTGAATCCTTTTTTGCCAACGACCTGGAATTTGTTGCCAAACTATATAACCCTACAATCCTCCAAAAGTCTCTTAAAAAAAACCTCAAACAGTATCTCAAAGTGAATTGGCTATGCTCATGTACCAACGCTGATTAAGTTATAAACCAAAAGCATATTCTGTAATTATCATAACTTGTAACTACTTCACCAAGCTCTGCTTCCAATCTGATGTCTCTTCCTTTTAATTGTGTCTGTCCATGAGAATTGTGAGTCCCTATTAGGGAACACTACTAAGCCACTGTATATAATCACTTTGTTTTTATAATTGTTTGCTAACTTCTGTGTAATCTATGTAAGTTTGTCTATTGGACTATCCCGGTAAACAAATGTAAAATAAAAAATATATATATAAATATATATATATATATATATATATTTATATATCACACACACACACACACACACACACACACACACACACACACACACACACACACACACACACACACACACATGCACACATATTCAAGTAGTAAACTCAAGTGCTTGAGCACTTGAATGATTGGCTGCAGTGTTAAAAAATGCTGTTTATGTGCAATAAATCTTGTTACAGTGAGGATTCTGAATATATGCTTTCCACACTATAGTTCATTTTCAGAGTTGGTGTATACAAGTAGCAATGGGGAAGGTGCCACTTGCATAAAATAAAAATAAAATAAATAAAATAAAAAAAAAAGTTTTTTTTAAATCTGTGTTGATTTAATTTTGTGTATTTGAATTTTTGTGTTTTGAAATCTTTTTCCAGTATTACAAGCATTCAAGCATTCAAAGTTTTGATACTTTGAAAGTTTGTCATAAACTCATATATCTATACATTTCTCTGTTTAACTATCTATCTATCTATCTATCTATCTATCTATCTATCTATCTATCTATCTTTTGTTTAAACATGTTTTGTTTCTTTGTGTTCACTTTCTCTGAGTGGACTTCTAGGATGATCTAGAGTTGATTAATTTCACCCACAACCTACGCCAAAAGCAAACTGCAATGAAAAAGTAAAATTAATGTAAACATAAAGTGTGTTCAAAATTACTACAGAAATAAAACTTTAAAGGCTCACAATTTTCATTATGTATAAACACACAACCTGTATAATACTTGTAAATGCATGATTATAAGATGCAAAACACAACAAACTGAAACCAGTATTTAAATAGAATAAACCATTTATTTACATTGTAATATTCATAATGAAAATTTGAAGCACTGAACAACCCTGAAATAATAAATTGTATTGAAATCACAATAGAGAGAACTTCAGCATTAAATGTATTTTGAAATGGGGTAAAATAAGCTACACCTCTTTGTTGTTTAGTCATTTCAGCCCACCATTTTGTGAACTCAAGGACTTCAACAAAACAGACCAGTGTGTCAACAACTGCTTCTTACAGTTCTTACAAATACTTATTCATTAACTCAGTAATTCTGTCCATCCTTCTTAGCCTCTGCTACTCTTTTATTTTGCTTTAGATCTTCCCAGCATTGGTATCTTCTGTTGCGAATCCTTTGCATTATGTGTCCAATTCTAGCACCACATTTCAAAGGCAGTGATCTTTTGATGCACAGGCTTGCTTAAAGACTGTATCTCAGAAATTTATCTTAGCTGAGGAAAAAAAAAATAACTTTGATGATACAGACGTTTGTTGGTAATTTTATACCTTTACTCTTTGAAATTTTATTCAGAATTGCCATAGCTTTCCTTCTACTTGGCTGTAGTCACCATCTGAACAGATTTTTTATATTGGAAAATAAAATCTACTACAGCCTCTACTTATTTCCAATGTTTTTGCATAGAATAAATAGCGATACATCAGACATTTTTCATGTTGAGCAGCAAGCCAGCTTTTACTTTCTATTTTCACCTTCATCGACAGGCTATTCAAGTCTTCCTCTCTTTCTGCCATTGGACTGGTATCATTTGTATATTTAGTATTGATTTTATTTCTTCTGACAACTTTGACATCAGCATTTGGGCCATCTAACCCAACAATTTACATGATATATTCAGCACATAAATTAAGCAAGTAATTGACAAAATATAGCCTTTCTCAATCCTTTCCCAATCTTCTTCCAGTAAATTACTGCATACTTTGTGTTTTTCCCTGTTCTGCATATAGATTCCTAAACAAGGTAGATACAATGACTTGATATCCCTATTTTTCTAAGATCTATCTACATTGTATTATGGGTAGACACTGTCAAAAGCTTTAGAATAGTCAATAAGGCAAAAGTAATTTTTTTTTAGAATTCTCTTGCTTTCATTATTATTTAGCAATGTTGGAAGTATGAACCATGTCACTTGTTTTTAAAACCATCTGGTAGTTCCAGGTTCATATCTTGGTGGACTCTTACATGCAGCATCATCATCAGTGCCTTGCTAAGATGTGAAACAAGTTCTGTTATTCCATAATTTGAGTACTATATAGTATTGCCCTTTATTAGGATTGACAATTTTCAATCCAATGATCATGGTTGTGTTTTCCACATTTTCCAGCAAGCTCCAAACAACACTATGGCTATACATTTTTTATGGAATTTTAAACAATTCAGTAGAAATTTCATCACATCTTACAGTTTTTTTAAAGCAAGGTTTTTTAGCAGCCATTCAGCTTCAGTCTCTAGGGTATTTGGCTTAAGACCAGAGGACATACAATTGCATAAGTATGAGTCATGTTAGCATCCTTCTTATATGCAATTTCAGGCAATCTCTTTTGCACATCTTTTGCTTCTGTTAAGTTCTCCAATTTTTATGTTGTAACACCTCCACTTTTATCTAGAAGTTTTCCTTTATATCACCAACCTTCTTGAAGAGATCTCTTGCTTTTTCCATCTTTTCTTACAATTCTTTGAAACTCTGCATTCAGTTTGACATATTCACTAATCTCCGTTGCCTTTTCTCTCCTTCTTTCATCATTCTGGCCTAGAGCCTTCATCCTCTGCACACTGCCATTTTGCCTTCCTATCTTCTCAATGTCTTCCTATTTGGAATACTTATTTGTTGTCACCTCCCATACACTATCAGAAATGTTTATTTGTAGGCATTCTAATCCCTTCAATCTGTTTTTTTACTTCCCTGTATGTTAATTTGGAATACTATTGAGATCATATATAGCTGACATGGAGGCTTTTTGTTTTTCTTTAATTTAATTCTAAACTTTTTGATAAAAAAAGTAATGGTCTGAACCACAGTTATCTCGGGTTTTGGTTTTCAGAGTGTATACAGCTTTTCCATACTCTGGCTCCAACATATTTATTCAATATGATTTGTATACCGTCTATTTGATGATATCTATATATAAAGACAAATTTTTGCTTGTTGAAATAATATGAGTGTTTAAACCTTTAAACTATCTTGGAAGAATTCCACTAGTCTAGGTATCATTGCATTTTGTAGTCCATGGCTTGCCTTTTATTCCAAGTACACTTTGAATAACAATTTTAGCATTCAAATGTCTACTGATGAATACAATACTTTTTCCTGAAGGTGCTGCAGATCCTATTAAAACTGTTCAACTCCATCCTGTCCAGCATCTATAGTCAGAACCTAAACTCCTATCACTGTAATACTAAATATCTTGCCTTAGAATCTAAATGGAAAGTAAGCACAGAAATTGATATCATTTTATAAACTATGAGGGCTACTTCTTCTTGTCTGCAGTAGAACATCTAATGATTATATGATTATGTGATTCAGAATATCAAAGTCCAATTCATTTTCATCTCATTATTGTCTATTTCAGGTTTACCTTGATTTATAATTTTTACTTTACAAAAGCTAAGTTCTGCACATTGCTTCTTTGATGCTTCAATGACCTTGAAGAACAAATTTTCAGCAAAGCAAATGATATGGCACTAGCAATTCATAATATCCAAAACTTGTTTTTTTGCTGCACTTTGATATGATTGATATGAAATCATTAACAATAATATTATTGTCCAATAGATTCAGATAGCAAAGCAGATACCAGTTTTGGTGGACACATCTACCTTCTTCAGTGTAATGTAATGGCTAATCGTCAACATCAACTTATATATATGTATGTCAGAAAAACCTTCATATAAATAATAGATACAGCCGTGAGAAGCTAGCGCTATACTGGACAAACAGATTGTGTACGCAGGTCAAAACATTAAGGTGCTGCCTCTCATACTGCAAGTGCTGATGTACCTGTGTTTGATTTTCACCCTTGGTTGTATATATTGTAGCAGCTACTGAAGAGGATTAAGGCTATGAGCTGTTAACAAGGTACTTCCTTTGGTACAGAGTTTGATTTCTTCAAGCTTTATTTGCCCGCTGTACAACTTTGAACAAGTCACTTGACCATACTGTGCTTTGGGGCAATTTGGAATAAGACTTTAGCTCAGTCCTGGTGACTGGAACTTTAAGCCTATTAACTATCTATGAACTAAAGTCTGAATTACAGATGCTTATTCAACAAGGCTTAAACAGTGTCTTTAAATTCACAATCAGTTTCTTGTTATCTATAAGACAAACTATCCTGCCTTCCTAGTTTAGTAAACTTTTTATGTCCAGATGATCAAAATTCAAAAATAAAAACATAGCATTAGGATGTTTTAAAGTAAGTTTCAAGAGGACATTGCTGACCCTTTACACCTAATGTCATTATAATATTCCAAAATTCTGTTTTTTACATCTGTGCAATTTTGCTCACATAAAATGTAGAGCATGAACAGGTGGCTAAATGCACTCCCCCCACCATCCACTTTGACAAGTAATAATTAAAAGATTTGAAAAAAATTGCTGGTATTGTCAGATGTACATTCAGTTTTGATAAGGGGCACAACCTTTAGGCACACAACCAGTTAATGTAGTTCAAATATGAGTAGACTTATAAGAAATATTTATATTCTCTCAGATTAATTTTTCAAGGAATGACCTATGTCACTTTACTATTTGCTTGTTAAATAGTTAGGTGCTTAAGTAGAACATTTCAAATAGCACAAGTATTGAAGCTATAAGTTTTTATTATAGTTAGTTCATATTCATTGCATGCCTAGGTGTTTTATAAGATAATAAGTCTTCTCTTTTCTTCTTAGGCAGAAAGACCACTGTCTAATTTGTGAAGACTAAACATTGCCGTAAACCTCTGTTCCAATTAATTTGGATGTATATAAAAATCTGTGTCACTAGAACAAATTCTATGCATTCTCATAAAAGTTGAGGCTTCTAGTATGGAGTTCTTTGGTTTCTGTTTTTTTTTTTTTTTTTTTCTTGGCAGGTAAAATTAAATGCATGCCATCCACCAGGACTTAACAACAGGGAAGACTTTGTTGCTTATAAAAAAAAAAAAAAAAAAAAGTTAAAGCATTAATGTTCCCAGTCATGTGTTTTGGTTATGTCATGTGATGTTTCCTTATGTCATGTGATTGTTTTGTGATTTAAAAACCTGAGATAAAAAAAATGTATGTCAGTTTGAGAAAGTCTTTTGTGAAGGAAAGCGCTTACTGGTTTCTTTATTAAATTGTTTTGATTTGCTCTTTTTATGCCTTTTATTTTGTACTTAATGGTAGATTTATTGTGACTCAGCCTGGCATTCCAAGGTACTATGATTACTCAATTAATCTATCAGAAAATTCCACTTTGTTTTTTTCTTACTTAAGGACTTTCCTGAGTAGGATCCAGATACTTGATGCAGTTAAGACTACAAATATGAGTCCAACAGAACACTGTTTTATCGGACTAGTGGATTCTTAGATTACCAAAACTGTAATGGAACCCAAATTTCAAAACTGCATTTTTAATGCCTGACTAAAGTCTGAAAAACTGTGAGAAGAACACTTAGGAAATTGGTAAATTGTAAATAAATTTGGAAATATCTTGTAGACCACAGTGCTATGATATCATAAGCATACATTATTGTTAAATTTCATATTTTCTACCGTAAAATACTTTTATCCCTGAATATTACCATGAGTATAATTTTATAGATATAATTACAAAATTTAACACTGATAATTCTACATTTTCCTTATTGTACAAAAGACAACATCAACATCTGTTTTCCCAAAGTTCCCTTCTTCTGTAGAACTTTATTCAAGGAAATTATAATGAGCACATCATTTCCATTCATACATTCATTTGACCTTTTACACTTTACTTTAAGTCCTTCCTTTTGTCTTCTACATTAAACCTCCTTATGTAACTGTTGCTCTTTCTTCTAGCCCCTTATTTTCTTTTCATCCAAGTGCCATATTACTATCTTTACCTTTAATCTAATCTCCCCTGTCTTTTCGACTCACCTGTCATGAGATCTTCATACTACATTTCTGGCATTATTGTAAACCATTTAATCCACTTTACTAGCTACAAATACATTTAAGCCTATTATCTGCCTTTCCAATGACATCAGAGAACAGTGTTGATTGCAATAATATTGTGCACTGCACATATGTTACCCTTCTGGGTTTTCTAAGAGACCATGATATTGTTGCAGTTGTATACACAGCAGTAAGATACCAGAAAGCAAAATTTCAAGGTGTGCAATTTATGTATGCACATGAAGGAAGTTGTATGGGAGAAAGTGCTGTGCATATCTCCTCCATTAATATGAACTAATATACCTTTTAACACTATAAGGTTTCTTCCCTGACTCTCTTTCAAAACTGTCTCATTGAATACGTGAAACAAACACAAATACTAATGCAAGCTAAATGAAACTGATGAGGAAAATGAAATGAATGCTGTGAAAAACTGAGGGGCTGCAAGCCCAGCTAGCTAGAATTTTGTAGCTAATTCTTTGTCATTGTAAATATTAATATAATCTATAGGCTTATTTTACAAATGTAAAGAGAACTATATGTTATGATTAAACTATGTTGCACTGAGCTTCAAAAATGTAAGCACAGTGTACCCTGCTGGAAGAAAGCTGTTAAGTAAATAATTTTACAGCTGTTTTTGATCTCAAGCTCATAGACAGGATGTCTGGGCTAGGAAAATATTTCTATTTTTTAAGATAGAGATAATTACTAGATTTTACATTTTACATATAAAGTGTCCTTTATTGCTGTGGTTTCCTGGCAGGTGCAAAATTACAAAGATATGTTGAATTGTGAGTTCTGTGAGCCTGGGAAACTTCAGCAGAGGTGTCAAGAATGATGTAATCTGAAAAGACTCAGTATTACTGTATATTATCAATTTAAGGGCTATCTCAGAAAGAAAGAAGAACATTTTGTGCCTCTTTTTACCTACTTTTAGTCAATTATACTTATTAGGAGGAGCTTCATTCACCAACTCTTTGTTTTTATTTGTACATTTTGTATCTTGTCTTGGATCTAGTAAGAACATCTACTCACCAGCACTTGCTTGCTCTGTATGTAAGTAGTATTTAGAGATAGATAGAGATAGTAAGATTAGACTAGCTGTTTTCTTTATTTATATCCGATTGTCCTACAATATTGTTTTAAAGTATTTCCTGTGATTTTTGAACTCTGTAATGTCATTGTGTTAAAATAATAAGTATTCTCTTGTGATTTTGATATTTATCTTGTCACATTGAAAAGCACTAAAGTGATTCAACTGGTCCACACTCTGTTCATGAAAAATGAACATGCATATACTATTGTAAAGTTTGTGCCTCTCAGTAGTATTGTATTTTTACTAGTTATCCTTTAAAAGTTTAAACTTATACAACTCCAGTGTTTTCTGTCTTTGTGCAGGTCTAAATTGTTAACTTGTAGATATGTAGTTAAAAGAGAAATGGAACTTGGATTCTGTTGACTGAATTGACTGAACCTCATCAGAACATTAACTACTGCTGTTTTAAATTATACATGGCTCAGTCATCATTGCCATGCCTCTGTAGCATTCTTTCACCAGGACACAAAACTAGTTAGTCCCTGCCAGTAAAAGATTAGTTGTGTGTGTGTGTGTGTGTGTGTGTGTGTGTGTGTGTGTGTGTGTGTGTGTGTGTGTGTGTGCGTGTGTGTGTGCGTGTGTGTGCGTGTGTGTGTGTGTGTGTGCGCGTTTGTGTGCGTGTGTGTGTGCGTGTGTGTGTGTGCGTGTGTGTGCGTGTGTGTGTGTGTGTGTATGTGTGTGTGTGTGTGTGTGTCCATGTGTGTGCATGTACACGTGCATGTATGCATACACGTGTGTAAACATTATTGTCTGCAACCTGAAATTCAAAATCAAAATAGGAAGCTTTAGTCAAGTCAAGTACAGTCAGCCGACATCTGAGAACCAAACTTTCACTCCAAAGTAAGTTGTAGAGGGGAGAAGGAATGACTACAGCTAATTAAAGTGAAGGAGCAAAAGAAATGAAGCTTCATGTACCGGACTTACCAGAATGTAATGCACACACATCAATATACATTGTCAAGAATAACAATCAGATTCAGAACTTGGCTGACTATATCTAACATTGCAAATTAAGCAATACAAAAGGGACCATGTGTGGCCAGTGGAAAACTGTACACAGTACAAAGAACAACACCAAGTAAGGCAGACACATATGATACAAGAAAGAGTCAGAATCTAATATCACTTGTGCTGCCCTGACACTTGCAGCAAATTTTGTAATTCCTCAGGATGTCTACTCTATATGTTAACAATACCCTATGCATGGTATTGAATGGGCTAGTGACACCAGTAACGGAAAAGTTAAAACCATGTTGGTAGAAAAAAAAAGGAAAAAACAAGCACTTGCTTCATCAACTTCCATTTTGTTTTGAATATTACAAATATTTTTTGATGATAATTGTTCATTGTCTTTTAGACATTTTACCTATTGACTACCTGAGAGTACCCTCTGATAAAGTCATAACACAGAAAGGTTGCTCTGAGAAGTCAATAACATATAAGTTCCTGTCACTTCATGCCATCAGGTTGCTACAGCAACATCCTGTTAAGAGGAAAAGTAGCAATTATTTGGCATTATTTCATATGTAAATATGTGCAACAAACATAAAATTATTTTACATATTTGTATGTTTACAAGAGCGTTAATTTCTCCATGGTCCAGGACAAATTTCTCCTGTCCACTATGATAACTAGCATGGTTTTCCTCTGAAAATAGGTCATGCCTTATTTAACTCTCAAGTCAATAAAAATAAATTAAATTAAAATAAATTATGTTAAATAAAACTATAGAGAACAAGGAAGGATGTGAGTGATTACAAACTTACAGTGATACAGTGTCCCTAGTGATTGTTTTAAGTAGTATGAAGCAGCAGTTTTGGGGCAGTTTAAACAGAAGAGCCACAGCTGTACCAGTGAAGGAAGACATACCCCTTTTTATAAAAAAGGCAGGTAAGAGAATGAAAAGAAGAGAGAGAGAGAAAGAGAGGCAGTAGTACTGGCTTCTGTGGCAGCAATCGAAAGTACTGTAGAGAACCATTGCTGTAAAAGACAGAGATTGAGTGACATAAATGCTCTTTCTTTATCACTGCCTGCAGTTGCAGACCTGTTATGAGTTGATTTTCCCCAGCTCAAGAAAGTAAGATTTGATTAAGTGCTGGGTGAGGAATTGCAATATTTTCTTTCTGGCAAAATGTTTTTTATGTCATTAGTAATCACAATAAAAAGGAAAGGTAAACGTTTGTTCTTTACTATGAATCTAACAAATCATGATCATGCCTCTCAAGTGTACCACATTATGAGGAACGTACCTCATTTGGGGTCTTAAAACGTTCATGTTCCTCGAAGTTCCACACTGAAAGGGTCTGTCACACATTCAGTGTTAGTAATTTTTTTAAATGAAATCCATAGTAAATAGAAACAAATCATATTAATTCACTAAAAGATCTCCTTTATAAGTAAAACTAGCCAATTTTAACAACCCTATGACCTTCCTCATGGAAGTTGTTAGTAAGCCATTAGTATGTGTTCCACATTTTGGCCATTTCTTCCACATTGTGAGGGCTTGTGTTCCTCATTTTGGAGACAGATGGTTGAGAGCTATGAAGGTGATACTGTCAAAGAATACTTGCCCAAATGCTAAGTAGAATGAAAATCTCATTGGTCAATCCAGTGAGAAAGAAACAAAACCTGCAAAAAACATCTGGCAGCATTTTGTATCTAAACATGAAGTTAATGAGTTAAAAATTGTACTCTAGTGCCAAATTACATGTGAATTGAGGAAGAACTGTGGAAATTCCCTAAGTGAATACTATATGTGGAAAAGTACTATGCTTAAACAAAAAATGAAGCAGTAACTGATATGCAAAGTGTTGAAATGTGTTTCGGAAGTACAAAGTTTATAATGATTAGTTCATTGAGAAGAGCTGTACAATCCATGCTTAGCCTTATTTTAAGGTAAACTCAAGTTAACGTACAATCTGTTATTGAAACTAATGATACTGTATTTCTGAAACAGCTCTCAAGTACTGAAGATGTTTGCACAGTAGCATGGTATTTTTGAAATAATTCAAAGGTATTGCTGTATAGAATTAAGCACAGCAGTTTCTGTATTACATTGTTTCCTTTATAAAATTCTACTGGGGATGTTTACAGTATGGAAATTAACTGTGTGTTTGAAACAAATATCACAAATTCTTGGGGACTTTTTCAGTGAAAAAAAGATATTGAATTTTTAATGTTTTTTTGTGTGTGTGTAATGTTCTGAATGAAAACTTAAGTTGCTCAAGTAAATTCAGAAAATAGTTTGTTACAACAGTGACACATGAATGTTGTATTTATGGACCAGACATTTCTTGTATTTATGAATTGTCCTGTGGTTATTGCATGTAAAATCACTGACTGCTGCTTTCTTGCGAAGAGAAGTATATTGCTTCTGAAAGGTGTCCTGTTAGTAGAAGTGTCGGAAAACTGTGTGTGTTTGTAAAAATCCCTGCTTGTTTAAAAGTATAAGTTAAAAGGTTTACAATGTTCAGAAAGCAATGACACATGGTGGAGCTTTATGCAAAAATGAATTTTACTTGGTGCTGACTGAGGTAAGGAGCATAGTTTGTTACAGTACTCAATCTTGCCAGATACTGCTAACAATGAAGGATATATTCTACACAGCAATGAACTATATGAAGTGTAAACTGAACAGTGATAGGAAATCTGCAGTAAAGTGTCTGAGGCACATTATTAAAAAACAAGCCTTGCTGAATAATAGCAAGCTAGTGTTAAAGAAAACAATACACCTAAAAACATATTTGTCTTGAGTCTAGATCCAGTACTAAAGTGGCCCTTCATTACAGTTAAAGTGTAGCATGAAAACAAGTTATTTTGTTGGCATTGTACAAAAAGACTTGACTAAAAAAAGTTTGTGTGATAAAAATTGCTTATAAAAAAAACCTCTGTCATTTTGTCAAATTAAGGTTCATGTAAGATGTTGAATTTGAAAATAAAATTTCTGCCTAGAAATGTGGGGTTCATTGCTGAATAAAGCAAAGTGTTAAGGCATCTAAGAGTGAAAATGTGGTTTATTTCTCTTTGAGGCAAGAACTGAAAGTAAACCTACAGAGTGTAAAAATGTATAGCACAAGACAAAAAACTGTTTGCAAACATGGTAAACTGGCCATGAGCTGCATGTACTAAAAATGAAAAGGAAGTAATAAGGGAAAAAAAAACAATACTTGTGCTGCTATTGTGGATAAAACCAAAGATCTGTTGAGGTACAGGAATGAGACAACCAAAGGAAGAAGTGTTAGCAAACTAATTCTGATGGAATGGAATAAGAGTGCTTTACATTAGGGTATCCTTGATAGACATGAGCAAATTAATGGCTTGCAGCCCAGTGCTGTAAATATTCAAAGTGAAACCTTTCATGGCAGCAGTTATTCTTGCCCTGGTTGTAAATGAGATGGAAAAGATGATGTAGGATAAAACTTGAGTTTCAAATTAGGAAACAAGAATTTGTAGAAAAGGCAATGGATCCTGTTTCAGGACATATACTGGCTGCAGAAAAGTTAACCAAGAACAAGAGAAATTAAAGGAAAACTATAGCTACAAAAGGTTAACAGTTGCCTGTTGAGAATAAGTCATCAAAATTAGGGGGCTTGAAACAGAAATGAGAATTTCATACAGAGTCATATCCACACTTAATTAGTCAGGCTCACACACACACATGCACACACACATACACACACACACACACACACACACACACACACACACACACACACACACACGCACGCACACATGCACACACACACACACACACACACACACACACACACACACACACACACACACACACACACACACACACACACACACACACACACACATAAAATATAAACACACAAAACAAAGTGAGCAATTGATACTGATCATTTTGGAGCTCAAAGAAGCTGTCCAATGAAATACAGAAGAGCAATACCAGTGACTTATGTTAAATAAAAAAGAATGCATCCCAGAACTAGAACAACAATGCATAAAAGAATAAGAGAGACTGCAACTCTGCAAAATGATTGACCAGTATATTGCAGAGCTGATTCAAGGAAAGCCTATAGATAAAAAAACTCACTAACTGAGCCAGTGACTGATATGCAGCTCATTGAATAAATCAAGAGTTTGAAGCAGACTTGATGTCCTGGAAGTTACAGCCAAATATGCAACACCTGTGTGGAAAAATCTGGAAACTGGGATGATATTTATTAAGTCTATTGTAGGAGAACTGAAAAGACAGACTGATATGAAATCAGAGAAGTGGTGAAATGGAGAAAGGAAAATCAAAACTGATGTCAAAACATGCCACCTGAAGTAAAACTATGCATGATAACTATGTGTCCCTAACCATGTATAATGAGATGAAGACAAGTTTGAGTAGGGCTCTAGGTGCAGCCTCTATGAAAGAAACAGAGCAGTAGAAATGGTACACTGAAAATTACAAAGAAATAAAAATACATTAAACAGAATGAATCACTTACAACTGACAGTTACATAAACTGAGCCCAACATCATGAGAGATCGTGTATGGAAACTGTACACATCCAAAAGGAAAGTGAAGAGCTACCAACCAAACTGATGCATCCAAGAGGAGAGTTCTTCCACTAAGTAATGTACATAGCATTAGGTGGTCAAAATTTTACATCTGTTTTCAAAGAATATATAGTGCTAAATATTACTGCAACCAGAAGAAAAGCCCTATTTTAAGTAGTACGTGGACCAGCTGAGGTAGGATCTGTCTGGCCAGTAATATTTATCCTTACAGATCTGAGCTGAGGTTGGGGATCTTGTGATATTTTTGGCCAATAGAGACTGCTGAGGGGTATGAGAAGCTGCAGTTTTGGGGAAGTCTGGCAAGAGGATGCCACATTTGCCTGAATGGATATGGCCATGGGTCAGAGGAGGAGAGAAAGATATATATATATATATATATATATATATATATATATATATATATATATATATATAAACAGAGAGAGACAGGAAGGGAGGGATAGAGATGCAGGGTAATGTGGAAGAGGGGGAAATAATGTATAGAACCACTGTTGGAAAGAGCCAGAGAAAAAGTCTGGTTGTTGGAGCAGAGTTTTAAGGTTGTGAGCTGTAGTTCCTGCTGACCAGGGTTTGATTCTCTTAGCCCTTCTTTGTCTACTGTTTGACCTTGAGCAAATGACTTAACCAGGCATTGCTCCTGTGTTTTCCTTGAAAGGGATTGTGTGTCCAGTGTGCCTACCTGGTTAGGAAATGGGTGGTATTACCTTAGTAATAGTATCTCTTCTTTACTTCTGCTGTTTGGCACTATGTTTAGTTGTTTACCCATTGAATGAAGGGTTGGGCAGTCTAGGGTCTTAGGGGTTGGTATAATGGTAAAGATAGTTACCTTGTAGTCACAAAGTACAGGGTCTGATTCTCAACTTTGAAAGTAAAATTAGCTAGGCGTAAAATGGCTCACAAGGGCAGTTAGCCTAGTATTTGTCCATGAACCTATCTATAAGTACATGGCTCAAATAGCATAGCAAAAATGTGAAAGGAGAGATGATAAAATCAGCAAACAAAAGAGAGTAGTATTACTGGAATAGAATTCATCCTCATGTCTTGGTGAATGCCTCCGCAAGATGGACCCTGATTTTACAAAATCTTTCTAAGGTGACATGATATTTAGACTGTATTTTACATAGTATATTTCATGGACAGAAGTGGATTAAAATAAAAAAAGACAGCTGGATGCATAAGTCCCAGGATAAAATAGTGCCTAGTCCTCCTTAGGAGTGAACCTGCAAGCTATCCTAAAAACTATAGACCAATAACTTGTCTTTTGACAGTGTACAACTTATATACTGGAACTGATGCTGACAAAGTTTATAGTCATTTAGAAGAAAATTCAGTCATGGCAATAGAACAAAAGAGTAGTGGAAGAAAATCATATGGAACAAAGGATGATTTGTTGTTACATAAAGTCATAATGGAGAATTATAAAAGGGGAGCAATTTAAGTATGGTATGGACAGATTACTAAAAAGTATTTCACAGCATCCCACATGCATGGATAAAGGAGTGCTTACAGATATATAAGACATACCCTACATTGATCAATTACATTACAGTGATCATGAAACAGTGGCAATCCACTTTGCAGCTAACCATGATAAAATACAAATTATTATTTCAGGAATAAAAATTCAAAAGGGGATATTTCAGTGTGACTCTGTCACCACTGCTTTGTTGTCTTGCCCTTATCCAATTAAGCTGTATACTTAACAGATTAGGTTATGGTTACATTTTGGCTCCCAGAAAACATCAAAGTTTAAAGACTTTTCATCTTCTTTTTCTGGATGATTTGAAACTACATAGTTCTTCATAAGATGAGGAGCTGAAAGCACAAATGCCAAACCTTTCTCAGATGATATAATGATGTAATTCGGTTTTGATAAATGTGCAAAAGTAACATTTAAAGCAGGAACGCTGAAAAAAACAAGAAAATATCAGTCTGGGACAGGGATGTGTTATAAAGGAACTTGAGGAGGAGAGAGTATATAAATATTTGGGCAAAGTTGAAGAATCAACGATAAAACAAGAACAAATGTGAACAAAACTCAGTAAGGAGTATTTTAGAAGACTAACATTAATATGGAAATCAGCCCTGACAACTAGGAACTAAGTCCAGTCTAAGCTACAAACCAGTTTGATGTTCCTGTTCTAACCAACAGTTTTGGGCTGATTTACTGACCCCAGAATTTATTGGATCATTTGTACAGGAAAACAAGGAAATGCATCATTCTTGTCAAATGATAAATAAAAATCAGGATATACCAAAATGATATATCCATCATTCTGAATGAGGTATGGGCATCCTCGAAACTAATTACATGTATAGGTCTACAATTGTAGGACTGCATACATATCCTCTGAATTCACCAGTTCCAAGCATAAGAAAAGTTTTAAAACATGTGGAGAACAAGTCTAAGATGACTTCCCCTGCTTAGTTTAGCAAAAGCATATCAGTTGTTGTTGTTGTTGTTGTGTCTTTCGGCTTATCCCGGTTAGGGGTCGCCACAGCGGAACTCCGGTCCGCTAATGTTTGGTAGTGGATTTTTACGTGTCGAGTTACCAGCCCTGATGCACAACCTTCAATGAAGGCACACTCATTCATGCATGCCTCCACACAGAAGATGCTCTAGCTAAGAATCGAATGGGACAACGTCTTGCTGTGAGGTGACAATGCTACCGCAGCACCACTACCGCAGGACAGCAAAAGCATATCAGTGTCAAGCAGAAATGGAAATCAAATGAGAAGCAGACAAAAATCAGAAAGCAACTGAATGTGGCAAAGAATTAAATAAATGATATGAGGAGAAGAATCAAATGAGAAGGCTTGAATGTTGAAAAGGCATAAACATAGCTACAGGTAAAGAAAATGTCAGAAGCAAACTCATGTCAGTTGGGACCTGACACAGGAATGGGTAAGAAATAGTGAATTTAAACCAAAAGTTCAAAAGTTAATATTTGTGGCCCAGGATGGTGGAGAAATGCATGCTCGTTTACAATGTCCATTAAACATATGGGAGAAACAGAGAAATGCAGGTTCTGTAAAATAGAACTGGAAGCAGTTGCACATATTGTTGCTGGGTGGGATACACCAATGGCAGATGGACTGTATAGCGAGAGGCTTAATAATATGACAAGACTGTTGCATTGGGGGATTGTGCAAACATTACAATATTAAAGAAACTTAGAAGCATTGGAAACATGAGCCACAAAGCATTATAGAGAATGATGAAGTTTATATCACATGGGGTCACCATTACCAACAGTCCAAACAATAAATGTGAGAAAAACAGATATAGTAGTCCATGAAAAGAAGACAACAGTAGCATCAATCACTGAATTTCTGTTTCTCCACTCTTCCTTGGAATAATCACCCCTTTCTTTTACAGCATTTATGAAATCTCTGCACCACTACTGTAAATGAGGTTTGGTAACAAACCAATTTGTCCAAGGACATCTTCTGGGGGGTGGGAGAGGCTAGATAATATATTAATAGGAGCTAAGAGGGTATGGGGGACAAAAGGGTTAAAGGGGAATTGGGGATGTTTGGGAGGAAATGAGGTAAGGGTAGGGAGGGGATTAAGAGGTTTATCCAAGTGTAACTGGGTAGGGAATCCACATTTTAACGTGAACTTGTTATAATGCAAGCTTACGTCCCAGACGACTTTTAGGTAATACAGTGGTAAGGTAGGTCTTGGATGGGTTTAGCATATGTTGAGGAAGACGGTAGTGATGTTATAAAATTTTTACCCCCCTTTTTTTTCTTCTTTCTCTCTTATTTGCTTCCCCTTTGTTGCTAGGAGTGTGGTTGGGATCGGTATTTGAGTGCCGGTTTTGTGTTTGGTTTCTTTTGGTGCCCAGGGGATGTGGCATTTGAGGTTCAGGAATTTGTGTCTTCAGAACTGGCAGTGGGTGTTGCTTCCTGTTCTTGGGTTCAGAGGCTGTTGGCTGCCTCATTTGGGGTCTTTGCCTGACGTGGTTTGGGAGATGGGGTGAGCCTTTGTCTCCTGGAATTTTTGTGTCCATACTGGGTTTACACAATATTGAAATGCTGCAGCTCCCATTTTGTGGGGTTTAAGGTTCAAGAGGAACATTGTGATAAAAGTCTGTATTTCAGCTAGAGTGAGCTAGGGCAGCCAAGGTGTTGCAGCGGTTAGCATTGCTGCCTCACAGAAACAGGTTCTCCGGTTTGATCCTCAGCTGGGGTGCCTTCAGTGCGGAGTCTGCATGACCTCCCTGTGGTTGCGTGGGTTTCCTCAGGGTGCTCTGGTTTCCTCCCAAAGACAAGCTGTAGGTTGATTGGACACTCTAAATGAGCCCTAGGTGTAAGTGTGTGCATGTGTGTGCCTTCTGTGGAAGGTTGGGCGCCGGGCTGGCAGCTCGATACCGTAAAACTCCACCGCCAATCATAAGCGGACAAGATGATCTGCTGTGGCAACCCCTAACCAGGAAAAGCCAAAAGAAGAAGATTTCAGCTAGAGTGAACAGAGCTATAAATTACCAATGTGGCAGGCACAGACTAAGGCTTGTATTTTAAAGCAAATTGATATTCTGACTTGAGCAAAAGTTAATAAAAACTGGCAGAAAGTGAAGATAAGCTTGGAAACCATGTGTTTACATGTGAATATAATGCAATTGTTGGCTCTTTTCAAGTTTTGCTTCTTGGACAGGTAACAAAATGTGCATAGTTCATAGGTTCATACGTTCATAGGTTGGTACTAGGCTATCGGCCCTAGGGCCTATACAAGCCTAGCCATAACAATTCCCTGGCTATTTCTTCCCACAAAATTTACTTCCCTGGACCCCTGTCTAACAGGGCAACTGATGTGATCCCAGGGTGAGTTTCCTATCTCCCATCCAATCATCAAGGTTCCTTTTGAAGAGGGTCAAAGATGCTCTCTGCTTGACATGTATGTGCAGTCTATTCCAGAGTCTGGGTAGTCTCTGGCTCAGGAACCTACCCCTCCAGCATGTCTTGTTCCTTGTGATGACAAGGTTTAGATCCCTGGAACATGTGTCTCTGAGGGATTGGGATTTCTTTAAGTCTAGCATGTCCAACAGCTCTGGGTTTGACATGGCCTTGTATGTTAAGCAGATATCGCTTTGAGTAGATGATATGCGACAGAGTATAGGTGGAGTTTTTTTAGATGGTCAACATAGGGCATCTTCTTTAGGCCTGTGATTCTTTTAGTGAGGTATTTTTGTGGCTTTTCCTGTTGTTGCAGATGTCTTGAGAGGTACATACCAAACGGGGCGTTGTATTCTATAATGGTTCTAATGAGGGATGAGTACAGTGGGACAATGACCTCCTTTTTTCTGGATGAAAAGCCCTTAGTGATGAGGTGTGCCACATAGAAGGATTTCCTGACTGTTATGGCAATGTGGCTATCGAAGGTGAGACCATTATCCATCTGTGTCCCTAAGTCTCTTATCACACATTCAATGTTTAGTGTACTGCCACCTATGTGGTAATTCACAGGTACATGTTTTTTCCCAAAGGGAATAACTATACATTTCTTGGCATTGAGCTTGAGTCCATGGCTCTGGCAACAAGCATCTGTTTCTGTAAGGCCCTTTAGTAGAATATCAACATTATTTCGGGATTCAATAATGGCTCCCAGTTTGCAGTCATCTGCGAACTTTGTTAGCCAGAGTCCCTTAGTGTTGGCCTGTACTTCAGAGAAGTATATGCCAAACAAGAGCTGTCCCTGGACTGAACCCTGAGGTACTCCACTTGTCACTTGTCTTTGGAGATGGATTTGGAGTCGGCTACTTTTACAGTGTGAGTTCTGTTAGTAAGCCATTTGACATCCCATCTAGTGATGTAAGGATTATTGTCCGGCTTAGTAAGATTATCTATGATTCCAGAGTGGGGGATGGTGACAAAGGCCTTAGCAAGGTCCAGATAGACTGTGTGAACCACCTTACCCTTGTCCACGGCTCTGGAGACTGATTCAAAGAAGTCACTCAGGTTCAGGAGACAAGAACGGCCCTTCACAAACCCAAACTGGGTGGGGTCCAGTGTTTGAAGGTTGCCAATGTCTTTGTTTATAAGTTCCATGATAATACGTTCCATGGCCTTGCAGATCAGCCTCATCAGACTGATGGGGCGGTAGTTCCCGGGATCCAAGGTGGATCCCCCCTTGTGGAGTGGGATAAATGTAGCTGTGCACCACTCAGAGGGCATGAAGCCTGAGGTGAGGCTATGATTAAACATGACACTTAGGTGAGGTGCCAGTTCATTTTGTAGTTCATGTAGTACACAGCCTGGGATGTCGAATGGTCCCATGGATGCTGTATTCTAAGCTTTGGAGAGTGCGTTTTTTTACCTGTGTGGCTGTTATTACTGGAATTTGGCAATCTTTTCATATTGAGATAGGCCCTTTAGGGAGTGAGGGGGGGGGGGTGAAGTTTGCACTGATTCGATCAGCCAAGATATTGGCAATATCCTTGGGATCAGTATATTTAATGCCATTCTTTTGTAGCTCAGAGCAGATCTGAGCATTGCCATTTAGATTCTTGACATAACTATAGAATGCCTTGTGGTTGTCTTTGGAATCTTTGGCAATTTTAATTTCCTAACTAGCTTTGGAGGATTTTATGAGGGATTTCAGCTTCTTACTGAGGCTGGTAAGGCAACAGTTTCTTCCTTTTGTTGTAAAGTGTGTTTATGTTAAGAACCCAAGCTTTGTCTTGATAATATAAAAGGCAATATTCTATATGCATTTGTTTATAATGTTTTTCTTTGAATCATCAGAAAGTTGTGCCGCAGTTGGAGGACAAGGGGAAATATGCAGATGATTAAATAAATATTTATTCTTCAGTGCACAAAAACAATAGGAATTGCTCCTGAAAAACAAGCTGTTCTTCTGAGAAGTAAAATTGGACAAGAAGACATTCAGAACAAGTTTCAGATGATGAAGGGGAGGGTTGTATGGGCAGGTGCAATAGGCTCTCTGCAGTTTTCACATAATTTTCCATTAGCTAGGTTTTCGGCTAATCAGAGGCAAGTCATTGAAGTCCAGAGTTAGGACTAATGACATACATTTCACTTGAGAACTCATACCCTATACAGCATGCATAATGCAGAGCCAGTTATATTTGTGAATCTCTAAGATGGAGAAGTAATAATTAAAGATAGTGTCTATTTTGTTTGCTCCACCTGTGCTTGCCCTTTGTCTAGAGTTATTGCTTAGCAGCCTTGTAGGTATGATGGTATATGCTGTGGGACGACACGCTTAAGTGTATTATTGCCAGCAGGATATGGAGTGAGACCAGGGAAAGGGGATGGCAGTTGAAGGGGTCAAACAGGTTTTGCTGGCCTGGTGGGGCAATGGCATGAAGCTGGACATAGGGCTTATAATTTGCATGGCAATCAACAGTCCAGTTTTGCTTGGAGGGGTAGAGTACATGTTGGTGAGCCATGAGGTTGTCCTTAGTAGCAGTCATCATCGCGCATGCAGGGTATGGTGCCTCGGTTTTGTGATATGTTGCTGTTTTGATACTGTGAGAAATATTTACGTGCTCAAGAGAGTAATGTGTTACCGCTTAGTGAATCATTCCTCCTCTGTAAATTATGAATTTTCACGTGAGGTAGGGCTACATTGATTACCATTGGGGTGGAGATAATGAATGAAATGTTGGGGTGTTAGGAAGAGTATGTTTGGAAGGCTTTTTAGTTTGATCATTGATAGTTTCAGTGTGTGTTTGCCTTCCTGATGGCCAATGTATTGTACTAAGTACATTTTCAGTAATTAGAATTGTATGGCTCTGTTTATGTGGTGATTGGCTTCCCATATAACTAAGGGTGAGCACACTGTTGTACACTTATAAAAAAAAATATTGCAGCTTATGCATAGTTTATCACTGTTTTTGATCTGCTTGCATATTAAGACAGGTCGGGTTCTTCAGTTGAAATGATGCTTGCATGAATGTTTGTAGCCTTACTACAGTCTGGTATGGGGAAAGTTGAAAGAGTTTTCATGGGTTGCTAGTCACCCATGAAGAATGCCTGCGTGGTGCGCATGTGGTGTGCAGCTTTAATGATGGGGAGGAGGATATGGTGAGTCACAATCATTAAGGTTATACGTGAGAATTCAGGGAGTAGGCAGGCAGTGCAAGTCTGTTGCTTAGCCACTTGTTAATAGTAAGTCATCTTATCATTGCTTCAGTTTTAAACATTGATAGGGTTAGTGTGGGGATGGGCATGACGCTAACAGACTGAAGTGGTTAATACTTTAATTTTCATCACCAGTTACCTAACAATACTTCTGTGGTTTTTCTCAGTTTGTTCTCCTGAGACCAGATGGGCATATTAATTTGCAGCCATGTTCTGAGGGAGGCATATCCTAGTTGGGGGCCCGTTTTCAGATTTCATCGCACTATTTATAGCTTTGCAGGTTTTCTGCTTTGAGAGGTACATTGTGATTGCAGTGGTCGAACATCTGGCCTCAGATGTGTGGGCGTTCCTCAAAACTTTAAGGTCTTCTGTCGAATTGCTGGGATGCCCTGAGGATTGAAGCTACTAGATAATGCAGTTCCACAGAAACCAATTTATAAATGGACTCTATTGAGCTAGTGGGGGGTGGATACTCTTCGTGTTTCTTACTCTACAAGTTTGTTAGTACTACTTGGGAGAAAGTTTTTTTTTTTTTTTTTTTTTTTGGGCCAAGCGAGAATGGGCCTTGGTGGTGGTAAAGGAAGGGGGATTACTTGAGGGCATTCAGATGGGGGTAGTTTGTCTTTGAATGTTTTTGTATTTCAAATGATTTACATTTCTCTTTTCTTTTGCAGATGGTGGTGCTACAAGGTGTGTCAGCTGTTTGAGTGATATGCAATCCAGTTGCAGATGGTGTTAACCCAGAGGTTGTATCAGCTGGTGGTAGATGGATATGGTCTCATCAGGTGATAGATGTTGCTGTAGAAGGGTTTCAATTGCTGAAGCTGCACGAAGTGAGGTCACAGGCATGGAGGTGCAGAGTGGGCATCAGTTGGTGGCCTGAAGGAAGTGGGTACAAGAGGCAATGGAGGCTGTTGCAGTGGAAGTCCCGGTCACCTGAGTGGTGCATGATGAGGTCACAGATGGCAGTCTGCGGAGTGAGCAGCAATCGCTAGCCTGGAGTAATTGGAGTTGACAGGGAACAGATTCTGCTGGGCTGGATGTTGAGTTGTGCACACTGAGGTTGAAGGTAATCTTACGTTATTCGGTGTTCATTAAGGCACATCAGAGTTGGTGCAGTTTGGAAGTTACTGCGGTTTAGGGTAGTCTGGGGTAAGTGAGGAAGAGGTAGGTTTGGGGCAGTGTAAAACAGTATTGGGATTGTTTATGGGGCATGTAGGGTTCCCACAGGTGGAGTAGAGTCATAACACACATAGAATCATAGGAAGTTATTATGCTGATGGCTCCAAGGATCTTATCAGCCAGCCCGGTTCAACCCTTGCTTTCACTTTCACGTGCTACACCTCTTGCCCTCATCCAAGAAGGAGATGGGTGGAACCTTGGGGTGAATTTACAGCTCCCCATCCAGTTGTTTAAACTGTGTTTGTAGAAGGCCATTGATGTGTTCTTAGCAGGATGCTGGAGTTTGTTCAAAAGGTGTGGTATCTTTGGGAGGATGTATTTGTCCTATAAATAATACTGATAATGCCACATACCAGGTTAAAGTTTTTGACAGAGTGGTATATGAACCATTTCACTTGTGCTTTGGGTGAAATTTGTAGATTGGGTTTCAGGAAGCACTGTAGGTAGGCAGGTACTTTTTGGATTTCAGGAAAAGGGTGCTTTGTTGTCATCATGGAAGTTAGAAGGCATGGCTTTGGGTTTCTTTGCATATGTAAGCCAGGTTTCAATTCCTTACCAGCTACATAGGTATCATAAGGGATGCAAAGCTTTAAAGGAAAGGCCAGAGATAAGCATCAGGCAACGGATGTTAAGATTTTGGAGTCCTGTTGTTGCATTTTGGCCAATTGACTTGGGTCATTTTGGGTGTGGGTTAATAAACTGTGTATAATGTATATGTTGCATGGGTGACAAGGTTAAGTGAACTTACTGCATCTTGGTCAGCGGTTCGGTGTCTTGGATGGTTGCATAGGTGGAGAGTGTGAAGATTGAAAGACTTTGGCTATTGGGATATAAGTTTTGTTGTAGGGGAGGATTTCATAGATGGTACTGTAGTTATACAGATGACTAGGCTAATTGAACTTATGAATCTTGATCGGTGGTTGATTGGTCAAGGGTTGGGGTAGGCTGATAGCTGTGAAGTTAGATAAGCTTTAGTTATTAAGATAGGTTTTTGTTGCAGCGGTTGGTGTTGGTAAATGGATGTTCATGGGATTATAGTTTATGTGACACTTTATTTGATGGAAGTATTTTATTCATTCAGAAGGTGGTTTGTTGGTCAACAAATGCATAGTTGGATTTTGGAAAGGAAATTACAATTTTGTTATTGCATACACTTGGTGGGAAATAGGGTTACAGCTAGGCCTGTGGTGGCAATTGCTCTTGCATGGTTTCTTGTGGTGTTAGGTCTAATGTTTCAGTGTTGACTTTGGCATGTAATGTTCTGGGACACCTTATGATTTTACCGGTAGTTAGAGTAAATGAGAGTTACTTAAGGTCAGAAGTTATACAACATTATGGTTATTTTAGTACTGGAGAAGGGGCATTGGATTATTTTAACCATTTAGTCAGCTGTTAGCTGTTGGGTATTTATATGACAGGGTGCTGGGTTGATGACAGGGATCCATTTTAGTTTAGGGTGGATGTTGCACACCAAATGATGTTTGGCTTAGCCCTCCTTTTATGGCTGGTTAGGCTGAAAATTTTGGTAAGATGGAGAGTGAGCATCCTAGTCAGGCTGGTAGGTAGAGAAGAGGGATGAGTTTGCCCTCTTCTGTTCCCCCTCTGTTATTGAATGTTCATTTCAATGAGGTTGTAAAGGAAAGTGAGCAGTTAGAGGCTGACTGATAAATACATGAGCAGAGGGATGTTGCTTATTGGTTGGATGTTTAATTCAATAACTGGTAAATGCAGTGAGTGCTGGGACACTACTGCATAAGTATATAAGTGTGTGATGGGGAGCTGCTTCATAAGTAAGTAAGTGAGCTGAGGTAAGGATGCTACTTATTTGATTGGATCTGTAATTCAGTAAATGGTAAATACAGTGAGTGGTGGGATGTTGCTGCATAATTAAAGAAAGTGAATGGGGGTATGGATGCTGCTTACTGGGTCAGGATGAGTGAGGCCACACTGTCCTGATTGACATTGCTTTGATGGTTATACTGTGACTAAAATCAGCTATATTATGTTTTAGTTATTAGTAAAGATGGTTTAACAAAGTTATGTGTATGGAAGTTCAGTAAAGGTTGTCAAATGTCATTCGGTGTCATGTGTTTATTTAAGGGACCAGACAAATAGCACTGCATACTGCTACCCTTCTGGACTCAGTATTTCTTTGTATTTAGTTTTGAAGGCTTAAGCGTTCCCTTTTGATCTTGCTCTCAGTCTTTTCAATTTGTACTTGCTTGTTAATAATACCTGCATTCTACATAACAGCTGCCATTTTCCCCACCTCTCTTTCCTCACCTAACCACTTGTGCCTTTCAATACAATATCACCTGAGAACACCTGCTGGTGTCTTCCCTTTGAAGCTAGATCACATATCCTTGGGTAATTAATGCAAGAAAGGTGAACCAGTGACATGGCATAGTGGAATGAAGTCCTGACTATGGTACAGTTATGCGCTTTTGTGCTACAAAGGCTGACTACTGGTGGGGTGAAGAATCATGGGACATAAGCTGCTTGTCTCTTACATGGTGAGGGAGAGGGCAACATACAGGCATGTAGTAAATTCAAAACCTCAACAGAGACTGGGAGCATTGACAGGGCTGCATTAACCTTAAGCAATGAGGCTAGGTGTTTGCAGGATATGCCACAAAGTGATTGGTTGTGCTCCACCTTAAAATGTCCAGCACAAATTTCTACCCATAGTATAACTCTACATGTTGTGTTCAGGAAAAGAATGCTGTCACCATTCATATCTCTCCATCACCCAACATGCAGTGCCTATTTTCCTCACAGCTAACATTACTCGTCTTACTTACTAATGTTCATATTCTATTCCGCTTTGACTAATGCAGCTAAATATCTCCCATAGACCATTCAACACCATCTTTCCCTCTCCATTATACACTTCTCCTCCCTTTTGTTAACTGTAGGCGAACAAAAAAAATCACAGTTTGAATAATTATTCTTACCTTCAAACAACAGGAACTGAGAAAAGTAATGAGTAATTACCAAAAATAAGGTGGACTTTTATTAAAACAAGCTCCTTTAGTGTTGTGTCATAATGGTTTCTAGTGAATATAAAAAAAATGTAAAACATGCATTTAAATAATAAAACTAATCATATCCTAACAATCAAAAAAAATTACAAACCATTAAAAATATAAATGCCTTCCTGGTGCCTAAATCAACACTAACGATTCTCAATTAAGTTTATCAGGTATACTTTGTTCAAGCACAGAACATTTAAAACTTTGTACGTTCTGACCATTTGCCTCTATAAAATGTTCGGCCAGTAGATTATCAGCTTTTCCTAAACAATTATTACTGAGATGATCCTGCATTCTAGATTTAAAGTCTGGAAAGTTTTCCCAATATAACACAAATTCCATTCACACCCTCAGTAAGAAGCTGAGATCCCTGATAAAATCCTCAAATCTAGTTATGAAAATCTTCTTCTACTTTCGGCTTTACCCGGTTAGGGGTCACCACAGTGGATCACCCATCTGCTCATGATTGGCAGTAGAATTTTACAGTGATGAGCTGCCAGCCCAGTGCCCAACCTTCCACGGAAGGCACACGCATGCACAGGGCCAATTTAGAGTGTCCAACCCACCTACAGCATGTCTTTGGGATGTGGGAGGAAACTGTAGCACCTGGAGGAAACACACATGACCACAGGGAGAACATGCAGACTCCTCACAGAAGGCACCCCAGCCGAGGATCGAACCAGAGAACCTCTTGCTATGAGGCAACAACGCTAACCGCTGCACCACCATGGCCGCCCTAAAGCTAGTTACGAAAATAAAATTGCCAAAGATTCGAAAGACAACCAAAAGGCATTCTAGAACTATGTCAAGAATCTAAATGGCAATGCTCAGATCTGCTCTGGGCTACAACAGAATGGCATTAAATATACTGGTCCCAAGGATATTGCCAGTATCCTGGCAGATAGATTCAGTGCCAACTTCACTCACCTCTCACTCCATAAATGGCACATCTCAATACTGGAAGATTGCCAAATTCCAGTAATAATGGCCACACAGGAAAAACACACTCTCCAAAGCTAAAAATACAGCATCCATGGGACCAGATGACATCCTGGGCTGTGTACTACATGAACTACAAAATGAACTGGCACCTCACCTAAGTGTCATGTTTAATCATAGCCTCACTTCAGGCTTCATGCCCACTGAGTGGCACACAGCTACAGTTATCCCACTCCACAAGGGGGGATCCAGCTTGGATCCTAGGAACTACTGACCCATCAGTCTGACAAGCCTGATCTGTAAGGCCATGGAATGTATTATCATGGAACTTATAAACAAAGATATTGGCAACCTTAAAACACTGGACCCCACCCAGTTTGGATTCGTGAAGGGTCAAGCTTCTCTCCTGAGCCTTATTGACTTCTTCAAATCAGTCTCCAGAGCTGTGGACGAGGGTAAGTCAGTCCACACAGCCTATCTGGACCTTGCCATGGCCTTTGACACCATCCCCCACTCTGGAATCATAGATAAACTTACTAAGCTGGGCATTAATCCCTACGTCACTCGATGGGTTGCCAACTGGCTTACAGACTGAACCCACACTGTAAAAGTAGCTGACTCCAAATCCAGCTCCAAACAAGTGACAAGTGGAGTACCTCAGGGTTCAGTCCTGGGAACTCTCTTGTTTGGCATTTACTTCTCTGAAGTACAGGCCAACACTAAGGGACTCTGGCTAACAAAGTTTGCAGATGACTGCAAACTGGGAGCCATTAGTGAATCCCCAAATGATGTGGATACTCTACAAAAGGGCCTTACAAAAACAGATGCTTTGTGCCAGAGCCATGGGCTCAAGCTCATTGTCAAGAAATGTATAGTTATCCCCTTTGGGAAAAAACATCTACCCATGAATTATCACATAGGTGGCAGTACACTAAACACCGAAAGTGTGATAAGAGACTTAGGGAGATAGGTGGACAGTGGTCTCACCTTCAATAACCACATCACCACAACAGTCAGGAAATCCTTCTATGCGGCACACCTCATCACTAAGGGCTTTTCATCCAGAAAAAAGGAGGTTATTGTCCCACTGTACTCATCCCTCATTAGACCCATTATAAAATACAGCGCCCCATTTGGTATGTACCTCTCAAAACATCTGCAACAACTAGAAATGTTGCAGAAATACCTCACTAAAAGAATCACAGGCCTAAAGCAGATGCCCTATGCTGACCACCTTAAAAAACTCCAGCTATACTCAGTCACATATCGTCTACTCCGCGACGATCTCTGCTTAACATACAAGGCCATGTCAAATCTACAGCTATTGGACATGCTACACTTAAAGAAATCCCAATCCCTCAGAGCCACATGCTCCAGGGATCTAAATCTTGTCAAAACAATAAACAAAACATGCTGGAGGAATAGGTACCTGACCCAGAGCTTCCCCAGACTCTGGAATAGGCTGCCCATACATGTCAAGCAGAGTGCCCCTTTGGCCCTCTTCAAAAGGAACCTTGATGATTGGATGGGAGAAAGGAAATTCACCCCAGGGATCACGTCAGTCACCCTGCTCGACAGGGGTCCAGGGAAGTAAATAGTGTGGGAAGAAATAGCCAGGGAATTGTTATGGCTAGGCTTGTATAGGCCCTAGGGCCAATAGCCTAGTACCAACCTATGAACCTATGAACCTATAACACACTTAGTAGTGCAGTTAAGACCATTTTATATAGAATAATCTAATTTGTTGATCCTATATGATGTCAGAACAAACCTACAAATACAACAATTATAACAAGGGAACATACACACATTAGTTTTACCCCAGACAAATTACACCTTGATGGTTCCCTCTTAAAGTGACTATACACCAAACAATTGTCCAATTTACGTTCTCCTGAACAAAAAACTTTTTGTTTTGACATTAAGTCTTTTAGCCAGGATTGGGTCCTTCTTAACATTTTTCCAAATTGTAGGTATTAAATCAATAAAGAACCATACTAAAAGGTGTAATTTCCATAACAAAACATGCATTAATCATCTCAGTCTTATTTCTACTGTAAACTAACCTTTCATTACCAGGTACATGTGCACTACAACTATTTCATAGGGCTTGTCCAGTGTTACTACCGTTTCTCACCTAAGTCTTCTTCACACTATTAATATAATAACCACATTCTAAATAATGACCAGTGATGGGGTCAGCTTCCCTTTGAAAGTCAGATTGCTTAATACACGCCATTCCAGTCTGAGCCAATTCACCATTTGTATGGTGAGGCACTAAAGGTATATTCTGCATGACAACTAGTACATTCAAAACAAGTTACAGGAAAGTACTGTTGCGATATACCTTTGTTCTTGTATAATTGCTATCCTTTAACAGGCAAATATCCCCAAAATTAATACATTGTTGAAAATGCTCATTTATAAGGCTCAAGTCAAAGTTATTCTTACATAACTCAAATACAAAAATTGCTACTACCTTTCTTATCACCACAACATATAAAAATGATTTATTAATATAACAAAAATAATGTAACACATTCTCTTTAAGTTCTTCAACATTTTACCCAGCAATTAATTTCATAAACTGTATTTCATGTCCTCTTTCCCATAAACCCTTTTCCATCTTTATGTTGGTGTGCATATCCCAGATAATCCTATACATTTTATGATGACCTACAATATTTGTTAGTCAATGACATTTGAACAGCTTCAGCATAGGACAGTATCCCGTGTGTTTGTGTGGTATGCTGTGGAGATGTGTAGTGCACACAGGGTTTTTTTTTTGTGAGAATGATGCCTCCATCCTGGTTAAATATTTACATCTCTCACAGGTACTTTGTGACTGGGTAAGTAGTAATTCATTGTCCAGGAGCATCAAGCAGTTGCTACAAAGCCTTATTACATCAAGTGCCATAATGCTGGTAAATGATGGAAGACATGTTGGCTGCCCTTCCATTTCAGGTCCAAGAGTGAAGAAAATTAGGGATACAAGACATATGCATGGCATTTGGTTTGCTATTAAATTCTATTATCATTTATAAAATCTTATGAATACAGGATACTGTATGTTAGTGACTAGCAAAAATGTTTGTACCAATGTAGGTGTGCTAGTAAAGAAGAAACTGCTTACAGTAACTTAACTTGAATGTAAATAAAGAGGAAAAAAGCACTATCCTCATAGTGTTCAAAAAGAAATAGTGAATGCGAGGCTCATCGACAAAGCATGGAGCACCCACTTTGGAGTTTTCTACATTCTATAATGATTTTTTTCTTTCATTTAGAAGTTCTCCCTGATCTACAGTGCAGTCTGAGAGCCAGCATTAGGAAAGATGGTCTTTAGTATTGCTCCAAAATCTTTTGGATGGAGCAAAAGAAGAGACCTTGAGCACTGTCCCTTAACCAGTCCACCTTGTAATTGAACGTGATCTTTTAGCAATTGCCCTTTCACATTTGTCAAGAAGACAGATGAGTTTCAACCAGAAAGCTAAGGACTACCTATAAGTAGAAAGCTCATACCATTTCAGAGATTTGGATTCTTTTAAAATAAAGTACATTGATTTCAGTCTGGAAATCTACAAGTTCAATAATTAGGCCACTTCTGTGCAACATGACTTTGGTTGAATTCCTAGTGTGTCAGCTCCTCCTGATTCATTATATTCAGTAGCATACATGTTCACCATTTACAATCATGCACTTTTCAGATAATCAAATGCACAATTAGCAGTTTATTGAAGACTTTAGAGGAGTATGTCAGAAGTATGTTGAGGCCTCATCTAATGACAGTGAGATCTGTTCATGGGCAATTCTCATGTCAGGTGTCTCAGAATTTCAGCTGCATTAAACATTCATTTGTATTTTGTATTGATTAAAGGAAGGAAAAGGAAAACAAATTAAATGAAATTAAAGGAAACAAAGAACTTTGTGAAAAAAATAGAATCAATTGATTTATGCTATTTTGGAAAATGAATACCTTGAAAAATTGTCTAATTGTGAAATGTCAAGGTCAAGGTCATAGTCCACCACTCAGAGCCAGTGTCTTGGCTGTCCATCCAGTAGCCCATCTTTTTACTTTTTCCATTTTTTTTTATATTTTTAATTTTAATTTTTATTTTATTTATTATTTTATTTTTTCATTATAGTTGTTTAAAAAATTTTTTAGGAAAAACAGATTTAAAATAAATATAAAATAATTTATTATTAAAAAAGAATTTATAATTATTTATTTATTATTTATTATGTATCTTAAAGTCTAATAAGTTTCCTATAGTGTTTAATAAGTCCCATTTGCAAAAGCCCATTCTTAGAACCCATGACAAATAACAAAAGATCAATACATTAAACTAAAAAGAACAAAAATGGAAAAAAATAATAGTAAAGTAAAAAAAAGTAAAGAATAAAAAAAAAAAGAAAACAACAATTATAAAAAGTAAATGAAAAAATGGGTAAAATTAAATAAGATCAAATTAACATAATTACAAATGTTTTAATTAGACACACAAATGCAACTATGATATGATACAGAGGATATGTGGCTATTAATGTATATATAATATATACTGATCTATATATAGATACAGATTAGATGGTAACAGTAATCAAGTAATATACAATATATTATGATTAATAATACAGTGTTTAATAATACAGTTTTGTTTATAAAATACAATTTTAAACTAAAATTCTAAAAGGAATTATCAAAGTAAGGGATTTGTCAAATAGAGTTCAATAAATGGTTAGTAAAAAAAAAAAAAAAAGATGCAAAATTTGAAGCAAAGTGGAAAAGATGTAAGTAGTTATAAAAGCAAGAGCTACAAATCTGGACTTTCACAAGACACACACACACACACACACACACACACACACACACACACACACACACACATACACACACACACACACACCACACACACATACACTATCATGAGTCAAGTTTGGCTTGCATTGTACATATGTAAGTACATTACAAGTAGTTTTGATATTCATTATATTGATCACTACTGCAATAGCCTTAGCTGTATGGTTTATATCCTGCCAAGGCTATAATAGCTGGAGCTTCCAAAGCCCAAGAGCTCCACACACAAAAGCTTAAGCAGTTCAAAATAAGCTGACTGAAAGAGCATGCATGTTTACTACAGATGTTTGAGCTGAGCTCCGAGTCTTTTGAGAATCGAGAGTCTTGAGAATTTCTTGTCTTGGCTGGTCTTCTTTTCTTTGCTTGCAGATACCTTTTATTATTATTATATTTATTATTATTATTAAGCTAGGAAAGTTTGGAGTGTTAGGTGTGTTAATACTGTATCATCTGATATATGTGTACAAACAAACCTATTACCTGAGCAAACGCTCCTGTTGTAAAGTAGTGTAAAAAATTTTTTTCTGTGAAGAAATTTTGAGAATTTTCTGTTATTTTTTTTCAGGAAAAAAGTGTTTTAAACTTCTTTTTTACTGTTTTTTTTTTTTCTGTCAAAAAAGTAACTTTTGAGGACTGGTAGTAGGTACTGGCAATTGCTGTTTGGCTTCCCCAGGAAAGAGGCACCATCTTTGTCTAGACCATGGTACAGACTACTGGACCTACAGTCAGTCCTTCTTCCAGCCACAAAATAAAAAAAAAAAAAAAAAAAAACTAAGCTAACAGGCTTTGCCACCAGAACAGCTTAGCAGTTTGTCTTAGCCATGGGGGGGACTATGCTGTGGCCATTAGTTGTACCTCAGACCCCTCATCTTTTTTGAGTGGGTTTGGCATAATATTAAGGTAATTACCTCATAGATACAAAGTGCATGGTTTGATTCTAACCTCAGGTTCTTTGTTAGGCTTAAAATGGCCCTTCAGGGAAGTTAGCCTAGTATTCACCTATGAACCCTGGATGATTCTGCTGTAGAATCTGTAGCCACTATGGAGTGGAGGTTAACCATGTCCTCTGTCGCTGTTGGGGTCCCCTCAGTGGGCAAGGGCGAGCTAATCTTGTCAGTTCTGTTTGAAGGAACATGGAATACTTCTCTGCTGTGTCAGATAACTGACCATAACTAAGCGGCTGCTGCCATCAATAACATGGTTGTCAAAACGAAACAGAAAACCAAGAATATATTTACTCCTCCCCAAATTTCTTTGGATAGCAGTATTTTACTGGTTCTGGCTCAGAATTTAACTCAAGCTATTGATCCTTCTTATAAAGTAGTTTCTGTTAAAAGAAAGAGGGTGCTGATGCTGAAGATGCTGGGATGAACAGTTTTTTTTTCAGATTTCTGAGTCAGAGAGATCAGATCCTGATTCTCATTGTGGGGGGATTTCTTTTTCTGAGACTATTGGTAGAATATGCCAAAGTTTTCAATGGAAGAACACTGAAATTTATCAGTCCTTCAGAAAATATATGAGCATTTACTGAAGGATTTTCCAGAGCCTACACCCATTCTTCCTGCTCTGTCTGCTTTAGAGGATGTATGTGTTACTGCTTGCAATTTTCCTGATAGTCAACCAGCTGCCCCTAAAAAAGCAAATAGGAATTATACAGTTCCTCAGTCTTTTAAATGTTTATATACTTTTCTCAAACCTGACTCAGCAGCTATAGCTTCAGGTGTTGCTAAGCACTTCCCATCCTACTGGTTCTGATAAGGATGAGAATGTTGATAGGTATAAGAAAAAAGTGTATACTTCTGTAACTTTGATTTTCAGAATGTTGAATTGTCATGCTCATATGTTAAAGTTTCTTGTCATAAATTGTGAAAATATGCTTTAAATAACTTAGTTTCTCCTATTTCCCAGGTCACTACTCATAATGTAGCATGTGTATGACTCTATTGATACTTCTTCTATGGCTGTGCTTGCATTTTTAGAAACTCCAAGATGGTGTTAAAAAGGAGATTTTAAATTCCCCCTTGGATAGAGATTTATTGTTTGCCCCCTCTGCTGCAGAGGTGATCAAAAAGTGTGCTAAAAGGGGAAATCTAATCCAGGGAATCTCTAAGAATTTTCAGCCTTCATTTTCCAAATTGTCCAAGGGATTTGTATACAGTCATCTGATTTTGGCAAAACTAACTAACTAACTAACGAACGAACTAACTAATTAACTAACTAACTAACTAAAATAAACAGAATAAACAATTTTAACAAAATTCAGGTAAACCGATATATCAAGGGGGTACCAAAAAGAAGTCTCAAGCCTCCCAAAACTAAGGATAGTCCAAAGTCTGAATGACTATTCAAGAGACCTTTTATCCCCCTCAAAACTGGCTCCTTGTTTTCTTCCAGAAAGTCTGAACATCCATTTTCCTCTTTAACAACAGATTGGTTCAGACAAATGGGCTCTGAAAACCACATATCAGGGTTACAGATGGCAGTTGCAGGAAATTCCTCCATCCCAGGGTTGTCATTCCTCATCCTCCAGATCAGACTCTTTTTGTTTTCACCTGTTCATCATCACATGCTGTCCCAACAAGGGATAAAACCAGATCCACATTCCTAGGTGGGGGGAGGGTTTTTATTTATGGATGTTCCTAGTGTCAAAGAAAGAAAGTGCTTGGAGACCAGTTCTAGACCTTTCTTTTGAAAATCTGTTTGTGATAGTGCTCAAATTCAAAATGTTTTCACTTCACAAACTGTTACCTGTTATTCCTCTTGCAAATTTCATATTAACTCCAGACATAAAAGATCATTATCATCACATTTCTTTTCATCCAGACTTCAGACATTTCTTAAGGTTTTGTGTGTTTGGATCATATTGTTAGTTCTATCTCTTACCCTTTAGTCTAACTACTGCATAATGAGTGTTCACAAAGTGTCTAGCTCCAGTTGTAGCTTATTGCAGGCAACACTGTACCAACATTTTCTGATATTTAATTGACTTGGTTATCCTTGCAGTGTCTTTGTCAAAGTGTAAGGGATATCTCTCTTGGGGAGAGATCTCTTACACAAGCTATGATTCAAAGAGAACATTCAAAAGTCTTTCCTGACTCCCTCACAAAGGATTGTGTTCCAGAGATATTGACTACACACCTTATTTCAAAGAGCTTTTTTCCCACAGGAAAAGATAGATAATTATTTAGATCGCTTTATAATTTTTTTCCACTCGGAGTATGGTAACTGTGAGGGAATGCCTCAGGATTTTGGGTCTCATGGCATATATGATTCTCATGATACCCTAGAAATACTCCACACAAGAAAGAAACAGTGGTATCTGAAATCTCTTTGGTCTCAGTATCAACACCCTTTATATTTTCAAATCCCAGCACTGGGGTTTGTCAGAATGAAATATTTTGGTGGAGATGACAGATGTCCTTAAATCCATGTCTCCCCTTCTCCATCCCTGCTGCAATCAGTCACTGCAGATGCTTCTGGTTTTTGCTTTGGTAGAAGTTTCAGGAACAATAAACATGCAGGGGGAGGTGGGACAACAAAGGCTGATGCAAGAACATAAATATTATTGAGATGTTTGTCCTGATAAATGCACTCAAATCTCTGATCCATCTTTGGTCCCCCGGACTTCTTCAACTGGTTACAGGCAATGCCACAGTCATGTGGTACATATACAAGCAAGAGGGAACCAAGTCATACCCCCTTTGCAGGCTATCCATGTTAGCTTGGAATATAGCTTCATGGTACAATCTCACTCTGCAGGCCTCCTACATTCCATCAGAGCATAACTGTGTGGCAGACAAGGTGAGCAGGACCAGGGCAGACCTTCATGAATAAAAACAATATCATGGTGTCTTCCAAGCTTTGCTCCATCTGCAGGGAGTTCCTCAAGAAGACCTCTTTGCATCATCTCTGAACAATCAACTGGCAAGATTATGTTCAAGGACTCCATGCAGGAAGGCCTTGAAAACAGATGCGTTTTCTTTTCTTCTCCTTGGGCAGGAATACTCCAATTTGCTTTTCCACATTTTTCACTAATATCAAGGGTACATTTGATGATTCTGAAAGAATCCCTGAAGTTCATTGTGGAGATTACCTTCTCACTCAGGCAACCGTGGTTCTTCCTTCTTTTTGAAATGTCTAGGGGCAATTACCACAAGCTTCCAAACAGACTGGATCTAGTCACTCAAGAAGACTGGTGATTGAAACAGCCCAAAATCAGTCTTCAATTGACTGCCTGGAAGCCATACAGCTAAGGCTACTGCATTAGTGATCATTTGGACATCTACCGTTATGGTAAGTTCAACTTATGCAACAGTACTTTTCAAATAAACATAAAAAAGCAATATTTTGATTTGAAATTTCTTAACTGCAGACCTGCAGGAAACACCAGAGCTGGACTACTGCATGTTTTTGTTTGCATGGACTAGAGACATCATGTGCAGCCTGGAATAAGGAAACCTGTTTACATGAACTGCAGAGGACACAGGATACGAGAATGGTCTAGTCTGTGACACTGTGGCAGTAAAAGCAAGAATGGGGCACTGGCACCACAAATGTATATGTGTCTCCTTCTGAGAAGCATTATCTGGGTGTCTATATGGAAAATATTTTGGTGTAAAACTGTCTGAAATGCACTAGGCTGATTGCAAAGTGTGTAATATCCTAGGAAGGTAATATGTATATATCTCTGCTCTATAGCTATTTAGTATAATGTTTACTTGGCCATGGTAGGTGTTGACCATAACCTGAAGCAGAAGTGGACATTCTGACACTTTGTTAGTCATCCTTCACTTAGTATTTCTTGGGCAGTGGTAAAGATCTGTAGACAATGTTCCCTAAATTTATTAAAACCACAAAACAGGAAACAGCATGAAATCAGCTGATAACCAAGTAAATAAACTCAGTAAAGTTACTTGGGCACTGGAACACCTTGACCACTCCCCGAAATATCACATAATAATTCATGTCAGTAGCACAGAATTTAAATCCTAACATTGCATATTAATTGTTTGTCGTAGAGTGGATATATTATAAACTGACCTATGAAATACAGTTTTAATATCAACATATATATGTTCTCTCGCAACAATAAGGTAAATGCACAGCAGTATACATTGCCCACCAATTATTTTAATTTTTTAGCCAAATACATTCAGAAACAGTCAAAACGATCCTGAAGAATATACCAATGTGTTACATTTGCAATTGATAAAGAGTGCAAAACAAAAGGACGCTCACAGATAGATGTGGATAAAAAAAAGAGTTAATAGCTACCTCATATGCATGCAGTTTTTTGTATAACTTTTATTTATAGAGGCAAGCATGTAGGGAAGGCAGAAGAGGAAGATCCAACAAGTATTCACTCCTTCAATAGAGTCTGCTAATGTGCTTATCTCAGAAGAAGAGATGTAGCAGTAGCATGTCTGCATCTGAGCCACAATTGTTAAAAGTTTCCAGATTTCATCCAGAAGAGGCACCTTCAGAAGAAGGAATTGTGGTAACAGTAAGTCTAAGTTTGAGTGACAGCTGTCCAAAAGATATGAGACTTACCTTGGAAGGGAACTTGTGGAAGGTCACAAACGGAGAGTAGGGGCAAGCACAACTCTCAGACCCCACCTTAAAGAAATTGACAGAGGTAGGCAAGATGTCTTCTTTCTCTGTAGTGGGAGTTTGTGAACTGTGGTGAGGGATTATGTTACAGATAACGGACTCCAAAAGTGGGAGCTACAAGAAGTGATACAGCAATTGCTAATCTTAAGAGTCTGCCAATACACCTTTCTAGCCATTGTTCATGATATTTTCTTTTGCAGGCCCTTGAAGCATGGTGTTACAGTAAGCTTTTGGAAACCTCTTACTAATTAGTATTGGGAAAAACATGGGCTGGGACTGTAAGTCGTAACCAGTGCCAAAAGTTTAGAGAGGAAGGAAACAAAATTAAGGCTGCTTTGGTGCCTTTGCTTGTTATTGCAGAGCAAATTCAGACAGTAGAATGGGATATTATAAAACTTCATATTAACAAAATCAGCACAGTTAAGAATTATATCTTAGTGGTGGTGGACTATGCTACTAGGTAGCCAAAGTGAATAGACTTGGGTCTACTATCACAGAAACATTAGCAAATGTTCCGTTACAATTTCTTTTTGCAAAGAGGATAATAAGAGACAAATGGGGCTAACTTCAGCCCTGCTGATCTGCTTGAGAAAGAAACTGTAGGATAAAGCAGATAAAACTGCCATTACCCTCTCAAAACAAATGGTAGGAAATGGCATTTTACTCTACTCTTAAGAGTACGTTGAGAAGACTCATGGACTAGTGGAAGTGGGAGTCAAATAATAAGAGAGGTACCCCAGGAATAAACATGTTTTTCAACATGGAGCAGATTATCATGGACTTCATTAATAAGGACATTGGCAACCTCCTGACACTCAATCCCACACAGTTTTGTTTTGTCAAGGGGAGGTCATGCCTGTTAAATTTGGTCGACTTGTTTGTGAGAGTCACCAAGGCCATAGATGAAGGGAAGACAGTGCACAGTGTCTACCTTGACCTGACCAAGTTCTTTGATACTATTTCTCATTCAGGTATAATAGATAAACTCTCTCAACTAGGCATCAATCCATATGTTACCAGATGCGCAGCAAACTGGCTCACTGATAGAACCCACCTATTCATAATAAGGGAAGCCACCTCAAGTAGTAAACCCATGACAAGCAGTGTAACTCAGGGATCAGTCTTGGGGCCCCTGCTGTTTGGGATATACTTGCCAGAGGTGTAGGCCAAATCTAGTGGGCTATGGCTGAACAGGTTGCAGATGACTGCAAGCTGGGTGCTGTCTTCAGTTCCCCTAGTGATGTGGAAATCCACCAAGAGGGTCTCACCCAAACAAATGACTGGTGCCAGAAACATGGCCTCAAACTGAATACCAAGAATTGCATCATCATCCCTTTTGGGAAGAATGACATCCCCACAAATTATTACATTGATAATAAGGCACTAAGCATGCAATCAGTTGTGAGGGACCTGGGCATCCAGGTTGACAGAAAACTGACTTTTGATCACCATATTGCCTCTGTTGTATGGAAAGCTTTCTGCATGGACCATCTCATTAGTAAGGGTATCTCATCCAGAGACAGGGTGGCCATACCATCCCTGTATTCTTTCCTTATAAGACTGATTAGAGTACAATACCCCTTTTAGCACGTAACTCACAAAGCACATGCAGCAGCTGGAAAGACCACAGAGGTTCGTCACCTGGAGAATCCAGCGTCTCACACATCTACCCTACAAAGATAGGCTAAAAGCCCTGTCCCTCTAGTTAGTCTCATACAGACTCCTCAGAGGTGACCTCTCTCTGGCATACAAAGCAACCTCAGACCCTGCACAGATGGGACAGCTGCATATCTGCAAGTTAAGCTCCACTCAAGTAACCCACACGTGTGACTTTAACCTGGTCTGTGACATCAATAGGTCTTGGCTGAACAGATTTGTGTCCCAGAAACTCCCTATTTTGTGGAGTAGACTCCCTCTTCATATAAAGCAGAGTACCTTATTAAACCTTTTTAAGGGCAACCTGGATAACTGGATGGGGAATAGAAAATACACCCCTGGGATTCCACCTGTGTCCCTGCTGGTCAGAGGCATAGGGTGCTGACTTGTCGGGACATGGGCTAAATTGTTGGCTAGGCTTGTAAGGTCCTCAGTGCCAATAGCCTAGTAGCTTCCTTTGATACTATGATCCTATGAACGTTTGAGCTACTTTATGGTCAGAAACAGATGGACACAATAGACTTGATGTGCAATGTGTGGGAGAATGACTGTGAACTCACCTAAGAGCCTGCTATGGAACTTATTTGAACTGTTTTTTGAATTCTGATACTGTTTGCACTTTAACTGATCATTTTTAAGTGTTTTTCAACTGTTGAACTGTTGAGGACTACACACTCAAGTGTGATAGCCATTTTTCTGTTTTAAAAGTATTTGTTTTACTGTATCTGTTTTTAATTTTGGAAAAAAAAATCCTAGCTCTCTAATCGTTTCCCACCTTTCTATAACCAATAGAGTCTGGTTTTCAGATTTTGCTGAATTCTGGGATGTTTTGTAGTTTCTGTGTTGCCCAGACCTTACTAAGACAGAAGGAATCTTCTCTGTTCAGCAGTGAGAGTGGTGAGCTTTGAGCAGCCTGTCACTGGAGGAATGGTTTCAGCTCAGAATCTGTAGTTTTACTAGCCATTTTGAGCTATTTCTATCCCTTTCATCTTTCTGTTTAAAAACCCATGTTTGCTCAGTTTTTGCACTTGTATTACCTCGGCAAGATCCTGCCTGGGTGTCCTGCAGAGTTCTACAGCAGCAGAGAGAGAAAAGTGAGACTTTGAGTGGATTAAGTACCTCTATTTTGCTTTTTATTGCTTATTTTAGCTAGCCGCACTATTCTGAGCATTTTTTATTAACTTTGCAACTTATCTGAACTGTTTTTTGAATTCTGATACTGTTTGCACTTGGATCTTTTTAAGTGTTTTTCAAATGTTGGACTGTTGAGGGCTACACACTCAAGTGCGATAGCCATTTTTTTTCTTTAAAAGTTTGTTTTACTGTATCTGTTTTAATTTTTGAAAAAAAAACAAAAAAAAATCTCTCTCTACTTGTTTCCCACCTTTCTATAACCAGTGGAGTCCAGTTTTCAGATTTTGCTGAATTCTGGGCTGTTTTATAGTTTCTGTGTTGCCCAGACCTTACTAAGACAGAAGGAAACTTCTCTGTTAATCAGTGAGAGTGGTGAGCTTTGAACAGCCTATCTGTCACTGGAGGAGTGGGTTCAGCTCAGAATCTGTAGTTTTACTGGGCATTTTAGGCTATTTCTATCCCTTTCATCTTTCTGTTTAAAAACCCATGCTTGCTCAGTTTTGCTCATTGTGCAGCACTGTTTAACTAGTGTTAAACTATTCCCGGTGCCAGAAAGTCTGCTCTTCTAATTTTCCCTTAGAACTTGCCAGTTTTCTAGTTTTAGCATTCAGAACTGTTTCCTTGTGCTCAGCAATTGTTCAAAACTCATTGCAAGCACTAAATAATCTACAAATTACTGCAGCACTCAACTTTCCAAACTTGTTAGGAGGAAAACAGTTTTTAGTACTTAAATTAATAAGCACCTATCCAGGCATGTCTAACGGTCAGCTCCTAGTATGTTCCCCAGTCCCCCTGAAGAATCTGGGCATCTTGGGGCAATGTAGCAATTGCCTCATGTACACTGACAACCCTCTCCTCCTACCACCCAACACTACAACCTGTGAGAGATGCACTTATATAGCCAAACTGGAAGCCAAGCTCTCTCCAGCCAAAACTGTACTAGACAGTCAAGATGAGAAGGTAAACACCTGCACCACACCACACTCAACACATAGTCCATCAAAACCTACACCACCTAAACCCACACATAGTAACACAAAACACACACCTACATTCGGGGAGGGTCTCAATAAAAATCTGCCCAAACAACAGAGATCTCCAAAGCTGAAACACAAGCAACCACCACCCCCCAACACTACCCAAATTACACATAGCTCACAAAATCAGTGTGCCACTCAACCTCAGCCCATAAGGCAAAACAACATACCCAACACACTAGTCATAAGTGACTCTATAGTCAGGCACACTGATGTCCCATTCACCAGGCTAAACAAGGAGAAAGTTACTGTCAGCTGTCTGTTGGGTGCCAGGATCCGACACATAATGCAAGCACTCAGGTCACTCCAGAACAAGTACAAATATAACTCTGTCATTGTCCATGTTGGTGTGAATGACCTGAGATGTACCTCCCTTGACTACATGAAAAGAGACATGGAGGAGCTCTTGGATCATGTAGCCCAGGCAGGTATGACCCTAGCCCTGAGTTGCATAATGCCCTCACCCAGAATAATACCACAGTACAAGGACAAAATGATTGACTCAGTAATTGGCTAAGCTTCTGGTTTCATTCTAAGGGGATCCAGTATCTGTCTGCCTTGGACGACATGATCGACAGACCATGATGCTTTGCCAGAGATGGCTTGTACCTGTTGCCCTTGGGATTCTGGATACTGGCTAAGGCTCTTGCCAGCCTTATAGTGCCTTTTTTATACAAGGTTCAATTACAAACTCACCACTGTAGCAGTTATAAGCAAACAAAATCTGACGGTAATGCTACTCAATGCTAGAAGTCTAAACCTCAAAATGCACTCACTCGGGGCACTCCTTAAAATGAAGAACATCGACATCTGTGCAGTGACAGAGACCTGGTTCAAGGTTCCAGAGAGCACCCCTGCATTACCAGGCTATAACTCATACCAGACCTTTCGGCCATCTAACCTGGACTGAAACACTAAAGGAGGAGGCGTGTCCATATTCATTACAGATGTCCACACCTCCAGGCTAGTTGCTAAACATAATGCATCAGAAATTATCCAAGTGCAACTAACACTGGCAAGACTGCAATCCAGGTTGTAGCTTGTTTCAGATCCCCTGTCATGCCCCAGGATGCCCACTCCATGTTTCTTGATATACTGGGTAATATTAAGGTACAGCCCTGTACCCTAATAATAGCTGATTTCAACTACTAGGAAAACTACTCATGTACTAACTCATTTGCTTAACACTTTCTGGAATTCATAAATACCAATGGCCTGGATCAGCTTGTCCATACCCCCACTAGGGGCAGCAATATCCTGGAGCTGGTCATTACCAATATGGGCAACTGATGTTAACCGCCAGAGTTCAACTACTCGCTGGTCAGATCTGACCACAAGCTAATCACCCTAGACATCAATATCCTGCCCCCACTCCCCATTAAGGAAACCACCATAAAAAACTTTTACAAAGCCAACTTCATTCTTCTTAAGACAGATGTGGCAAGCTTCACGACACCCATACAGATGGAAAACAGAGGTACGACTGCTCAATTCTATACAAATACACTGTATAAGCACATACATGAGTGCATGGATCGTACCATCCCCAACTGAACCAAAATGCTATCCTCCAAAAAAAGGAAGCCAATTTGGTTGTACCCTACCATAAACAAACTCTACAACAGAAGGAAGAAGCTGTTGCAAAAAAGAGTAACATCCCCTGATTGCAGGAACTCCCCGGTCAACCTCAGTAAGATGGTGAGATCCCTCATAAAATCCTCTAAAGCTAGTTACAAAAATAAAATCACCACTGATTCTAAAGACAACCACAAAGCATTCTACAGTTATGTCAAGAATCTCAATGGTGACACTCAATCTGCTCTGAGCTACAGCACAATGGCACTAGATATACAGAACCAACTGATATTGCCAATCATCCTGGCAGATAGGTTCAGTGCAAACTTCACCCCCCTCGCACCCCACAAAGGGCCCATCACTATACCGGAAGAATGCAAAGCCCCTCTAATCACGGCTGCACAAGTAAAGACCACACTCTCCAAAGCCAAGAATACAGCATCCATGTGACCTGACATCCCAGGCTGTGTTCTGCATGAACTACAAAATGAACTGGCACCCTACCTAAGTACCATATTCAATCATAGCATCACTTCAGGCTTTGTGCCTACTGAATGGTGCACATCGATGGTTATCCCACTCCACAAAGGGGACGCCACCATGGACCCAAGGAACTACCGCCTTATTCACCTGATGAGCCTGGTCTGTAAGGCCATGGAACGTATCATCTTTGAGCTTATAAACAAGGACATAGGTAACCTCCAAATGCTGGACCCCACTCAGTTTGGGTTTGTAAAAGGTGGTTCATGTCTCCAAACCTGATTGACTTTTTTGAAGCAGTCACTAGAGCTGTGGACAAAGGTAAGGTGGTGCACACAGCGTATCTTGACCTCGCCAAGGCTTTCAACACCATCCCCCACTATGGAATTATAAATAAACTCACTAGACTGGGCATAAATCCCTATGTCACAAGATGGGTGGCCAACTGGCTCACTCACAGAACTGACACAGTGAAAGTAGCCAACTCCAAATCCAGCTTCAGACCAGTGACAAGTGGAGTACCACTGGGGTCAGTCCTGGGCACTCTCCTGTTTGGCATCTACTTCTCAGACATCCAGGCTAATACAGCAGATCTTTGTCTAACAAAGTTCGCAGATGACTGCTAATTAGGTGTCATTAATAGAATTGCCTAATGATGTGAACATTCTACAAAGGTGCCTCACTGAGACTGATGTTTGATGTCAAAGTCATGGCCTTAAGCTCAATGCCAAGAAGTGCATTGTCATCCCCTTTGGGAAAAGACACTGTACCCATGAACTGCCACATAGATGGTAGCCTACTAAACACCGAAAGTGTAGAGACCTTGGAACACAGGTGGACAGTAGTCTCTCCTTTGATAATCACATCACCACAGTAGTCAGGAAATATTTCTATGTGGCGCACCTCATCACAAAGGGGTTCACCTCCAGAAAAAAAGAGGTCATTGTTCCTCTGTACTCATCCCTCATCAGACCCATTATAGAGTACAACACCCCATTTGGCATGTATCTCGCAAGACATCTACAACAACTAGAAAGGCCACAGAAATACCTCACTAAGAGGATTACCGGCCTCAAACTGATGCAATATGCAGACCATCTAAAAAAACTCCAGCAACACTCCATCGCTTATCGCCTACTCAGAGGTGATCTCAGCCTAACATAAAAAGCCATGTCAAACCCAGATCTGTTGGACATGCTACACTTAAAGAAACCGCAATCCCTCTGAGCCACACGCTCCAGGGATCTAAACCTTGCCACCACAATAAACAGAACATGCTGGAGGGATAGAGTCCTGTCCCAGAGACTTCCCATGCTCTGGAATAGACTACCCATTCATGTCAAGCAAAGCTCCTCATTAACCCGCTTTAAGAAAAATCTCGACAATTGAATGGGAAATAGGAAATTCACCCCGGGGATCACTTCTGTGGTTCTGCTAGACAGGGGCACAGGAAAATAACTTTCTTGGGTGCCAAAATCCAGGGAACATTTTGGCTAGGCTTATATAGGTCCCAGGGCCGATAGCCTAGTACCCACCTATGAACCTATGAACCTATTTACTTAATTTCAGTAATATGCTGTGGAAACTCAATGGATTAACATGGGTGTACCTTTACAAGGAGAACAGCAACACAATGTCTGGTATTACTGGACAGTGAGGGCCTGAGAATATAATATCAGACAAAATGTACTGTTACCACTAGAAATAACTACAGGCAATACAGGAGAGAACTTTTGCTGTTCTGAGGCAAATAAGAATTTCTCCTTTATTTCCATGAGTGCTGAAGATTTTTTTTTTTTTTTGAAGATAGAGTGCTATGTCTAATTTGACAGGGGAAAACCTCAGTGGGGTAGTGCCCCATATGATACAATATGCAAAGAGTGATACTGCCATGATATTCCCCTATTCATGCAGGAGGATTGCAGTGTGATCCACTTTGGAAAATTAATGGTTGCTGTATTTGCAGAGTACATGCACACACATATAGTGCTACCTGAGCTTCTGTGTTGAATTCCCTTAAAAAGATAAGAGCTTTCATTGTAGTTATCAGTGTAGTTATTATTAATGGGTGTTTTAGTACACATAATAACTACCTTTTTCTAAATTGATACTAAAACTTCATCTATCCCGTTATGGCCATATTCATAGTTATTCAGTCTTTCTCTCGTGTGACAGAAATGCTTGGACACTGCAATAAGCTAGATTCAGTGCATGCTTACGTTACTACTCCTTTGTGAGCACTGGACCTTCTGTATACTTTTCTATGTACAACACTGAACTACTACTATAAAGCTATGTCATTATTTTATATTGGGACTCTTCCCATAGAGCCAAGGTATATATCTGGAAGCCAGTCGAATTTGTTATTTTTAGTTTAGTATTTTGAATAATAACCAATACTGGGTAAGATATTTTTTCAGTTAGGGAAACAATTTTTTTTTGTTAAAAATTCTCATGTTTCTGGCATTGTATGGTGAGCAGTGACGGGGAATGACTACAGTTTCATCCATGATACAATGGCTAACTCACAATGTGGTGCTAAAGTTGAGATTTTTCTCCGCACATCAAACATAACTGTCACATTCACCTCACTCAGTGCTGCAATTTCTGCAGAGGAAGTTTGGGAAAACAACAGAGACAGCTGCCTTTTGAGAAAAGTGTACTTGAATGCATGCTGATTTTACACACAGTTTATATTGGAAGTCATAATGCCAAAAAGGTATAGGTCATGCTTTGTTTAAAATGTTATATACTCCTTGGTATGTTTCCTTGCTTTATGATAAAAATGATTTGTTACTGAGCTTACTATTCATATTCTAGGGCTTCTAACCCCTTAAATGCGAGGTTTCTGAAATGGTTAGAATAGTAGATGTGAAACTAATTTGATTTTAATGAATCTTGCTTATTTTACAATCATCAGACATGATTTAATAACATTCTCCCACCCTCAGGTCATTTTACATATACTCAGTGTATTAGTACATTAATTGCCCAAATTAACTCATTTGCTTACAGCTTCACATAAAAGTGAATAAAAATTAACACCCAGAAGTTTGATTTCATGCTATTCATTAACATTTCTACTCAATCTATCATCTGTGGCAGTGATAAAGACCTTGCAGTACCAATCTATGTCCTGTTACCACATGAGGTTAGCATCTGAAATCGGCCACAGAGCGAAACTGATATCACAGAGCACTTGTTGAAATCTAATCATTTGATGAGAGATGACAATGGAAACAGGCATTCTGATCTACTTGAAGGATTTTCTCTTACAATCATATTTTAAATAGTAAGTAGTTAGTATTGAAGGACACCGGATGCTATAGATGCCAATGGTAACATTGAGTTGGCATTATTTCCTGTATAAAGATTGGAAGCAATTGGTAGAAGTTGGAACACTTTATGAAATGTATTACTGTATTTATTGTGTCAATCAGACAGCAAACTGGGGAAAAATGGGATTGATAGAGGGATGGCAGACTCACTGAAAGCAATGTACATTTCTTGATCAGTGTTAGGTGACCATCGGTACAACCCATACAGTTGGGATGTGTATGTGGATCACATAAGCAATTTGAAATACATTGACATGGCCATTATTTCTTTCAGGTATTCAACTCAAAAATCTGATGGGCATATAGATGTGGAAAGTGAAGAGGTAGACTGCAACTGAAAACAAATAATTATGACTGAGTTTTTGTCTGTAAGCGGAATGCATGCAGGTGGCAACAACAAGTTACATTGCTGAGACCATTCCTTCTTAAATATTGATAATGTTTGCATTCAAAGTGCAAACAGTCAAAATCTGGTAGTTTTGCAGCGAATGTAGACAATATGAAAGCAATTATACATTAGTCGCTCACTACTGAATGACAACTGCTATGGCTTCCTTTGTCAGAGCCATTGCATGCGTATTAGAAGTAGGGGGATTGAATTGCCATGGCTATTATTTATTTCACTCAAATCACAATCAGACATCAATACTGTACACAGAAAGTGTCTTTCTTTCAAGGGTGGAGGTTGTATATGAAACTGAAAGACATTTACCTGATCACTGTTGCATTATCCCTGATATGGTTTGTTAGTGGCATGGTTATGATACAGAGTGGAACAAGCTAAAGTATATTAATGTGTCCAATCTTTCTTTCACATTCATCACACTTAAACATTAGATAAATAGGTATATGTCCTTGAGTGGAAGGTGGAGTGAAGCAAGGCAGTTAAATGATTAGTGTAAAATGTTCATTGTTATGGCATTCCTGTGAACAATTATGTGACTGACAACAGCAAGTTCAAATACATTATTATAGCCATTAATTCTTTCACATTCATTTAAGCCCAACATAAGAAGTCAACTTAGAAACTGTTTCCCTTTGGCTGAAAAACTCCCTGGTATTCAGAAATATTACCAGCTTGAGTAAGCTGTCTTTGCCACTGATGGTAGCTCTTTCTGATTCAGAGACACCCCTACCAGAGTACTTCTAATTGAGGAAGTGCAGGACCAGTGTGGGCTATCTCTATGGCTTACCAGTTGTGAAAATGGCACATTCTTTGGGAGAAGCATATGCTAATGAGTCATGTGGTCTGCCCCAGAAATGCCTGCTGTAAGGGATTTACACAACAGAGCAATTCAAAGAAATACTCAGTTCAGTAAATCACCACCACCTGCCCTGTTAATTAACATGGCCAAAAGTTCACAGAGGTAAATGCTGGAGAGTTTAATGAACAGATAGTTGTGATATTGTGTGTGTGTGTGTGTGTGTGTGTGTGTGTGTGTGTGTGTGTGTGTGTGTGTGTGTGTGTGTGTGTGTGTGTGTGTGTGTGTGTGTGTGTGTGTGTGTGTGTGTGTGTGTGTGTGTGTGTGTGTGTGTGTGTGTGTGTGTGTGTGTGTGTGTGTGTTTGTGTGTGTGTGTGAGTGCGTGTGTATGTGTGTGTGTTGTTGAATAGTTGAATGCAACTATCAGTGCAATCATGTAGAAGTCTTCAAGCTATAAGGAGTATGTGTTTGTGAGCATGTGAAAAAAAAAACACTTAGCTGCACAAATTAACATGATCACTCATGGCTGCTTGTGTTAATAAGCATGGCTTGTAATCCCCCATCACAGTAGAGCTGTCTTAGGGAGTTTAGCAGACAGGTGGTGTTGGGCTTGTGTATCTGAAAGGCTATATGGGTTAGCATTTGTCTGCCTGGGATGTCACAGTAGGGGGCTAGTATGGGGGTAGGTTAGGTGTGTGAGTGTATGTGTGTGACTGCCATATCACTAAAATTTCCCTTGACTAATGAACAAATTCTACAACACTAGGGGAGGCACTACACACCAGGGGCTTTCAAATATTACCTTAAATCACTTCAATGGTTAATAGAACAATGAATTTTACAGCTTGAAAGTTGTAATGAGAAACACTAGACACTGGGTACCCTAAGTTTTACTCTGAATCCCGTTCAAAGTTAAAAGAACAAAAACTTTTATGGCACAGAGCATATTAAGAAAAATACGAAGTATGAAATTCAAATGTCTGTCATTACTGACTGACCATAATCTTTGTGATTCATGAATAAAAACTGGAAAATTAAGACACAACCTTAGGGACATGATGTAAATATAGGGACAGGACTTTTACTGTTTGTATTTGAGGATGGAGGAGCTTCTATAGATCTTAGGTCCTCATAGACTACTGAAATCTGGCCAAAATATGAGGGACACTAGACACCAGGGACTCTTACTATGAATTAATGTAACAGAGTAAAAAAAAAGTTAACATAATAAAAACTAGGAAATGGAAAGATCTGACATTAAGTTGCTGCATTGAGTTCTGACAGGGAGACGGTGATTGTAACAAACAAAATCATGAGCATTCTGGTCAATCAGCCATGCACATTGGCTGATAATGAGGTCTTTCTTCATTGCAGCTAATCATTGGTTTCCACATCTGCATTAAAGGGCCTTTATTTCTGCATACTTACATGTTCATGGCTGACCCATTTCTGAATCCTGCCTATTGACTGTGATAGCAAAGAACAAGTGCATAATCACTCTTAAGTAATCATTGGAATGGCTAATCGGGCGGGCATTGTATACGTCTCCAAGCAAACTGATTAACTATATTACTATTGCTATTATTTTTAAGCCTTTATTTAACTTTGATCACAGTCAAACATCAGAGGTGTACACAGAAAATGCCTATCTTTTAAGCAGAAACAGGCTGTGCACAAAATCACAGGGCAGTTTTGTGATCACTGTGAAATGAACATTAATAGGTATTTCAGGTGGCATTCTATTTGTCTGAAAGCTGAAGTGTCAGATTTATTTATATACCTATTATTCCTTTTGTCCTCATAATTACACAGCAGAGGCATTTATTAGCAATATGTGGCTGCCTGGCTGTTAGATACATATCTTCTCAATCTGAATCATATGACAATGAACTCTGCAGTAAACATTGCACAGCATTGTACATAACTTCTGTGAGACAATACATATACAAGTATATACAAATAGGTTTTGATCCAAGTTATGACAAAATAACCAGTACTTTATTTATTAGTCTATAACTGGAATAACTAAAAGCATGGAAAACCCTTGACGTGAAATGGAGCTCATCATTTAAAAATACATTTAAATTCATCCAGAAAAAACATTCATCCATTAGCCATCTGTGCAGATCTTAAATCCTATTTTATTCTGCTTTTTCCTTGCTTAATGCAAATATTCAAAGTGTGGCATTTTGTTCAAAGGGTTAAGATTCTGTCAGCTCTCACTTGCCTACTGCATGACCTGCAAATCACCAAACCAGACATTGTTCAAATGTTCCCCTGAAAAGGTTCTGTATCCAGTGGGCCTACCTGGTTAACAACTAGGTATTACTAATAAGCAGTGAATCAAGCTGTGACAGTCAAGGCAAGGGCTTTCATAATTTACATAGCTTAAGGAAATGCAACAATTTGGATTCACTGCAAGAAGGAAGAATTAACAAGATGCTGGAGAAATAAACTATTCAGTAAATGTTCTTTAAATGATACTTAGAGTTGTACTCTCCTTCCATTTTCCCCAGATTGACAGCTTGCTAAGGCAAATTTCTCTTTTGAACCTGAATATCATTATTTAACGTTATATCACTCTCATTAGATATCATTATTATAACTAAGAACTAGCCATCATATGGCCTGCTAGGGTTGTGCTTTAAGGAGTTTGTTTTATTTGTGAGCTCTCCAACATATTCTTAAAGATGCTATGAACTCTTTTTATTCCTTTTCTTTCTGTGTGTTAGACTACCAAACTGTGAGCAGATGTCCAAGTTAACAGGGCATATTAGAAATGTTTTATAAGTGGCAGTGCGAAGAGCAAAGTGTTTTTACATCATTGTGCGATTTTTGTGATTTTTTTTGAGTTTTATACGATTTGTAAAGGTAAATATATATTTTAGTGACTTTTGTATTTTACAGTATTAACTTTAGCTTATTTTTAATGTATTGACAATTTAATTTGAATTTCATTAAGAGTTACATTACATTTTTAGTTAGTTTATTCACTCAGTGATAGACTCTTTTAATGAGTATGCACTAAATGACATATTGAGGAATAAATATATGGTTAAGAGTAAAAATTATAGCGTTTATCTTACTCGTATAATAAGTAATGATTTAGGGTTTGATTCTTATCTCTGTTAACAGGGATTCGCAGTAGTAAGACTGATGCCAAATTAACTGAACATGAATTAGAAATGTCCTTAAAAAGTGTATCCTGTGTTATACCATCTTGGAAAGATGATTTCATTGAATTAATGGCGCATTCAGGAAACTGTCAACTTGTATAGTCTAGATACAATATTAGCTTAGAATATCCTCAAACAATTGCAGATTTACCTAAATTAATGAGTTTGTGCCCGATGGATAAGGGAGAGTACCAGGCAGCACTCAATTTGTGAGAAATGACCGATAAAATCAAAAAGCAAGAACTTTAGACAAGTAATTAGGTGCAGAGAGGCAGTTAATAAAAGCAAGTAATATCACCAGGATAACGTATGTTAAGGGAAAGTATCAATGAAAAGAAAGTTACATTGAGAAGAGACAAAATAACAGAAAAAGAAAAGGAACGTTCTCTTTTTGGTACTTTGGACAACAAATGTTCTTTCAGTAAAATTAATCTAAATCTGTCTCAAGATAGTAATTATTCTGTTTTCTTTTTTCAGATAGTAGTTTTACTACAAATTCAGCTACTCAGATTCTAAAGGTAAGGATCCTGAGAACTTATTAATTCTGAATTAGAAACAGCTCTTAAAGGATCTTTTGACTGCAATCATGATGCCTTCTCTCAAGAACATTTAATCAAAACAGCTAGTGTTCCTGTTGATAATGGTAGCAGTTTTAATGACTTAAGTCCCCCTCCCCCATTCATTTTTTTTTTTTAAATCCTGGAATTGTATTCTAAAAAGACTGAAAATAGTATGAAATTTTCTCAAGAGGTTGATAAAAATAGAACAAGAAATACACTAATAATTGGTTGTAATTTCTTGGAAAAACATCAATTTGATGTTAGAAGTTTGCCAAATAAAGGTACTGACACAGCAATGGGTTGTATGTCACAAAGTGAAGAAATTTTCTTTCTAACTGATTCAGTGCTAAAGACTATAAGGAGAACTTTGTAAAATATTAACTCTATTCATTTGGCTGTTAATAAACTACGATGTTTGAAATTATTAGATGTACCTTGTTTTTTTAAGAAATCTAGTAAAGGAAAATATGTTTATTCTACTATCTTTATTCACTGTGGGACTAATGACTTGAACAAAACTCTATTAAATCATAGGAAAGCAATGATATTAGATATCATTAAACTGTTAGAAAGTAGGAAAATAAAGGTTGTGCTCAGTGAAATAATCCCAAGTATGAAGTGGAATGACTATCTGTATTCTAAAGTCTTGTTTAACACCTGGTTAAGATCTATATGTTAACTCATACTATAAGATTTATATGTTAACTTGGACTATATCATTAGTTACTTATTGGGAATGGTTTATTTGTGATTATCAAATGTTTGCCAATGATATGCTGCATATTTCAAGTTTTATCAATAGTAAATTGGTTACTTTATTTCAAAAACTTAGGAATACTGCTTCTGGTAGACCTAGGATCTCAGACTATCCAGGACTTTCTAAAGCTATATTATTGTAATGCAAGATGTTTATAAACGTTACTTTATGTTCCATGACAACAGAAAATGGATATAATAGTAATAACTTAAGCACATGATCCAACTATTGTATTCTTCCCTGGATATAAGAAGATTGAATGTATTTGGATAGAAATGGAGGTGGAGTTGTAATTATTTTTAAAGGTAGTTTAGTTTACACACAAAATGAACGTAACACTGACATAGAGATGACTTAGATTGATATGCATTTATTTTCTGGATCAAATAACTTTAGACTAATTTGTCCTTATAGAAAACATTCCATGGACTTGTAACACTTGCAAAGAATTTATTAATGTTTTGGAATTACAGTTTGACCATAGCTTTGTTGTTTATCTGGTGATTTGATTTATCCAAATATATATAAGTTAGAGTATTCATCAAAAAGAACATTTGAAATTGAATTTGTAGACAATTTACTTCAATTTGATATGACTTAATTAATGTATGCTCCTACTAGAGGTAGTCACATACTAGATACCTTTGTCACAAACCAACCATCACAAGTTAAAGAAATTATTCTGGGACCACCATTATGTAATTCTAACCATTGTTCAATCACAACTTGTATTTTGTTTGGATCTATTTTACAATCAAGCATTACTAGGAAATATCAGTATCACAAGATTTCCTTTATAGGTATAAATTATTCTATAAATGTAAATGACACGTCATTGCTATCAAGTAATGAAGGAGATGGAGGCTATTCTATCCTGGACTCTATTGTGAGTAATGCTATACATTTAGTAACTTGCACTAAAGCATATAAACTCACAAATTTCCTTACTAGTGGGACATTGAGCTGCATTAAATTCATAAAAGAAAAAAAGGATTCTTTCAAAAATTAAAAAAATATTTCTAGTCCATATATTAAGTCTAGATTAAATTTTATTACCAAAAAAGAAAAAGTTTATTAAAGAGTAAAAAGCCTGAGTCCAAAAAACGCTTAATCTTCAATAGCTAATAAAAAAAACAGTTTTATAAATGTACTAGTTCTGCTACAATGAGCACATATTCTGTTCCATCTACCTTTGTAAATGGGAAATGACAACTGATAATTATAGAATTATTGAAAAGTTTTTTTTTTTCAGACTTACCACAACCTAGGTATACTGTATAATGACTAATTTGGGCTTGGTTTTTATAACTAATAAGAGATGTCCTACAATAAATATAGAATTGATTTCAAAGGAATTAAATAAGTTAGGAAATAAAACCTCTATGATTCCAGATTTTATTACAGTGATGATGATTAATGGCTTGCAAAGTCCTTTCTTGCCAGTGTTTCATAAGATCTTTAATACTTTGCTATGTAATAGTATAGTACCTTCCATTTGGAAAGAAATTAATTATTTCAACTATTTATAAAAAAGAGAGAAAAGGGACTTGTGAAATTATATACCTATACGTTTTACAGCTATTTCATATAAGTGTTATGAAAGAGTTGCACAAAATCTACTTTCTGACTCAATGAATCATAACAAATGTACTGATATATATCAACATGGGTTTCATCCTGGTAGATCAGCACTCACAAATTTGGTGGAATGCTATGCCCAGTAACTTGGGCTCCCGAGTATTTAATAGTCCTTGTTATCTACATGGATTTGGCTAAGGCTTTTGATACGAGTTCATATAGTTCATAGGTTTATAGGCTATAGTAGTTCAGTAAATGATTCATTAAAGAAATATAATCCCTTTTTAAATAATTGGCTTATTCTTTGGTTGCTGGGTCATTCTTAGCATGTAGCAGTCAAAGGGAGTAACTACAGTTTCCCCCTGTATTTTCTGAAGTACCACAGGGCTCTCTGCTTGGCTTTTTTCCTTTGAATTTAATATTTTCAACTAGTTCAAACAACAATCAGCACTGGTGATTGTAAGTTTGGATTTACAGCTGATAAGGAAGGGTCCTCAGTGTCTAAATCTGAATTATTGGGTAAATGTTCTTCTTGGGCAAATAACGCAGGACTGAAATTCAGCCCAGATAAGTATAAAAAATGTATTTTAGCAATCCTGGAATAAGACCAAATTTATTTTTGAGTCACACACTTTTATTTGAAACTGATTGCTGTAAGTACCTGAGTATACACATATCTGATTTTTCTCTTTATCTCATGTAACCATTACAAAAAATGTGTGTTATTATTAATGGGATGTATATTTAAATCTTTATCGATATGACATAAAAAAAGACTGGTTCATTTATATAAGATGTAAATCTGACCTGTTTTACAGCATAATAGACTTTTTGCTAACATAATAGGCATGACATAGTGGTCTTGGAGTGAGTTCAATCAACATTTACAAAATAAATGCTTTCAACTCATCACTTACCTTATTCAGATAGATGCAAAACTCTAAATTTATTTATATACCACTATAGGCTTACAAGAGGAAAAGCTATATGTGCATATAACATTTTTAGGGATGATTTGCTACAATTTATATTATAATATCAATCTCTCTGCCAACATGAAAAACAACCAATATTGTTTTAATATGTATGACTGAAAAACACAGTTAAGATGGAAATGTATAACTCAGCTGAATCCTGAAATTTGGAATCATATACCAACTGATATTAGGATGTCACATACTACTGAGCATTTTAAAAGCAAATATGATCACTAGATGGGAAATAATGTATTTGCAATTGAATTTAATGAGTCAGTGTTCTTTACAACCTAAGGGCCTGAACAATGAAATATACATACGAGAACCTATGAGATACTGACAACCAAAATAAGAAAAAACAGTACACAATGCCTATATAATAAGATGTGTAATGTAATATGTAAACTTAATGAATTGAAGGATGTTTTCATGAGAGGAATATAAATATCTCTTCCCATAAGGTAGTATGAAAAATTGTTAAATTAACTAATGACTTGTCTTACTTGACCCATACTATATTTAAGCTCAGCTGGAGTCTGCTGTCCATGCTGAAGACAGATCTCCTTGAACTGTTTAAAATTATTTATATAGATTTTTTTTTGTCCAGTTACAATAGTAGGTACTAACAAAGAATAAGGAACATAAGTACAATGAAATGCTTTTCTGTTCACCAATAGTGGCTGAGAAAGGATCCAACTTCCTTCCCAATCAATATACCATAAGCCATCTGTAATCAGGTAAAAAAAGTTGCTATATTTTCATATGAGACTTGCATACAAATTCTGCAGTACCTAGTTTACATGTCAAGTGCTTGTTGTATAGCTTATCAATAATTACATCACATTATCGTTTTCTCAACAGTTTTGTACACTGACTTCAGCAACTCTACCATGGGAAGAAAATAAATCTGAATCTCTTTCTTCCTGCATAACAGTGTAAACTTAACCACAACATCCTTATTTGAAAAAATGCTTAATCATTTTCATGAGACATATGAAATCACAAATCCTCATCTACTGAACACATAATATTTCTTTCAAATAGTGCATAGAGATCTCTTTTAATTGCAATCAATGCTCAAAAGGTGCAAGTTTGGCTCTATTCTCTGTGTTTTAAGGAAATAATCTTTAATTCCTAGTAAATATCGTGGCAATTCCAAAAGGTCTACACCCACTTAAGAGTCTGTAAAAGTACTTTTGCACTAGTATGTAAATAATCTTGTTCAGTTCTGTTTCATGCCTTATCATACTGAACCAATTTCATAGTATTTTTGAGTCTATTATTACTTCTTCACTTAAAAGCTAATCTACTCTTTGAGGTAAATTATTGGAAAAACCCTTGCAGATTTAGGGTAATTTTTAATTGACATGCTACATTTTATAATCTGCTGTTATTTTTCAGTTCCCATACTTCTGCACCACATCAAAAGGTGCTTTTAATTGCAGATTTATTTTTTATTAGTAAAGAAAATTCCAGGCATTTACCACTCAGCCAAGTGCAATTGCTGAAAGTACTTATAGTTTTCTCAAGTCTAACTCTCAGTGACTTCATCTGTTTACTCCATTAAGTACTGTTCAAAAAAAGCAAATCCCAGTATTTATGTTCATGCACTGCCTCAAGTTCTGCACTATTAATAAACAACATGAGCTAATTTCTCTGAGTTACACATCATAGCTTTGCTTTTAGCAGAGTTAACCTTGAAATCATACCTCAAAAGCACTTTATTATATAATTGATTATACATTTCCATTTTGCTTAAAGAAGTAATTTGTATATCATCTGCCTATGCTACTAAAGGGCATCCAACTCTCAGAATGCCTCTCTTTTTCTTCTTGGAGATAGCTCTAGTTATTTTGTAAATATGAATTATAAATAACCAACAGACTGAGCTGCACCCTTGCCGAACACTCTTTAATATAAATAAAGATTTTGTATAACTCCCTTTCCCAAAGACTTTTACCACTGCCTTCTCATCTTCATGTAGGGCTGAAATTAACTTTTGCTGGGATTAATTTTTTATATGATATGTATCTGTTGAAATTGTCAAATGGATCCTCTAAATCCATGAAAGTGACACACAGTTTCTTTTTACAGAATATGATGTACCTCTAAATTAAATGTTGAAAAAAAAGTGTGTTTCAATTACATCTTTTTTTAATAATAAAAGCAATTTATAATTTTTGAGAAATAATCATTTATTGTTTTATGTTTATCCTTTGTTTACCTGGTTATTCACAATAGGGTAGTACACTCTTTTAAGGGGATATCTGAGGTAGTATTTATACTATTAAAGTAAATTTGGCCAGGGAGTCAGGGAACTTCCCCTATTCTTTTTGATAGCTACTGTGAGATATTTTGCATCCACCTGAGCTACCACCAACACAAGCAGACAGGTCCTTGGTTTAATGTCTCACTCAAAGACCGACATGCTCAGGAGTGTAGCTCCCTTCTTTTGCTGCACTGCAATGTCAGTAATCAATTTGCTTGTAAGAATAAAACCAAAAGCCTCTGCACTGAAGGTGAGTGTGCTACCTGCTGCATCACTGACAATGGTAGTCACTTCATACAATCATGTTAAATTCTTCATTCAACTGCATTCCTGCTAATATCTGAAAAAAATATTTAATGAATGGCCTGATAAACCTATTGTGTACATAATTTTTGTTTTAATGTGCATCCTTTTTTAATATAATTGGAACTTTATTCCACCTTTTCAGGAATTAGGGAACTTCAGAGAATTTACAAAAACATCAAAAGCATTTACTAAAAGGACATGCCCATGTATTCATGATATAAATTACTATTTTCTTTTTTGCCCCAGAGCTTTTGTTTTTTTTTTAATTCTTAATGAGCATCCCTGTTCTAGTTGCAGAAAACTCTTAGAATACATTGTCATGTTTTTCCTTAAGTGTTACCCTACTGAGTTTGAATTTTGCCTCCATTTTGAATTTACTAGTTTAATATTGGCACAATTCTGCTGAATTACTATTCCAGTCTCCCTGCTTTTTATTATTATTCATAATTCTGTGATCAACTTCCAAAACATTTGTGTACTATTAGTTTCTATCGCTCATTACAGTTTGCTCCCATTGTCTAGTATATACTGATTTTGTTTTTCTTTTTCTCTCAGCAACTTGTAAAACTCTTTTTACTTTTTATTCCTTTGTAACATGCCATAATTTTAAACTGTACACATTTTCTTAAAGAGTATTATGTATTTTGCTTCAAGCCCAAACAGTGTTTTTGAATGACTTTTATTTTCCTCATTGTTATCAATATTTGATACAGTTCCATAAATTATGCTGTTACTATGTCTTTATTGGTCTGTTTTCAAATATTTCTTCACTCCAGTAGGAACTGAATTTAGTGAAATATTCTGCAGACAATGGCAAATCCCTTTTAGACATTTTGGCTCTTACTAGTAACATTACAATAAGCACTAGTGAATGTCTGGTAGCAGACACAAAACAGATTAGTGATGTGTATTCTTTTCTGTAACACAACAAGAAATTACAATAAATTTAATTTGTTACAGCAAATGGCACCCCTCCAACTGTTACTGAGGAATGAGTGTCTGAGTTCTTGAACAAATTTAATGATCCAGCTGCTGGCCCAGATGACATTAATAGATTTCATTAAGTCAACGTAAACTCAACATTAGTGCATGCCTCATTGATACATATCATTTGATTGCTATTGAAGGTTATGATTCTCAACTCTAGAAATCTGCCAAAATCTTTCTTCAAAGGGAGTACTCAAAGTAGCACTAACACCTTCAGGCGTATTAACCTTACCTGTACAGAAGGAATGTGTTTACAGGGTTCTGCTGAACTGCATCAAAGGAAATAACATTACTATTAAATATATGACTTTGTGCAGGGTAGAACTACAACAATGTCTTTGATGGCCTGTATATAGGCTTAGCAGCTTACTTTCATTTCTTGAATAGGGCCTAGGTATTTGATTCAGTTCCCCATTCCATTATAATTTCAACTCTAAATAAATGAATATTACATACTTTATTGTCTGGTGGATCTTGGTTTGGTTGAAGTATGTGTGTGTATGTGTGTGTGTGTGTGTGTGTGTGTGTGTGTGTGTGTGTGTGTGTGTGTGTGTGTGTGTCTGTGCACCAAATCTCTGAAAGTTGAAATCAATGAAAACTCATTTCACTGAATCACATTTCACTGAATGTAAGTAGTGTTGGGCAAATAAAATGTATATGCCCTTTTATGCACTGTAGTGTGATCCTGGAGTTAGTATATACAGTAACGGGGGTGTGGGGGCACCCCCCCAACTACCTTTGGTTTTATATTGTTAGCTTTCTGTGAAATGAGATTCATAATTATATAAACTAAGTAGGTGGGGCCACCCACCAATGTGGGGGGCTGTGACCCCACACCCACCTAACTATATATACTAACTCCAGGATTGCAAAATTCCTTCATCAGATGGAATCTGGGTATCAACATTTGCAGAAAGTGCAAACCTTGGGACTATTATATCATCTACTAAAGACCAGAAAGGGTTTCAGTTACACCTGGACCACTTCTGTCAGTGATCAGAAATTCATTTGGGATATTTCATTTTTGCAAATGTAAAATTATGTATTTAGGACATTTAAACAACTATTACCACTGTGCTATAAGCTGTAATATTTTTTGGAATCAAGTAAGGTGTTTTGTGGCCTGAGGATGTTGGTAAATACTGATCTGTGCAAATTCATGTTGGTCTGATGACCAGGAAATGTCTTACTTCTGGATGTAAAGAGGTCCTTCTGCTAATGTACAAGACACTCACCCAGACAGTTTTAGAGTGTGTGACTTTTTATTATTATATCCCTATGGATATTGTAAGGTTAGAGAAGGTCCAGAAATATCATCTGAAACAAATTACCAAAGTGACTAGATAAATACACACTACTAATATTGCAGTTGCTTTTGGTCTGCTATAGATTGAATGGTGGTAACCAAAGGTGAGTCTATTAAGTGTTCCAAAGACCTGATCTTATTTTCAACTCTGTCTTCTAGTTTTTCATCTCATGATGTTAATACAAGAAGTAAACATCAGTTAATTGTGGTTAACGTATACCACAAAATCATTAAGAACAAGGGCTTGGAACAGTTCATGTCTACTCATTAGGAATTCTAGAACACTTAGTTATTTTAAATGCAACACAGATGTTTACTTTAAATGTGAGTTTTTTTGACATGTTCCATATTTGTTATAAACTCATATGAGGTTTAGAACCATCACAGTAATATTCTAACATTTTGTTTCAGTTGTCTTTTTATGAGGTACTTAAAGAACTGTGCCAGTATTTTTCTCAACTTTTCTCATAACTATTTTATCTTTAACATATTTACATATGGTACCAACAACTTGTACATAAAGAAATTACAAAATGATCCCTGTTCATTCTAGGTTATAATTTTAAACTGTAGTCCATGTCACTTGTCTCACATATGATTGAGTAATTAATATCTAATACTTTTCTGTGTTTTAAATAAACTACTGATAGACACGACTTCCTATCTTTACAGTAATACTCTTAAATGTTTATAACCAATAATTTTTATTTACTCATTTGCGAAATGTTTTACCTTTCTGTCTAGGGGAACCGTTTTTGTATTCTCTTGGTTTAGATACTCAGTATATATTGTATAGCTTTGAGTTCTTGTACTCATATCTAACATTTTAAGTAAAGAATGATATTTTTAGTCTACAGTCAGTAATAACACTATTTATACAATCCCACATGTTATTATTTTATAGTTTTGAGGGGAAACACAATTATGATTACAAATGTATTATTTTTGAATTTACTTTTATTATTCTACTTTGTTCTGTCTTTTCAGTTAGATGTGAGATTAAACTTTACATTTCCATAATGACAGTTATTAAATCTCCAGTTGTACTCCTAGTTCTCTTACTCTTCCTATCATCTATTTCATGTAATTCAAGTTTTGAAGAAAATCTCTATCCGAAATCCCAGTTTCAAGTATACATATTGCCTCTGATTGTTTTAAGAATTTTATAAACTTATCTAACATTTTACTCTTCAAATATGCAAAACCTTTTCTTACAAATTCCTCAAGAACTTCCTTTTTAGTCTGAAAGGGATGAACAGGAAGGTGGTAAGGTGGATGTGGCACCTCTGAACCACACATCATATATGTCTTAGTTACCTATCTATAAATGGACAGCTTTTATAAATTATTTCTGAACTAGCTTGAGATGGTGACTGCTGGCATTTGTGAGATCATGTTTAAAGCATTATTGCATTAAATATATTCTTGGATTTCTGTCTGTCTAATATCCAGCATGGCTGGGTGGTGATATATAGGTAACTTTCAATTAAAATATTAAACCTCCATGGTATACATTGAAAGCTTAAGCACATAAATTGGTCAAAGATAATTAATGGCTCTGTTTATGATAAGTCCATTATACAGAGTCCTGCTTTCACACTTCAAATACAGTTACACAGAAGGCACTGGGTTTTCTTGGTAGACTCTGTATATGAAAAACTAAGGTGTGTGGGATACTCTCAGTATGAAAACTACAAGATGGGAGGGCGAATGATGGTGAGCTCCTTCAACCTGTCATTGCTTTTAGATATTGTTTCCCTTTATAACCTTGCTTTGCTTTTGCCAGTAGAGTGAAGCTTCAGACATGCTCAACAGTCTTTTCCAATTATTTATGAACATAGCATGTGTGTTTTGTAATTTATATTACTGAGTATATAATGTATGTGATGCATAACATTTATCTTCATTGTTATAATATATAACAGAAACATATCCCAATATCCAATATAAAGTAAATGATAGATACAATACAAGTGAAATTTTGCAAATGTAGCCATACAAAAACATTTGCTACATACTGATATGCAGTCTTACAATATGCAGGCTAAACATATGCTGTCTGAATGTACTGTTCCCACAGTTCCCATTCATTTCTAAGCAATTTGATCCTTCCTTTTTCTAAAGATCCATCTTCCATTTATTTTACCTCTTTTATGATAGTCAGTACTTCAGACACAGTTGATTTAGACTTTGATTTCCATTTTCTAGTAAGTGTTTTTTGGTCACCAACAGAACTGAACTTAACAAGGCATTATTATGGCTAGTCAATCTAAATCAAGTGTCCCAGCTCAAGTGAATCATTTCCTTAGTAACAGCCATGTGCTCACCTGATATTTCTGACAGAATACTCCCTAGGGAATTTTTGAAATCTGCCAGTTTGTATGTTCTCAGTTACCTATTTCTTCACTATCACACCTCCAAAATTTGCTATCTACCTAAGAAAAATTATTTGTAGTCTGCTTGGGATATAACAATACCTATGGAAACACTTTCAAACAAAAATGCAGACATTCTGGACTTTGTTGCATATTTAGGAGCCATACATATGTCCTCCCAGTGTTACCTTGTAAATTGCTTTTCCAATCTCTCTTCCCAATCTTTTCTAACCCCCTGTGACTGGTTCATATAGTTATCATGCAATGTTTTATGTGTCCTACTAATTACCCATTTTTAACATCAGTTTCTGTTTTAGATTCAACTACATAGGGACTAAATAAACTGAATAGGTAATCCTAAATGAAAGACTTAGGTCTTTCATTTAGGATTCCCTATTTCTTTTCTCTTTGCTTATATTCTGTTATAAATCCTGGGAAAGCAGTTTCTAGTATGCAGTCCAGATGTCTTCTTCGGATCACCCCATTCTATTACCTTTCACTCTCTAGTTATTTGCTCACAATATGTAAGTTCCTTTGTTAGTTTTCTCATATAAACTCCAGCCCCCTCTTGTCTATTTTCTGTACTTCTACTTGCAGTCATCCCTATTAGGGAAGGCAGGAACTGAGCAAATTATGTAATGCTGAACTGATGATAGTTATAAAGAAAGAAAATATAGGTCACATATATGTAAAAGGAACAATGTTAATTTGCTTTGGTATCTTTTCTGTTACTTTATTTTTTGCCTATATTTTGAGTGATAATTTAATAAATGTGTTTAAAAGAACTTTTCTGAAATAATAATGCATGTAGTACAAAATAAGTGCAAAATATGTTCAATGTAACACCTACTAGCAGGATGACTATCCTTAAAAATCCGTACTAAGCCACAGGTGTCATGCATACACCATGCAAATACTACAGGGCAGGAAGTGCTGCACAGTTGAAAGGGGCAATAAAGAGATCACACTTATCCAACACTGTCTAGTACAACCTGGATGGCAGACATAGAGCATTCCACTGTCTAGTACTTCCTGCTAAATGCTAGACTTCTTGGCTTGTGAATAAAGGAGTATATGGAATCTATTTTAAGTTCGATTACATGATATTGCCATCATAAATCACTATTTCAAGTTCTCAAAAATCAAATTTAAAGTTGTAAGTGTTTACAGTGTTGAGCTTTAAGTAACAAGTTTCCAGACTTTTGCAGTAAATCCGCGGTGGCACAGCGGTAGTGTTGTTGCCTCACAGCAAGAGGTTCTCCTGTTCAATTCTCAGCTGGAGTGCCTTCTGTGTGGAGTCTGCATGTCCTCCCCGTGGTCAAGTGGCCTCCGAAAGACAAGCGTGAATGGGCTAGCCTTTGCTGAAGGATGGGTATTGGGCTGGCAACTTGGCACCATAAAAATCAATTGCCAATCATTAGCGGACCGGAGTTCCGCTGTGGCAACCCCTAACCGGGAAAAGCCGAAAAGACCAACAATTCAAGACAGCAAAGCGTGAATGGGCTAGCCTTTGCTGAAGGATGGGTATTGGGCTTGCAACTTGGCACCATAAAAATCAATTGCCAATCATTAGCGGATCGGAGTTCCGCTGTGGCAACCCCTAACCGGGAAAAGCCGAAAAGACCAACAATTCAAGACAGCAAAGCTGAAAATAGTATTTCACTGCAAAATCATAGTTCTGAAGTAGCATTTGACATTTTCTATAAAATGTAATCAAGTGAAATATGTTTTTCACCGAATGTTTTTTCAATTAAATTTTTTCAGTTATTTGTGATTAGACAAAAGTTAATTTGACTAAATGAAATTAGATATCACTATTGAAATGCTGAAAACAAAGGACTGAAAATACAGGAGGTATCAGAGATAGCTCTTTTTCTTTATATTGATTTTTTTGCAAAGGGACTACCCTCCTCCCTGCATCCCCATATTAGTGCAAGCCACCTCTCATCCCCAAACGTATGCATACCAAACGTATGACTGGCATACCTTAGAAAAAAGGGAACATTCTAAGAAATGGAAATCTTGGTCTTAGTATATGTAAGTCAGGATTTTCAGTCATTCATTCTCCACATTCTGAAACTATGCATTGCAAGTCTCGGTAATTGAAATAGTTATCATACATGGGGGCAGTGCAAATGCAGGGAGAGAGAGAGAGATGGAGTGGAGAAATAAAGAGACAGATTCAGGGACAGAGAAAGAGAGAAGAAATAGAAAGAGGGAGAGACTATGTTAATGTAGGCAATCAAGCAGCGTATTTTTGGCAGAAAACTGGCCTGCCCAGAGAAAGCACATCAAAACTGCACACTAACCAGAAGTCAGGACTTAGTCCAAGACCTAGAACTGTAACAAAGACATCCTAAAATGTTGCCACTACACTGCTCAGGATACAAGGTAATGCAACAAACTTCCCTAAATCATATAAGTATTCATTCAGATTAACATTTTAGTTTTATAGATGTCACTGACTGACCTCTGTATAACTTACCTTGGTACTAGAAGATCTGCAAGTGGCTGGGATTCATCATCCTGTAATGATCTCATTGGTGGCTACTACCAATTTTAAGAAGCAACTTACCCTAGTCTATGCACTCTGTCACTGTTTCTTTACTTCACTTGTGAAAGTAATCCTAATAAGGTGAAACAGTGGCAATACATATCTTATATTGTAAGAGTGTTCATTTGACCAGAAGAGCTGTGCAGTGAAAAACAAATTCAGTGATCTGAATCTCCACATGAACCAGCGTGCCATTTCCCTAATCGAGTTGTGACTTAAGTTTTCTTTCCTATATGACACAGCCTGCAGTGATGCAGATTCATCTAGTCAAATATTTATCAGTTAGCAAAAGGAAAATCTCTTAATCAACCCACAGCAATAGTGATCAACCTAAAACACTCCAATCAAATGATACATCTTGACTTGAATTTAAAAAATGCAAATACTTATGCATTTTATTAGTGGTCTATATTTTAGAACTTTTTATTAAATAACATTATTTATGCCTTTTTATTTTACTACCTTCGTCAGGAGACATAGCACTTCTTAATGGACCATAATAGTCTAAGCAGTGTGTAGGTTGTTTCACCAAGGAAGGACAGTTTCTGTTTGTGCTTGAAATATCTCTAACCACTGCAGCTTGAGCTGCATCATGTCAGCTGTTGCTCTTTTGACTTTTTATCACATAGGATTGTAATTTATATGTATGTCTAATCACCGAGGAGTATACGTCACCATAATTGCTGTTTATTTTTCTGTTTGAGTGTGACTAGTACTTGAACAATGGGAATTTTAACTGGTGGAGGAAGCTACATCAAGATGCTTGTATTGCAGACTTATTAAACACTATTTATATTCTGAATTTCCAGTCTTCAAAAAGAAGTACATGGAAATAAAATCTACAGATACAGTTAACTGTCGATACTCTATCAAAATGAAGCATTTTATTTTCCTTTGCTTATGCAACTGCAATACTGTTTTTTTATGTTAACTAAGATATTTTAAAAGTGAAGAACTTATATGTCAATTTGATAAAGTGGCTACTGTCACCTTTTTGTAATGAAGGGTAGCCTCAAAACATTGATGGACTACAGTCATTGGCTCTTTTGAAGAGAGGCACAATTTAGCCATCAGCTGTCATGCCACAGTTTGTTTGGTTTATCAAAAGTATGCTCAGTAACTGAGGTCTAGGCATCAGATTAAAAGTTTAATTAGTGGTGGCACACCATGCATACATTTAAAGGATATTGAAGTGGAGAGGTGTGAGTAGACCCTCATGGGAAATATTGTGCATAAATTTCAAATGTTGTTTTTAATTTGACCATAAATGTCTCTGGGCTCAAAATGAGGCAGACAAAATAGTCTGGAGTCAGTGTGTATAACCCTGCATTCAACTCAATTGGTTTGAGAGGTGCTGGTCATAACACAAGACAGTTGCAGACATTACCCACATGGCCATAAAAGCAGTCACACTTTTGCAGTCATACTGCAGTGACCAATATTATGGATTTGGTTTCTGCTACCTGTCGCAGTAACAGCTATGCCTACTTCTTCAACCAATTCTTTTTATCAGTTAACAACATCCTTTTACTTACTCAAGCTGAAAGAGACCAGTCTCTACCAGCCATAAATCATTCTGTCTGTAATTTGCTCTCTCCCAGTTCTGCCACCTACTCAGCATGCCTTCCTGTAATTTAGCCTACAGAACAATCCACAAGTAATATTATTCTCAGATATTGCAGATATGACTTACTGTGCAGATATGCTAGTGTCCTGCATTGTTTATCCAACATATTCAGTTTGTACAGTAGACAGAGACAATAGCCCTGCTTTGGGCAATAAAGATTTCTCTTTGTGAAATAAACAGTAACAATAGCGCTGTTATTGTAATACTGACTGCAAGGGAAAACAATCTAGTACCAGTTCATTCAATTCATGTGATTTTAATGAAATAGTTGTTTTCACTGATGACATTTTGCCCAACAGACAGGAAAATTAGCAATGCTTTGTAGAGTACATATTAAAATACACTGTACATGGAAATATAATTTTCCAAGTAGAACATTAACATTTTGGTTTGCATGCAATTGTCACAAAAATGCCAGATACATCATATTAATGTTTACTCCAATCATTATTTGACGCAGACCTGGTAATAACAAAACAAGTTGGGGGGGGGGCATACACTGTTTGCAACATAGCAGTATTGGGTGCTAACAAGTCCTATTCTGAGATACCCAATGTGGGAGTAGAGAGTGTCTGAGCAGACTTATGGTATTTTACATTACATTTTATTAGAAAGAAGAAGCAACATATGATAGTTTAAAATAATTTGTCAGTGTAGTAGTTTTCTGACTGGAACAAAGTATTACCTGAATGGAGATAGGACATAAACCAAGAGATAGCATTTTCAAATCACAGAGACTAATGATTAACAACATTCTTTTGAAATAAACAAAGAAAACAAATAAACTAATGAATAAAGAATTCAATTAATTAAATGGGACACACATTTTAAAATGTCAGCTGAAATCAACATTTAAGACTGTATTATTAAAAAATGTTGTTTGCAGCAGAGTACTATTATGTGCTTACAGCTTGTTTTCAGACATACTCAGTGGGAGAAGAGGAATTAGGAACTGAGACTGCAAAAATCAATTTAGGTCGAACGTAACGTAACATGCACTATATTAAAATTACAAACAAAACCAAGTCCAGTCACATGTTCCTCAATCCTTTTATTGAACCAGCTGACTGGTGCAGATTATCATGAAAATGTCACGGAAATTCTATGTTTTAAACTTTGAAAAAATCCCAGAAAAATGAAAACAAAAGAGTTTAATTCTGTTGGATTCAATAAACGGATTGAGGGTTGTTGGGCTGGACTCGCTTTTGCTTGTAGTTCTGGCTCTTGATTACTTGTTTGCTGGTGCTTTAAGTTCACTGTATTAAAATGACCTCACAGGGCAATATTTGCTACCATACACCTGAAGAAAGAAGGTGTATATATATTGTTACTGAGAAAGAAATTTGAAGCTCCTTTAATTTCCACTGCGTAGTACAACCTACTGCTTCTTAATATTAATGACAAATGCATTGGTAGTGTATTGTGCTATTATTCTCCCTACCACCAGTTGTAAGTGCACTAATATTATTTTGCCTTTTCTGTGTTAAAAAAAGATATGTTTGAAATGATTGCCACATTTATATGGCCCAAACTATCAGGTAGTTGCAGCTTTCAATTTCATTAAAGCTTACCCTGGCAGAAAGTTTAGCTAAACATTTTTGTTACATTGCATACTACCTTGTAATGAGCACCTTTGAAATAATATATTGCTAGCTCATGCAGACAAGCTCGTACAATGCAAATCAGTTTATGGTCAGATAATGAAATGTTTCATTTCAAACACCAGTAGATCTCAGTGTAAAAAAAACTATGAAAGTAAAGTATTTCAGTGCAGCCACTAAAGAGTTTAAATGTTACAAATGAAATTTAACTTTCCATAGTAGTATAGGATAACAGAAACGGCATTCAAGAAGTGGGTCATGCAGTTCAAATCAGGAGGATGTTTTAATATGGGAACTAAATGTAAAATGTTATGCTACTTTTCAATGCATTACATTAAATTTTAATGGAGTCATGATCTTGATGAAGTCACTGTGGAGGTTCATTAACCAGCACGAAAGGAGTGGGTGTATTTGTTAGGTCATTAAAGCAACCGCTTCTTCAAAAAGTTTTTTTTTCCTTGAAACAGAAATATATTAGAGACTTCCTGCCTTTAAACAAAGGACTGATAGAATCTTAACATGCATAAATATACTGTAGTTTGTCAGTCATGGTGTGATGTGTTCACAACTATAATTTTAAACTGATAATAAAAAGAATTACATATGACTGGAATTCTGCTCAAATACAAATCTCAGTACAAAAAATACCTAATATTTCATAATTATGTTGTATTTGTAATTATTAGTGTGGTACTACTTTTACATTGTGCATACTTTAAGTTACTGGACTACATGAAAAGAGACATAGTGGAGTCTCGGATTATATAGCCCAGACAGGTGTGATCCTAGCCCTGAGCAGCATCCTACAATTGTCCAGAATGATACCGCAGTATAAGCAGAAAATGATTGACTTCAACAACTGGCTAATGTTCTGGTGTCATTCTTAGGTGATCCAGTATCTGCCTGCTTGGAGTGACATGATTGACAGAGCTCAATGCTTTGCCAGAGATGACCTGCATCTGTCACCCCTGGGTTTCCGGGTACTGGCTAAGGCTCTTGCCACCCCTATAGTGCCTTTTTTAGGTGGTGTTCCAAAGACCAAATTACCACCATAACAGCTATAAATAATTGCAATCTGAGGGTCATGCTGCTCAACGCTAGAAGTCTAAATCTCAAGATGCACTCACTTGAAGAACTCCTCAAAATGGAGAACATCGACATTTTTGCTGTAATGGTGGCCTGGTGTAAAGCAACAGAAAGGACCCCTGTGGTACCAGGCTCTAACTCATTCCACACCTTTCAGCCCTAGAACATGGACCGAAGCTCCAAAGGCGGTGGTGTCTCCATATTCATAAAGGATATTCACACCTCCAGACTAGTAGCCCAGCATAACACATCTGAGATACTTCAGGTGCAACTAACATTGGGTAAGATGGTGATTCAGGTCATAGCCTGCCATAGGTCTGCAGTCATGTCCTAAGACTTTCAATCCACATTCCTAAGCACCCTGAAAACTATTAGTCCAGTCCAACACTCTCATACTAGGTGACTTCAACTACCCTCCATCAACTGGGAAAACTATTCATGTACCAATACACTGGCCCAATGCTTCCTGGAATTCATCAGTTCCAATGCCCTGGACCATCTCATTATTACCCCCACTAGAGGAAGCAACATCCTTGACCTGGTTATTACTAACATGGGCAACCGTTGCTCAACACTAATAGTCAATTCCTCGCAGGTTAGATCCGACCACAAACTAATCACCATGGAAACCCCCCCCCCACCCCCCCACAAAGGTCACCATCATGAAAAACTTCTGCAAAGCTGACTTTGGGCTCCTAAAAACAGAGGTGGATAACGTCACAACACCCATGCCAATGGAAAACCGATGCATGGCTGCTGAATCATACACCAATGCACTGTACAAACACATACATAAATGCATGGAACTAGCCATACCCAACAGAACCAAGAAGCTCTCTTACAAAAAAAGGAAGCCAATCTGGTGGTCCTCTACCATTAATAAACTCTACAACAGAAGGAAGAAACTGTTGCAGAAAAAGGTGAAGTTCCATGACTGGAAAAACTCCCTTATTAGCTTCAAAAAAAGTTGAGATCACTCATCAGAACCTCTAAAGCCAGCTATGAAGGCAGAACTCTGGCAGACACTAAAAACAACCACAAAGCCTTCTGCAGTTATATCAAGAATCCTGACAACAATACCCAGATTTGCTCTGTGTTACTGCACAATGGTACCTCCTATACTGAGCCAACAGATATTGCCAACATACTGGCTGACAATTTAGTGCCAACTTTACCCCTCTCTCCCTCCATAAAAGACCAATCATGATACTAGAAGAATGCCAGGCACTCTACATTACTACAGTACATGTTAAAGCTGCATTGTCCAAGGCCAAGAATACAGCTTCCATGGGACCCGACAATATCCCTGGCTGTGTTCTACATGAACTACAAAGTGAACTGGAACCACATCTGCGTGCTCTGTTCACTCACAGCCTCACATCAGGCTTTATCCCTACCAAATAGCATATTGCTACAGTTATCCCTCTCCCTAAAGGGGGAGTGACTACAGACCCTGGGAATTATTGTCCCATTAGCCTGACAAATCTGATATGTAAGGCTATGCAGCACATCATCATGGACCTAATTAACAAGGATATAGGGAGTCTCCAAACTCTAGATTCCATGCAATTTCATTTCGTGAAAGATAGATCATGCCTGCTCAACCTGGTTGACTTCTTTGAGTCAGTCACCAGAGCTGTGGATGAGGGTAAGGCAGTTCATACAGCCTACCTTGATCTGGCCAAGGCTTTTTATACCATCCCTCACTCAGAAATTATTGATAAACTCACCAAACTAGGCATCAACCCCTATATCATTAAGTGGATTGCAAACCGGCTCACAGATAGAACACACAGAGTGAAAGTAGCAGACTCCAAGTCAGACTGCCGACTAGTCACAAGTGGAGTTCCACAGGGATCAGTCCTGGGTCTTCTCCTGTTTGGCATATACTTCTCAGAAGTCCAGGCCAAGATGGAGGGACTCTGGCTGACCATGTTCACAGACAACTTCAAGTTAGGAGCCAACTCTCCAAGTGATGCAGACATCCTACATAAAGGCCTCACTGAGACCAATGACTGGTATCAAAACCATGCCTTTAAGCTTAATGCCAAAAAATGCATTGGCAAAACTCAGCTCCCACAAATTACCACATTGACGGGAGCCCACTAAACACTGAAGGCTTTATAAGAGATCTGAGGACACATGTTGACAGCAATCTCTCCTTCGACCACCAAATTGCCACTATGGTCAGAAAGTCCTTCTATGTGGCACATCTCATTACCAAGGGTTTTGCATCCAGGAAGAAAGAGGCCATCATCTCTCTCTACTCTTGCCTCATTAGATCAATCATTGAGTATAATGCCCCATTTGGCATGTACATAGGCACCTGCAACAGCTGGAGAGGCCACAAAAGTATCTCACGAAGAGGATCCTAGGCCTTAAACACATGTCCTACACAGACAGATTCAAAAAACTCCAGCTATTCTCTGTCTCATATCATCTACTAACAGGCAATCTCTGCTTGACTTACAAATCCATGTCTGACCCAGCTCTGTTAGAAATGTTACACCTAAAGAAATCCCAATCCCTCCGCACCACACGCTCCAGAGACTGCAACCTCATTACCACAATCAACAGAACATGCTGTAGGGACAGATTCATAACTCAGAAACTGCCCATACATGTTAAGCAGAGCACCTCACCAGCCCTCTTCAAGAGAAATCTTGATGAGTGGATGGAAAATAGAAAGTTCACCCTGGGGATCACTCCAGTGGCTCTACTTGATAGGGGTACTGGGAACTGACATTGGGCGGCATGATTACAGGGTACTTCTATGGACTAGTCTTGTAAAGGCTGCAAGGCCATAAGCCTAGTACACACCTATGAACCTATGAACTTAACATATCATTAATATCTAATAGCTCGACTTGCTTCATTTCACATCCATGCAGCAAGCAAAGTTAGAAACAGCTGACACTGAAATGTGTAAATCTTTGCAGCAATATGATAAATACAGCAGTGTTTCCATCCACTCTAGGCTCCGTGGCTATCTATGTACATAATGCAGAATGAAGTTAAATGTAGCATCACCATTTCCACTTATCACAAAGCTTCCCTATAGCACAGCTACAGAGGAATGGTGTTACTTCCATTATAGGTAATGCCTGGTATGCAAGGAAATGCATAGACACAATTGCAGGTTGTTACACTTGTTGGGTCACTGTTTGCTACATCATGGAATGCCTGTGACCATTTTTTTACAACAGACAACACTCTACCAAACATTACTGTACCCCAACTTCATCACAAGACCCTGACCTTCTTCAGCTGATCCAAAACGTTGTGGATGTTGAATTTCTACAAGGTGGATGGGATGATGTTGTGTGAGTAGTAAACTGAACTGACACTGGAAGTACAATCAAAACTGCCTCAGAAAACAGGTGCTATGTTAGATTTTAAGACTGTGATTATGCAGATTTTTTGCAGAGGCATTCTAAGATCATTCACAAACATTCATAAATTTACAGTTCTCATTAACTTGCATGTAGTCATTAAAAAGTAATGCAACAATCTGCCACTTGCAAATATGCTTTGGCAGTGATTTAGAAGGTTTATTCACTGTATAATGAAAAACAAGTTTAAGATATATCATAAAATGATGATGATATGTTCACATTTGACTTTCATATATGCATGGAGCACAACTAATATATGAACTTTGACAAGATGTCATGTGTCTATACTTACATAATGGTAATTTACCATAATGCGATGCTAGGTATAACACAGATAATTTGTTAGTGATTGCACTTATGGACAGTATGACTGAATGTTTTTCTGTGCAAAACTTATTCCTTTACAGTAACCCGCCAGTCAGACAGCTGTACGTTGCTACACATGGCATATGATGGATGTGTATGCAACCATTCTCAGACAGCATTATGTGTGCCATATGTTTCCACAGTATAGAGCCTGTAGCAACATACTGTATTATTTTGGAATTAGTTGTGTGAAAAGAATATTTACTTAGACACAGTGGGTATAATCAGTCATTGATTGACTTGATCTGCCTATGTATAAAAATAGCACTTGAGAATAACATCTTTATGTTTGATGGGGTTTACTAACTACAAAAAGATGTAAAAAACAAAAAAAGGCACAGGAACAATGACAGCATCCGCAAACAAATGTTTAATAAAATGAATGTCCTTTAAAACCAATGTTATAATGGAACTATGTCCAAAATGAGCCAAAGAACAAGAATCAGCAAATCCAAGTGTAAAGCGATTTTCGTCTGTAAGTATAAACAGACTTCTTCAGACAAATGCACTACGTAAATCAAAGGCAATTTAAATGCTACAAAATAGTCACATGACAGATCAGATAACTCTTTAAAAATCAGAGCAATGCTGATTACTTTTCCACCTCTTTAAAGAAAAACAATGTGCAAAAATCAATAAAGAAACCTAACAGCCACTAAATTTGAATAAATTAATTACATTAAACACAGTAGTTAAATGTGTTCCATGCATTACATTATAATTGTTTTGCACTCTACTAATTAAAGGCAAAAAAAATGTGTTAAAAATGTATTTACTACTACAAAACAGAGTGTTTTAACGATGTATGTTAACACATAGTGTAACATGCAAAATGCTAGTGTTAAACATATTACCAGTACTTATGTGTACTTGTGTGTAAAAAAAAAACAACCTGGCTACACTTGTATCACAACTTTAAAATAAAACTAAAGTTGGTAAAGAGATTCCTATTCACATAGCGCTGTCACACTGCGTCCCCCCACATCAACAGTGTGCTAAACCATGAATACAAACGAGGGGCGCCCTGTACAGTAGTGATTGCTATGTAAAAACCACAAAGTGAAAACTACTATGCAACTTATTATTTAAAAACAAATATGTGGAGTAATGTAATACTGAATGTTTGTTCTAAACATTTAGTTCTGAAACAGTAGGTGCAATGACAGTATGTAAGGTAATACCAATATGTATTAATTAAATAGCCTATCCTGTCAAAATAAGGTTGAACACATATTGAAACAGGGTCAGCAAATACTGAACCTAACACCTTGATGTTATAAGGTGTACTTAAAGTTATACTACAATAAGTAAATAAATAAGTTAATACGCTACCATCATATTTATATAATTATAAATGCTCACTGTGTCAAAGTCAATCCATAACAAAAGATGTTGTTAAAAGAAGCAAGACAACATTAAATTAAAAAAAGTGTGTCAACTTTGTGAGTTGTACTAGAACGCAACTAATAGACCACCTATCTCCTTGCTAGTCAAATACAAACTGTACACATTAGGGGACCAGGTACATTAAATTGTAAATACTAGAAGTACTCGCCTAACGTAACCAATTTTTAAGTTTAAGTATACAAGTGAGCGAGTAAACCTCATTCAGTCCTGGTGGTCGACATGCATCCAAAGGTAACTGCCATAGAAGTTCTACCTTTTCTAAAATTAATTAACTAGAACCACCTCTAAGCATAGTATGAATTAGATTATCCTGGTCTTGTATTTGCTCAATAACTTTAAACTTGAATGAATGGTTAGGTTTTTCCATACAATGCTTTGCTAGTGCATTCTCTTGTTTATGTCTACTAATTGCATATTTATGGTCATAGATCCTGTCACGAAGCCTCCTATCGGTTTTTCTGACATAGAAGGCTGGGCATAGTTGACATAAAGCCAGATAGACTACGACTTTAGAATTGCAGTTAAATTTATTTCTCAAAACATAGTTTCTGTCTCTGATGATGAACTTACTGCCTATGTCTATGTATTTACAATAGTTACAGATCTCACAACGGGACATACCTGCTGTTCTGCATATGTTGTTGTGTCGACCTTCTATAATATTTTTTATGTTTTTACCACGCCTATAAGTAACAACCGGCGATGGTCCTAACTTTTGGATGATGTCTTTATCGGTTGTGAGCAAGTGCCACTTTCTTTTCAGAATGTCCACAACTTCTCTTGCTCTTAAATTAAAAGTAAAAACAAACCTAATGTTTCCATTGGTTGTTTGTGTTAACATGTACTTTCAGGTGTGTTATAGTTGGAAGTGTTTGTATGATTAGTCTGTTCAACGTCAATTAAGTCAAAGTCTAAATCGAACTCCCTTGGTACTAGTGAAGTGTCCTTATTCAAGGTTGGTTTGTATATTCCTTTTTCTCTTTTGACTTGGACTTCCATTATTATGTTGTTAGTTAACTCAGTGGGGTAACCCCTATGTGTGAACATATCATACAAATTTTCACATTCTGTTAGGAATTCATTTTGCATAGTGGTCATTCTTGCAGCCCGTACAACTTGTCCCTTAATAACAGACTTTTTTTGATGTAAGGGGTGAGAGCTGTTGAAATGCAAGAGTGAGTTAGAGTATGTACTCTTTCTATAAATTTTAGCTGTATAATGTTGACCCAATATGTTTTTTGATAAGAGTACATCAAGATAACTAATACTCAACTCTTGGTAAACATTAGTAAATTTAAAAAAATCAGTTGTATTGTTGAAATATTCAACTAGTTCTTTTGCTACAGTACTGTCACCTGAAATTATAATAAAAATATCATCCAGGTATCGGGTGTAAAAGGAAATACTGTTCTTCAAGTTTGTATTTTCAAGAGCAAATTTATGTTCCCACTGGGCTATGACTAAGTTGGCAAAACTGCCTCCACAAGGAGAGCCCATAGCTACCCCAACTTTTTGTAAGTAAATGTTGTTGTTAAAGGCAAAGAAATTGTATTCCAAAACTATTCCCAGTAGTTGTTCAATCAATCTTTGCTCAGAGTCACTTGCTCGTCTTAAACTGATGAATTCTACCACCCACTCAATACCTATGTAATGGGGGATAGACCTGTACAGGTCACAAATGTCAATAGTTAAAAAGTTTTTTCATCATTATATTCGAGTGTATTAATTTGTTCGAGAAATGACCACAAATCTTTACAGAATTGTTTTTCTTTACTTACATATGTTTTCAATATAGAGTCAATCACCTTAGCACAGGTGTATGTAATGGATTGACGGGCAACTACCAGTGCTCTCATGGGGGGATCACTGAGGTCTTTGTGGATTTTGGGCAACCCAAATAAGGAGGGTAGTCTAGGTGAAGGCAAATTTAAATAGTTGTTGATATGTATGTCAGTCAGTGAGTCAATGATTAAGTCATTAATGAACATTTTTATTCTGTTTTGTGCTATGTTTAACTCATTTAAACTCACTTTTTGATAAGCCTGACCTTCAAGAAGTTTTGTCATTTTGTCAATGTATTGACTCCCTTCCATTACTACTAACCCACCACCTTTATCCGGTTTCATTATACGGATGGGTAAGTTTTTAAACTGTGTTAGCCTCAATTTGTCCTCTGTGGAGTCATTGTAATGGTCAGTAGAACAAACATTCTTATTAAACAATTTCCTTATTTCTATTTCACACGTGATCAAAAAGATGGATTAATGGGTGCATAGGTGGATTGTGGGTACTTGCTAACTGAAGAACATGCCTGTTAGATGTCCCAACACCTAGTAAAGCTTTTGAATTAAACTTTCTAATATAAAGTTTAAAGTCTAAAAGAGTTTCAACTACATCACCTCTATTAGACGGAACAAAATTGAGTCCATTTGCAAGTAGTTCAACCAAAATGTTGTCCATAGTGAACTCAGTATAATTATAAATATTAAAGTCTCCTTTTGCATTAGTGATAAGTTTGTAGTTAGTAGTAATATTGGCGGGTTTGTCTACCTCAACGTCAAGGAGGTGACCCATTACCTCCTCCTGTTGCTTGCAGCTCGAGTGTTGTAAAATTTCCTCTGGTTCACACCATATTTGTTCTGACTCCTCGCTGTCCGCCC